>NC_061115.1:69506539-69690192 GCF_002878395.1 Capsicum annuum
TCTTTGAATGAATTAAAGATAGGATTCATTTTTAGGATAAGAATATCTCTAATTCTCCCTATTTGGTTCAAATATAGGACCCTCTCAACGATGTTGTTGTGGGTCTAATTTAGATAGACAATTAGAAGCACGAAGGACCATAATCATGTTATTAAACTTGTGAATTAAGAACAAAGATAATTAAATTAACAAAGAAGATTGTATAGCCTAGTAGGATTGTTCACATCGCCTCAATCATGAATTTCTTCCTAAAATTTCATAAAGAAAAATTATGATATGAAGGATAAACGTAAATACATACATATTTAATACTATTCTTCCAATAATTTTATATTATTGTTATTGTTTATAATTCTGAATCTTTAAATCTATTTGGTTACATCTTGCCCTTATTAAATCTTAGTAGTAACACTAGAATTGGATTTTTCGCCAAACACAAGCCCTTATGGGATCGATATTTGGATTGAACTATATTACTTACACGATAATGTACACTTACAATGTGGTAGATCGGAATAAGTTTATGGCATCATTTCCAAGGACTTGAAAATTAACAACCTTCTTATTTTTAGTTTTACTATGTTGTGTATAAGTGCTAACAACTTGGTCTTAGTTTTTGAACTAGTAGGAACAAGCCCAAATCACAAGATAGTAAGGGAAAGGGATCTCGTTGACCCATAGCGTGAACTCAAGCAATGCTTACATTGGTTAAGGAGAGCCATATTTCTCTATCCTATTTCGCAAGTTTAACAGAGTGAAAACATTCCTGCAGCCATGGTTGAAGAACAACTAACCTATAGGATAGTACACAAAGTATAAATCCCACTAGCAACTAATGTTACCTCCTCTGTCTGCAAATTTAAACTTGGAGGTAGATTTGAAATCAAGCATAATATGGTGCAACTATTGCACAACTATGGGCAATTCACAGTCCTATCACATGAGGATCTATGGGTTCACCTGTAGAATTTTTTAGATATCGGTGTCACCTTCAATCCCATTGGAATCTCTATTGATTATGTGAGGCTGACTCTCTTCCCCTACTTACCATTGGAGGAATTTATTAAATTATTGAAGGTAGAACCTTTAAAACTCCATAACTACTTGTGACGGTTAGAAAAAGAAGTTCCACATCTAATTCTTTTCATTTGGAAAAATTACGAGGTTATTGAGTGAGATTTTGAGTTTCAAACAGAAGCAAGATAAGAATCTCTATCATGAATCATAGAGATTCAAGTCTCTTCTTAGGGATTTTCCGCACAATGAATAGATCAATGAGGTATTAGCTCATATTTTTGTTGAAAGACTTGACAATAACACAAAGATTTTGTTAGATTTAGTTAAAGGCTGTCAAGCATCGGAGAACACTTATGATTCTTTGAACATTGTTCAAAATAGAATTGCACAAGGTAATCCCAAATGGCATGTTTACATTTCTACAAGTATAGTGAAAAAGCATACATGTATGATTGAGGTTTACAGTGTCACGACATTGGATACTTAGTTCGCTTCCATTTATAATCTAATGGTAACATAATTTATCAAGTTAAGTCTGAATCAACCTAGGGCTCAAGTAAATGCAGTTTAACAACTAAGACATTATGCGAGATTTATGGAAATAGTGGCCACCTAATAGACTCATATGGGACAAATCTGAAGTCAGAGAATTTTGTGGGCAATGCACATAAGGAAATCAAAAGTATGGTAATGCTTTTAACCACAACTGGAAGAGTGATGTCCTATAGAAATATGGAGATTTTGGCACTTAAAACAATGAAACAATGTATGTTTCTGAGGTAGTTTGTTATATATGATGTCTTTTGGGCATGTTTTGCAGGAAATAATGTTTTTGATGCTAAGTTCATCAAAAAAAAGGAAAAAGGTATTTTTGGCTACTTATTGGAGCATTTATGGATTTTTGGAATACTTTTCAACTTGTTCGTGAATAAAGGTTGTTCGGGAATTGAAGAAGAGCTGAAAAGATGACTCCTAACACTTTCTAAGTCAACATGTGGACCGCAGTAGTATATCTAGATTGCATGTGCACAAAGTAAGTGACAGAAGTATAAAATCTCAAAAGCTAAATTGGAGGAAATTTTGGTATAGCTCTTGCGGTCGCCACTTATGCCCTTCCTGGTGGCTGCAAGTACTCCCTACAGCCAAAGACAAGGTGCAAGTAGGGTCCATAAGTTGCCACAGACCCTTTGTTTCTTCTATTTCATTTGGACTTTGATTTTAGGGTTTGCTCATGTACAATAATACCCTTTATGTGTTTTTAGTAGAAGTAATGTACTCTTGATAATTACAAACATATTTTGATTCCGAGATCAGACTTTGGTCTTGGAATTCTATTGTATTGAATTTAATTGATTAATTCAGTTCCGGTTTGGGTTTATCTACTTAATATTATTGTAATTTTACCTATTCTTTCTAATATATGTAGTTTTGATGAAGAGTAGCTAAACTGTAAGGGACCATGTCCCTGGATGAGCAAAGTACTGTATAACTGGCACATAGTATCTGCACAGTTTTGTCCTCTTATGTAACAAACTTGCAGGTGCTATTTTGTGATGACTTGGACAGCTGGTCCAATGATATTCCATCTCTAATCATCTCACAGATATAAAAGGAAAGATATGACTCTTTAATAATTAGTTTTTGCCAATTCTAAAGAGTGAAAAAAGAGGCAGGAAAAACTCCATTTCAAGATGGCTCAAGCATTGCTCATGTTCTTAACTTTGTATTTTTCTTAAAGAGTGAGTGAGTACTTTTGAATATTGATTTGTAAGAGAATTACTCAAAGATATAAGAGTAATGTTTTGTTTTCTCTTTGAGAGTGCTACTTTGGTAGTGTTGCCTAAGATTTAGACTGATTAGAGTTAATCAGTGTAGAGAGAGTCCTTGGTAGAGTTACCAAGATGAGCTGATAGTACAGTTGCTTTTAGCGCAAGGAGACTAGAGTAATGCAAAAATCTAGACTGTGATAGGAGATTATTTATATGGATTTCATTATTGCTTGTGAGGGCAAGTCATGGTTTTTTCCATATTGTGTTTCCAAGTAAAATTCCTTGTGTCTTTTACTCTTTCTGCACTATTTTTAGTTTTCTTACACTCTATTATTTGATGTGTGTGATTGATTCTATGGGACATGGTCCCTTACTATGCGAAATAACCCCAAAGGGTTTCCTAAATTGGTATCAGAGCTTGGTTACTCTCAAAGGTTCACTTCTGGAGTGTTTTGGTTAGAATGGCTGCTCCACCTAACCTAGAAGAAGGGAAATCTACAACTAAACTCCAAAGGTTCAACAGACAGTACTATGGATGGTGGAAAACAAGAATGTTTGACTTTATTATGGATGAAGACAGTGAGCTTATGGATATTATTCTTGATGGTCCTCATGTGCCTGTTAGAGAAGTCAAAGAAAGAGACGTTATAGAGATGGTTGTTAAAAGTAGGAGAGAACATAATGATGAAGATAGAAAGAAGATTGATAAGTATTACAAACCTAAGAAACTGTTATTAAATGGCATAGGTCCTGATTAATACAATAGGATCTCATCTTGTGAATATGCTCAAGAGATCTAGGATTGATTAAGGACTGCTCATAAGGGAACAACGTATATGAAGGACTCTAAAGCGGCATGCTGAAAACTCAGTATGAAAACTTCAATATGAAAGAAGAAGAGACAATACAAGAAATGCATACAAGATTCACCTCCATCACAAAAGAGCTACACTACTTAGGTGAGGTTATTCCATTGGATAAAAAAGTAAGAAAGATCCTTATTGTTATTTCCAATTCATGGGAAAGTAAAGTAGATGCTAAATCTGAGGTAATATATCTAAAAACCCTCATCATGGATGAGCTGATTGGAAATCTAAAAACTCATGAGCTTAAGAAGCAACAAGAGCTAGAGAAGAATGATTTCAAAAGGGATAAATCTATGGAATTAAAGGCTTCAAAGCATGACTAAAGTGAATAAGAGACTGATGTTGCCTATTAGGCAAATAGAATTGTCAAAGTAATTAAAAAGAGTGGTCAATTCCAATGAAGAAGAAGACACAGTGGAAAGGGAAACAATATTAAGGTGTGTCACAAATGTGGAAGTCCTAAGCATTCTATCAAGGACTTTCCAATGAATAAGATGGTTCATCAAGATTACCTTAAAGCTGGGGGTAAATAAAATAAGAGTACGGACCAGGTCCATGATAATTCAAGAAGGGAGGCCATAGTTGAATATGTTGTAAAGAAAACTCTTATAGTATAGGGAAACTCTTCCAGTGATTCAATCGAAGATCAAAGGACTGGAGGTGTTACTATAATAGCAGTGGAGGATGAGAAAGTGACTGTTTACACCTTGCTTTCTTTTATGGAAAAAAAATAAGAATGAAGAAGAAGATAAGGTAACACTCTCAGACATTAAAGAAAACCTAGAAAATTACTCTGCTAGAAAAGTAAAAAAGCTTGATAGTATGTTGATTGATTGAACGTGATAAATGACTAACGAACAAAATTAAATGGATGAAAAGGAGGAGAGTCAAGAGCTTGAGTTAATTGCTCTGAATTTTCAATATTTGAAACTGAAGAGAAGGTCACTGAGCTGAAATCTAAAAATTCAAGCTTTGTCAATCAACTGGAAAAAGCTAATAGTGGCTTTAATAAAGAAAAGTTTAATACTCTAGAAGAAAATATTGTAGATTGGTAGCTTGAGTTGATATCTTTGACTCTCTAGATATCAGAAACTGAGCAATAAGTTGCTAAGCTAAAACTTGAAAATATGAATTTGGTAAGTCAACTAGAGAAAGAAGATGGTTCTAGTTATAATAGGAAGAAGGAAGTCTCAAGGTTTCAGGTTGATCTTGAAGAAAATATGGAGCATTCTGTAAGGCTTCTCAGGACTACACTTCAGGAGATTGGGGAGTTAGAAAGGGACCTGATCTGTATAATAGAAGAACTTAATAAATCCCTACAATGGACTGTATCTTCTCAGATCCTTTCTAACTTGACTAATCAAGGTGCTAATAATGGGAAGGGGATTGGTTATCAAGAAAGAACCCAACCTTGTGGGTCTTAATATTCATATGGGCACTAATAACTCTATCTACTGAAGTCTAAGCTGAACTGAATTCTCTCACTATGATCAAGCCTACCCGAATCCACAAAGTGTACACATAGCACTATAATACTAGCCTGAACCATGAATTCAATACACCATTCATTTTCACAACTTCTCATCTCAAGAATAATAATAATTCCCACTTCAACAACCAACTTCAACCTCTTACTATGAATTAACTAGTGCCCAATGAATTTAGCCACTATACACAAACATGACATTCAAGCTTATCATTATAACCACACAAGAAATTTTAGGCAACCAACCACCATTACATCTTTCTCACATTCTCTAAACCTCTATCAGTAACAACTTTCATGTACTAGCCCAAGAAAACACACAGAGAATTTCAACTAATCATGACATAAGGAGAGGTCACTGAAAGGTTAGAACATAAGGACCTGAAACATGAAAGGATAACTTTGACACTTAACTGAATCCTAAGGAATAGAATATCAAAAGCATGAATTCATTGAAGAGAGCTAAACTGAGGGAATACATGACATAAATTGAATTTTGTTAATCACTAAGAGTGTAGCATAAGTACCTGGATCTGAACATACTGTAATGCATGGGTATATGAGTCATGAGCTACATGATCTGAGTTTGGAGTTCATGATTTCATGGAATATTATTCTTACTACTGAGTGAATTGGAACTGCTTATACTAGGAACTGGAAGCGTACATGATTCTCTATGATGTGCATGAACATGAGCTATGATCATGGAGCTGACTTGTAAGGTATGAGTAAATATCGCGAAGACTGGAAAAAACTTACTCTATTAGCTATGAGTAAGCTATGATCATGGAGCTGAGTTCACACCATCTAGAGCTTCAACTTCTTTTGTTTTTCTATTAGCTAAATTTTCAAGGATTCAAACTTAGATTCTAACACTTATCATAGATATCCCCAAACCTTCAATGATCCATACTAACTTCCTTCATAGCCTACTAACATCACATCTAAACCATGAGAACTACTATCACACCTAAACATTTGACATCAACAACATATAATTTTGAATCAACAAACTTAAATTCTTGTATACACTGTTTCAAACCTACTGGTTCACCTTTCATACAACTAACCCTATGGATACAAAATCTGCTTAATCCAGATAACAGTATCCCAACTCTACTACTACTAAACTTCTGGGTTCATGATTCTAACTATAGATCATATGCTATCATAGGATTCTAAGAAGGGCTATAAAAACATATCTAACTTCGGATTAATATAGGATTTTCATGAATAAGAATAAATATTTTCAAAGTTTAGAATATAAGGGAACTGATGGGATACTTTCTGAGCCAATATGCAATCCCAAAACTATTTGTAGGGATAGTTTGAGAAAACTCTATTCGGAGAAATTTGAGCTTGATTATTTCTATTACCTCAAACACAAGGTAGAGATGGCATAAATATAGCAAGATGAGAATCCGTGTTTCATAGAGAATTTGTATATAGTATGATCTGAGAAATGAAAGAAGGCAAACATTTCCTAAATACCTTTAGCCTCTTGAAGAAAAGTACAGATATCTCCATACTGTTGCGCAAGAATTTACTAGACGTGGCTTCATAGAAACTCTAGGACACTTAAAACTTGGCTCTAATACCAAGTTTGTAACGACCCAAGACTACCCCCTAGTCATCACACGGTGCTTGTAACCACAAGTGATCCCAAGCTAACCCATGAACTAGCATACTGTTAAGCAACTGAATTATAATAAAATAAATAACAAATTCTATTGTGTGGAAACATATTCATGGCATAATCTGAATAAATACATTACTTATAAAGTTTACAATCGGATAAAACTGAAGGAAGAAACTAAAATTTATATGACTGACTCTAACCGACATCTATGAAGCCTCTACTATACTGATTATAAATAGCTGGGACATGTCTCCAACTACCATAAATCAATACATATGAAAATAAATGAAATGTCCATGAACTAAAACTATTTAGAGTTACCAAAGTAGGAGAACTTATAACCTACTAGTTGGAATCTGCAACTATCTGATCGTGATATGCGAGCTACAAATGGTACCTACATTATGAAATAATGTAGCCATATAGACGTATATGTGGATCAGTAATTTTGGAATGTACAGAGTATATAGGGGTGAATACAATAACTAAAACTGATTTCATACGTAATCTTAAAACATGTATGTTAAGTGTAAGTAGACTCACTAATAGGCTGGAATAAACTAAAAACAGAAATATCCTAAAGCATAAGTGACAAACATACTTTGATAAGATGGTGAATCTCTACACTTAGTTTTTGTAAAAACTATACTTTAAGGATATATGTAGAACTACAGTTGGGATATGGTAAAGCATGGCAATTGTATGAATACTGAGTCTGAAACTATGTGATGGAGACTGACATACCTTGAGGATCTGAGTGTACAATCATACTGAGCACGAATGCATAACATACAAAACTAAACATTGTCATATACTAAACTTATCCGATTAACTGAATGACTGCTAGCTGAATACTAGTCATGTGAGACTGAACTGTACTTAGTCTGAATAAATGGACTGAAACTTTGAAATACTATGCATATGATTTGAGGACTATCTAAACAACATGATATAACTGAACATGAATGTCTGGAAACTGTAATATATTAGAGTGTAAGACCAAGCGTATAACATGATTCTAAAATAGTCTGTAAACTAGAATAGGTTGGGAATCATTCTCTCATACTATTTTTTTGCACATACTGGCACTACTACTAGAATCTGAGATCCTGACTTGGTCACTTTTTCTATCATCTCCCCCTTAGACTAAAGCTATCATCTTAAGTCTGTGGACCCCTTTAATAACTCTAAACAGAAATGCAATCACTTTACTCTTAGTTCACACCATCTTGAGCTTCAACTCCTTTTGTTTTTCTATTACCTAAATTTTCAAAGATTCTAACTTAGATTCTAAAACTTAGCATAGATATCCCCAAACCTTCAATGAACCATACTAACCTCCTTTATAGCCTACTAACATCATATCTAAACCATTAGAACTACTATCATACCTTAACATTCGACATCAATAACATATAATTTTGAATCAACAAACTTAAATTCTTGCATACATTCTTTCAATCCTACTGGTTCACCTTTCATACAACTAACCCCATGGATACAAAATCTGCTTAATCCAGATAATACTATACCAACTCTACTACTGCTAAACTTCTGAGTTTATGATTCTAACTCTAGATCATATGCTATTATGGGATTCTGAGAAGTGATATAAAAGCACATCTGACTTTGAATCAATGTAGGATTTTCACAAATAAGAATGAATATTTTCAAAGTTTAGAACATAAGAGAACTGATGGGATACTTGAATATTTTCAAAGTTTAGAACATAAGTGGACTGATGGGATACTTTTTGAGCTAACATGCAATCCAAAAATTGTATGTAGGGACTATCTGAGAAAACTCTATACGTATGAATTTATGCTTTACTGTTTCTATTACCTCAAAAATAAGGTAGAGATAGCATGAATAGAGCAAGATAAGAATCCGTATAAGTTTCTTAAAGAATCTTTCTATTGAATGATTTAAGACATAAAAGAAGGGAAACATTTTCTAACTGCCCTATAGCCTCTTGAAGAAAAGTACTGATATCTCCGTACCATTGCTCAAGATTTTCCTAGACACGGCTGCATAGACACACTAGGACACTTAAAACATGGCTTTGATACCAAGTTTGTAACAACCTGAGACTACCCCCTAGTCATCACACGGTGCTTGGAACCACAAGTGATCTCAAGCTAACCCTTGAACTGGCATACTATTACACAACTGAATTATAATAAAATAAATAACAAGTTTTGCTGTGTGGAAACATATTCATGGCATAATTTGAATAAATACATTATTGATAAAGTTTACAATCTGTTACAACTAAAGGAAGAAACTAAAATTTACATGACTGACTTTGACTGACATCTATGAAGCCTCTAGTATACTAACTATAGATAGTTGGGACATGCCTCCAACTACCACTAATCAATACATATAAAAATAAATGAACTATACATAAACTAAAACTGTCTGAAGTTCCTGAAGTAGGAGAACTCATCACCTGCTGGCTATAATCTGCAACTGTCTGATCATGATATGCGAGCTACAAATGGTACCAACATTATGAAATAATGTATCCACACAGACGTATATGTGGATCAGTACTCCTGAAATGTACTAAGTATGCAAGGATGAATGCAACTAACTTTTGAGTGTTTTCTTATATCACCTTTGTTTTTATTTGTTATGAGTCACACGTTGAAGGAAATTTTGAGTATCGCACTACTAGAAATTACCCCTATTGCAACTAACTTTTTGGCGATGGTTAACAAAGCGTTCCAATAGGTGGTCTATTGCAATGGTTGCAAGCGTCGCCAAAAATTATTGTTCTGTTAGCTTTAATTTAACATTTTAACCATTGATTTTGACCATAACCGTTGCAATAGCTAAATAAAATAATCTATGGCAATGCTTAATTTATTCCCTCCATTTTCACAAAAACTTTTCATTCAGTCTGCCAAAAGAAAGCTTTCCTACATCTTAAACCTTATTTATTTTACAATTAACAATTAGGGCTTAAACATTCTCTCTTATTTCTCTCGCTACAATCGATGATGGAATTTTTCTTTCAGCTTAAACCTACAGCTTCTCATCACTACAATCAAATCAACGATGCAATTATCTCTTAGCTTAAACGTATAGCTTCTCATAGCTACAATCGACAATTAGGGCAACAAAATCGTTAAAATTGCTAACGACAGTCGGTACAATTGGTACAAACCATTCAACCATTTTCCAATATTTCACAATTCCCCAATATTAGACAATATACTCACATTCCATAACATTATCATCATTTAACAATCTTAGCACCAATATACACTGGTCACCATTTACTAGTTAACCATCTCTTATTTACTAATCCATTTGACCACTAGTAATCATATAACCTCTAACCATCATTCAACTATTTACCATATAGACACTAATCACTATTCATTTGGTAATCATCGTTTCTCATCTAACATCATTTATTTTCTAATCCACATTTACCAACTAATCCGTAGTTGAAACTAGCCATTATTATCCACTCAAACAACATTCATTGCTAATCATCAATTATCACTAATCCTCAATTATCACTAATATGTCTCTGTGTAAATATTTAATGCAAACGGGCTATAACTGACATCAATAATATCAACAACAGACCCAAATTTCACATAAGTATATATAAGAATATAATTGCCATACATAGGGCTAGCTGATCTCAAACCAATAGATGTATACGTAGGCACATCAATATGATCATCCTCAGACCTTGTCGGGTATTAATGTATCATCATAATTATCATCCGGCCTTGTCGGGTATCAGGATATCATCATAATATTCTCTGACCTTACCGGGTATCAATATCATAATAATATCCTCTGGCCTTAATGGGTATCATTATATCACCATAGTATCCTCCGGCATTGCCAAGTATCATCATATCATTATAGTATCATCCGGCCTTACCGGGTATCATCTATCATTATAGTATTATCCAGCCTTGTCGAGTATTAATATCATCATAGTAACATTTGGCCTTGTCGAGTGTCAATATCATCATAGTATTCTTTGGCCTTATCGGGTATTAATATCATCATAGTATCCTCTGGCCTTGCTAGGTATCAATATCATCTCCGATCTTGCTGGGTATAAATATATCATCACAATATCCTCCGGTCTTGAAGGGTACCAATATGTCATCACAATTGATAAAAAAATCAATAGCATAAGTATTCATGTAATCAAACATCATGGTTTCAAGCACGACTAATAGCATAATTTCTCATATAATCAATAAGCATGGCATCTAACATAATTCATAGCACAATTGCTAATATCATCATTTGGAATGTTTTCTATAATAATTTTAGCATAATTTCTTAGCATGTCCATAGTAATAAGAAATATCATGAGAATGGCTTATTAATAGCATATTTAATGGCCTATTATTAGCATAAAGATAGTATATCAATAGCTTAAGTAATAGCTAATTAATGGCATAATCTATAGCTTATTAATAACATAGTCAATAAAGTAATTTATGGCTCAGTCAATATCATAGTCAAGGGCTCATTAAGTAGTATATTTAGTATCCTAATCATTAGCCACAACAATAACATAATCTAGAGCTCGTCATAAGACTAATCGATAAATCATACATTGGGCATAATCGTTAGATGTTACCTCTAGCGTCATTTATCATAACCAACAAGTACATAGGTTCCCTAGTATTGCCTCAAAATGGCATTGTCTAAGCATTTAATAAGTGCGTAAGGTTTTCAAGAGAACTATATCAATGTTGGCTTAAGGTGGGTCAAAAGCCCACTTCTAAATCCTCGAAATTCATTCTAAGTCAATTTCTACCCCAAACTAGGCTAGGGTATCTAAATCCACTCTTACATGTATATCAATCCACAATTAGTCCTAAGGTAAAAGTTCTACTCAAGCATTATAACTAAGTCTAACAGAACTAAGGCAGCCTTCATTAGTATAAGAAACTAAGGCCAGACTTACCCTAAGCATGATTGATATGAGAATTTACTTAATTTAGAGCAAACTAAGGCATTCTTATGCTATACATGAGTAATATAGTCTAATGCACTAAGGTTGAAGGCAACAAGCTAAGTATTTCAACTCTATGATTTCAATTTAGCCTACACGATCAAACTAAACCCAAGTCTTGTATTTCATCAATCGAACACCTAGAACATATCCTAAATCTAGCACAATATTATAAGAATACTATGACATAGCTCAATCTAACAAGGGATAAACCTAGCCTACCTCAATGCTGAAGAAAGGTTAACAAACCGCTAAACCTTTGATTGGTCCTTCCAAGAAGCCTCTTCAAGAGGCCGAACTATCAAAAAACATTCTATTCATGAATACAAGAATATCGATACCCATATTACACCATTGTGCTTTCGGTTCAAAAATCACCTCAAAAACACTATCTGTGTCCCATTTATAGAAATCACACTTTTAACACCAACCCAACATTCATAGAGGTTCAAGGAATCATTACCTTCAAATGGGAAAAAAAAGCTAAATTGGGGATAAAATCAAACCCTAAGGGTTTTGGGGTTTTGAGAAAATAATCAAGAAAATCAACCATGAATTTAGAGTATTTTTACCATAAATCCATAGAAGAATCAAGAAATAGATGTTTATATAGCTTCCCAAGCACCCATAAGCTTTAATTTTAAGCCTTCACGCTATATGAGGGTTTATCTCTCAAGGGGGACTATTAAAAATGCCTAAAATTTGTGGAAAAAGGCTCAATTTATACCCGGTCTAGGGCCTCGACAGTCGCTATCGTAACCTACAGGTATACGGTCACAACACCTTTTGGTCTGCACAACTTGTCGTGATTATGACACCTATGTGCGATTGAATCACCTTGATTGCAACATAAGGATGACGATCGTGGCCGCATCAGTTGAAAGCTAAAACTTGGAAATTCTTCTATTTTTCTATCAAGCCCTTGGAATTTATCTGGAATCCCATATACATAAATAAATTATATAACCATACAAAATTCAACATTTCAAATGTAGTGGCACACTCAAAATTTCCATTTGAGTTTATTTCGACCAAATATGGGTCCCTCACATATATCTTATTTTCTTAACCCTTTCACTAATAAGTAAAAATGAGCTCGGGTGCCTTGGGATCCAAACTAAAGGTCTACACAATCTAAAATCAACATTTTGGAGCTGCTGGTGTAGTTAAAGTTTACATACAAGATCATTTTACTGAAGTTTTCACCCGGTGGCCTTTTGAAACCAACAAAGACTTCAAACATGGAGTTAGCTCTAAAAATCAAATAAAATGCTAGCTCTAAAAATCAAATAAAATGCTTGATAATCAAACTATCAGTCTTAGTAAGTCATAAATGACTTGGAGAAGCTATGGAAAAGATCTAATGGCAAAATGTGCAAAAATATGGAAAATACCTAAAGGGTCATTACAATATTCCCTACTAAAGGAATTTCCATCCTTGGAAGTTAAAGTTTAGGATGTACCTGAAGTCTTGAACAAGTGAGGATATAAAGTCCGTATCTCAATCTCGATATCCAAAGTGGACTCATCCATTGGGAGGTGCCTCCACTGAACCTTAACTACAGGAATCTCCCTAGTACACAATCACCTTAGATCACTAGCCAAAATTAGCACAGGCTTATTTACAAAGGTAAAATACTTATTTTACTAGACCGAGTCCCATCTAAGCACATGAGAAGCATTAGGAATGTATCACTACAACATGGAGACATGGAAAACTAGATAACCAACAGCAAAACCTGAAGGTAAAGATAACTCACAAGTCACCTCACCAACTGTGCAAAGAATCTCAAAAGGTCCTATATAACTTGGACTGAGCTTACCCTTTCTCCCGAACCTCATTACACCCTTCACAGGTGATACACGGAGGAATTCACGATCACCAACTCCAAATCTTAATGAATAAAGCCTATGTTTGCATAGGCTTTCTACCTACTCTAAGCCGCTCTCAACGTATCTCGAATTACCCTGACTCTACCCAATGACTCCTGAAGTAAATTAATACCATAGAGCTTAACCTCAAAAGTCTCAAACCATCCAACCAGAAAATAACATCTCCTACCATACAAATCCTAAAAAAGCACCATCTCAATATTTGAATAATAACTGTTATTGTATGCAAACTCTGCCAAGGTTAAGTTCTACTCTTACTGGCCTCTAAAATCTAAAAAAGAGGTTCAGAGTATATCCTTAAGAACCTAAATAGTCTGCTCAAACTGGATATCAGTCAATAGATGAAAGGCTGTACTAAGATCCACTTAAGTGCCCAACTCCTCCTGAAAAGCTCTCCAAAATAATAAGTACCACTTAGGATATCAAGAGTGAGACGTGGACCTCATATCCTCAAATGTTTGAGCCTTCAAGTACATCCTAAGTAATGACCCTCTAGGACATTTTCTATATTTACACTTATTTTCATTGTTTGTAGCTTTCTTATAGCTGCCTCAAGTTATTTATGATATTCTGGAACTGGCAATTTGGTTTCGGATAGTTTGTTTAGCTTTTAGAGCACATTCCTAATTTTTAAGTCTTCACTAGTTCAAATTGGGCATCGAGCAAAAAATCCACATAAACAACCTCGTAAGCCAATTTTGACTATTCTAACAACTTTGGAATTTTAATTTTAGGCTAGCTGTACCCTAGGTTTGGGTCTCAAGGCTTCTGGACTTATTTTAGGTTATTGGACAAAAGTTAAGAAAAATGGCAAGTGGGTGTGGGACCCACTTTTCATTGAAACAACCTCGGATGGAAATTTAAGTTGTGCCATTGACTTGAAAATATCAAATTTTATAGGATAACATAGTTTTTTTTTTCATATATGAGATTTTAAATGAATCCCGAGGGGTTGGCTGAGAATAAAAATATTGCACGTCCCTAACTGATGCAAGAAAATCTGGTGGGACCACTAAAGTGGTTGACCTTGACCACATCAACATATGCCACTTTAGAGGCTAATTGGTCACTAAATCACTTGTTTCTTTAGTGCTAATCGACCTCCTTAGCAGCCTGCCATGTTAGCGAGGTACCGCTTTAGTAGTTAGCTGGGTGCTTTAGTATCTATATCTAAAGCGGCCCAGTGTATGCTTATGTGATATTTGCATACCTGGAAATGGTATAAATAGCCTACTTATCCTCATTTTCACCATTCTTCAATCGTTATTGAGAATATTGATCCTAAAAGTAGAAATTCTTAGGAGAATCAATTATGGGTGATTGTGGAGCTTTGATATTGTTAATTTACGTAAATCTTCATTGAATTTGTGATTAGATACCATAAATTTCTTGGTTAATTCCTCCATTTTTATATAATAACCCTAAAGTATTTATGGCTTGATTGTAGCACAATTAGAGCTAGAAATTCACCTATTTTTAGGGGTAAATTCTCCTTGATCATAAAGGGACATTATTTTTATTTTGAAAGTATGATTTTTGAGACAAAATGTATTTGACTATCCAGTACTTATGGTTCTAGATAGGTGAATTTTGGACCCAAATAACAATAGATAAATATAGGTATTATGGTTTTTGTATTGACGAGTAGATAGTGATTTTGATAGCATGACATCTTGCGAAAGCTTCTTAAAAAGAAAATCGATGGTTTGGTGGATTCTTCAGGTTTTTCTTCAGTATCCAGGTAGACTAAGTTTACCCTCTTCATAGATTGAGCTATTTTGTACAATGATTACAATATTATGATAGATACGGGGTGGGATTTAGGTGTTGGAGGTATGATTGATAATATTTGGGTTAGTTGGACTATTTAGGATATTGTGAAATCATAATTTAGGCGTAATTAACTTAGTTGATCATGTTTTAGGGTAAATTGCTATCTTATCTCTAATTTGAGCTTATTTAACATTTAGAAATGAATTTAAATACCTTAGCCTAGTTCGAGGTAGAATTTTCCTAGAAAAGGATTTCGGGATTTGAAATGAGCCCCTCCTACCCACCTTAGGCCAAGACTTGTGTTAGCTTTGGTAGACTATTTTTCACAAGATATATCTTTGTTAATGCTTATTTTGTGACTTAAAGAGATTAGATGCTTATTGATTATGCTAGTTTGGTATTTAAGAGTTAATGCCAATTTTGGGTAAGTTTTGATGGATAATTATTGTGATTTAGTGATATGACTTATGATTAGGATTTATATACATGGTCTATTGATATGGTCTAATGATATCTGAGTTTTGTTTCGAGTTTGACAATTTATGATGATAATGATATATGAGTTTTGGTTCAAGTCTGGCATTTGATGATTATGTTGATAATATAAGTTCCAGTATAAGTCTGACAAATGATGGTAATGATGATGATACTATTGAGTTTCGATTCAAGTCTAACAATTTGGGATTTATCTATGATATGATATAGTTCAAATGGATTCTTAGTTATGACATGGTAATTAGTAATTTATGGTTATTGGGCTATTCACCTTCCTTGATTGTACCCTCCAGGTTTATGGGTGTCTGTGTTGGGTTATTTACTTTTCCATACTTATTGGCTTTGTTTCTAGGTTTGCCCTATTACTTTGACTTAGTTTACTTTGTCTTGTATCTTATAGTACTTACTTTATGATTTAGCTTTGTTAATCAATGATGCCTACTGAGTACCTGTGATTTTGATACTTATACAACACTTTTTTAGCTTTTTGTGCAGATCCTAGTACTAGTTACCATTGTTGACGTGACATTCATGCAGGGTTAATTTTAGAGATTGGATGAGCTGTTGGAGTCGGAGTTACCCTTGTTCCTTCTAATTTTCAATGTCTAGTACTCCATTTTTAAGACAGAATGTATTTGACTATCCAGTACTTATGGTTTATTTATTGTAGCTCTTGTACCATCACTATTGAGTCTTGGGATTGTTGCTACTCTTTTATCTACCTATTAGATTGTTATGACTATTCTACTTCTATTTTAAGTCTTTAATTATTGATTTCCACCCTTTAAGCCATTTTCCACTAAGTTATCCCATTACTTATAGGTCTAAGCTATGGTTTAGCTTACCTAATAGTGGGATAAAGTAGGTACCACTATGAATCAAAAATTGAGTCATGACATATTAGTATAACAACCTAGGTTTTACCAATATTGTTGGTATAAGAGCAAGTGACTAGTAGAGTCCCACAGATTGGAATAATAATATTCATTTCTTATATTCGAGAGAATATAAGATATTTTTTGGATTTTTTCACTTCTATCACTCATTTTGTGCTAAGAGTCTAAGTTGGTTTCTAAATCATTCCTTTGGTTTTATTCTTTTGCATATGTCTAGGGCCCGTGCTACCGTTACATGAGATGAGGGCCTTGAGAATAAGCCTGCAAATCCTGTCATTGGTCGTGGATGGCCTATAGGTCATGGACATTATAAAGATGTGTTTCCAACTAGGGTACATGATAAAAGGCCTTTACGAGACCCTATCCTGCCCCAATCTAGAGATTCTTCTGCCCCAGCCAGTGGTAAGCTAGAGACCGGACCAGGCTCTATCGAGGTTTATTTCTTCTTTAATGCTCATGGATGCTTTGGTTAAAATTTTGGGATTGGTCAACGGTGCAACATCGGATGGTGCACAGCTTATGGATCAGACTGGTCTTGAGGCAGAGGTTCAACCTGTAGTTAAGACTTTCAAAGTTGAGGTCCATTTTGAATTAGTGGTTGCTCAACCGGTAGTTGGCTAGGCTGTTGTGTCTATTAAAGAGCAGAATATATTGGGTAAGGTATTGAGAGTGGCTCCGCCTAGGTTTTCTGGTGCACCGAGCGAGGATGCATATGAGTTCTTAATTGCTTGTGAGGATAGGCTCAATAATTTGGTCCTAGTTAAGACTCGTAGTGTAGATTACACTACTTTTTATTTAGATCTGGCAACTCAATATTGGTGGAGAGGTTATCTTGATTTTGGTCCATCTAGATCTTCCCCATTGGCATAGACTGAGTTCTTCGGGATCTTCTTGGAGAAGTATATACCTTACAGTTTTAGGTATCATTTGAGAGATCAGTTCTGGAGGTTGAAGTAGGGCGTCATGATTGTTGTGGAGTGTGAGGATCAATTTTATGAGTTGGTTAGAAATTCTACTTCTATTTTGACTACTAAGTATGATAGGGTTCTTTGCTTTGTTCGAGGAAGGAAACTTCCTCTTCATATGTATATATAGATTTTGGTTGTTGTGAATAGGTATTTTGCTAAGGCTTTTTATCATACTTAGATTATAGAGGATATGTATTGCAAGGTCCAAGGGGGCAACGAGAAGAGGTTGTGATATCAGGGTAGTTTTAGTGGAAGTCATAGTAGCTCCCGATCCAGAGGCTATGGTTCTCATGGTAGGTACCCTCCACGTCAATCATATCAGTATTGGGGTTAGTCTAGTTGGCCTATTTAGTCTACTTTTCATATTACCAATGGAGGATAGTCTAGTTTTAGTTATTTTTCTTTCCAGGGTATTTTCCATTCTTTGAGAGGTTCATGTTTTAGTTATTCTAGTCGTGGTGGTTATTCCGGGTTAGATGATCTTTTGGTTTTGGTACAACTCCTGGGGTATGTTATTGTTGTAGGGATTTTGGTCATTTCTTGAGAGAGTGCCCCAGTCACAGAATGATCGTTCCTTCAATTTAAAGTGATCCACCAATTTGGGCAGTTTTGCCCCAACTAAAGGTGGTATGCATGGTCTTAGAGGTGGGCCCTAGGGTGCTCATTATAATACCCTGGGTCTGCACCTTGGATACCACACACTGCTTATGGCCTCGAAGGACCACAAGCTAACCCATGACTGGCACCTGCTGTGAGCACTGAATAATAATACTGAAATAATGCAAAAAATAGGCTGAAATGCCATAAGGTTCATTATATGAAAACAAATACTAAATACTAATAAATAAATACTGAAAACTGAACACCTGTCTGAAATATTCTAGCTTGAAAGACTCTAACTGTATGAAAAATAGAGTTAATGGGACAAGTCCCCAACTAACTCTGACTACTGGATATATGAAACTATTGAAAAATTGAAATTATAACTCTGTCCTCGAACTATGAGGACTCACCACTAAATCTGCTACTGATAGGCTGTGCTGCTAAGTATGGTCAGGAGCCCGTGCATTTGGACCTATGATATAAGACATCATAGCATAAAAGAAAGAGTATGCATCAGTATTTTTAATGTACTGGTATGCTAAGTTAGGTAGGCTGATATGCAAGGGTTCATATGCATGAACAATTACTGGCTGAGTAACATGAGTATAACTGAATTAGAGTACATATATATCTGAAACTGCTGTAAATATTGATTATTCAATATTTCATGCAAATCTACTATACTGTAACTGAGATTACTGATAACTAATTTACTAATAATGAGTTACTGATAATTTGGTGACTATTTCTGAAAGTCCTGATTTTGTAGAACTAAACTGAGTTCTATGCTGAGCTGGGTAACTGTGTCTGACAGTCCTAATTTTGGAAATTGATCTGAGGTTTTATACTGAGTCTAAAACTAAAATTGTAACTGTGGGAGTGTTCATCTAATCGACATACCCTGAGGATAAACTGAGTTGGGGTCCAACCAGTGATCTCAGTTGGAAGGGTAATAGCACCTTGCCAAGAGATACTAACAATGGCTGTGAGTTAACCCTATCTGGCAAGAAATATTTCGTAGACCCCACTGGCAGAAAAACTCGTACGAGATGTATCAACCCTTATCTGGCAGGAAAATATCTCAACCTATATTAGATACGTAGTTCGTAACACAGGGATTGCTACTAAGGGTCAAACCCTTCACTGATAGGAATGCCCCTATTCCTGGGTTCGCTCGGTGCTGATAACTACTCCCAATTGAATAGATACTGAACTGATTTCTAGACTAACTAGGCTTGACTGAACTATTACTGATGATGCTAACTGACTGAACTGGAATGAGTTCACTGAGTTCTGTTAACTGACAGAATACATTGTTTGTAATACTAAGCTGAACAGGACTGATACTGAGTTTCACTGAGTTCTGTAACTGACTGAGTACTAATATTTATGACATTAGTGAGACTATTCTTAACTACTGTAGCTCTAGGTAAACAACTAGATTTTGGGTATTGAATACCCCCAGGACTTGAAAGCATGGAAAGTAAAGCATGGCATGATCTTGGAAAGCATAACAATAAATACTTGTTAACAATTCATTCACCTAGGAATTTTATTAAACACTTGAGATACATGAACTTGTACATGAATGTGTCCACATGATGACATATCATGATTTCACTATTCAATTCACATAGTCATTCTATCAAAACACCGGGGGAACATGGTTATTTCACATGAGGATTGTCAACACATGAACATCATGGATACAATAATCAATTATAATTTCAAGGGTTTAATATGCAAATCATATAATTCACCACATGTGCTAATTTAAGTTCATGAAACTTGTAGTAAATCATGGATTAAAATCCAAATAATATCATGAACATGAATACAATCAAGTTCAACATGAAATTCATGAAAGTAGTCAACTTGTAGTTTTAAAAAAGGTTCTTGAACTCCAAGGGTAGAAGAAAACCCTTAGATGAACACCTAACATACCTTGGTAATCAAATTCATGAAAATTGTTGGTGCGTTCTTAAAGCTTAAACTTGAAACTAGATGCCCTAGGGTTTTGTTCTCTAGAATATTTGAGAGAAAGTGAGTGATTTTGCTCTTTTTAATGATTAATTTTGTGTTTTGAGTCTGATTATGAGTGGGGAAAATAACTTAATTACCCCACTAGATATGAAATTAAATGAGCAGAAATCGTGCCTAGTGATGCGCTGGGTGCTGTGCCGCATTGATGGTCAACGCAATAGCCAATGAGATAAGTCATATCACATTAACTCACTGGAATTTATGCTGAAGGCTGGTGAAAAATCTTAGACAACGCGATGGGTGATGCGACACATTGAGATTGCGTCAATCCACTATTTTGGACTTCCAAATGTGCCTCAAACGTCGTCCGAAAAATTTAAAACTCGTCTGAGAACACCTACTAACATTCCTGATCATGAATCAATCTAAGGATCGACATTATAAGGTTATAAGGGTTGTAAAATAAGATCACCTAGTTAAGAAGGCTAAAAGTAGTGCTAAGTATAAAAACTTAGATAAAATATCTAAGTCTAGAACCTCTTTTCATGCTCTAAAGGATTGAGTTAAGCTAGGATTCTACGGCGTCTTACAATATCTCCCCCTTAGGAACATTCATTCTCGAATAAGACTAACTAAGATGAGAATACTGATAGACTGAGTCTATTGAACATGCACAACTGAAGTATGATTACATGATTGAAACAACTAATATACTGAGTTTTCATACTGAACATGCATAACTGAAGCGCGACTAAATTCTGAAGGCATGACACATGATTGAGCTGTTTTATGATGGAAAGCATGATATGAGGATGTTATGCAACTAGAACCGATACAGATTTTATAAAGGTAATCTGAGCATGGAACTGAGTAATTTTAAGGAAAACTGTTACCTTGAGTTGAGTCTGAATTTGTGGAGAAGAGGTGAGGATACTTGGTCCACATATCTGCTTCTGCTTCCCAAGTCGCTCTCTCAACGGACTGATTCTGCCAAAGAACTTTGACTAGAGGAACTTCTTTGTTCCGCAGTCTGCAAACCTCATGATCAAGAATTTTGATTGGAACTTCTTCATAAGAGAGACTATTTTGAACATCTATACCCTCTATAGGGATTACAACTGCTAGGTCACCAATACATTTCTTAAGTAGGGAGACGTGAAACACTGGGTGTACTGAAGCTAAGTCTAAAGGCAAGGTATGAAATACCAAGGTAGGCCCTACCACTGCGGCCTCACCCACTTCAAACCAACCAATGGGAGATCTATATCTCCTCTCATAGAGCGCCTCAAACGGAGCCATCTGATGTTGGAATGATAGCTTTTGTTATATGTGAACTCAATTAAAGACAAGTGGTTATCCCAACTACCCTTAAAGTCAATGGCACATGCTCTAAACATATCTTCTAAAGTCTGAATGGTCTTTTTTGCTTGACCATCTGTCTGAGGGTGAAAGGCTATACTGAGGTGAACTTGGGTACCAAGAACCTTCTAGAAGGATTTCTAGAAATGAGAGGTGACCTGTGTACCTCTATTTAAAATGATGGACAACGGAACTCCATATAATTTGACCAACTCTCTGACATAGTGCTTGGCATAATCCTCGGCTAAATAAGAGGCATGAACTGGTAAGAAATGAGCTAATTTGGTCATCCTATCCACAATGACCCAAATTGAATCATGCTAATGACGAGTACGGGGAAAACCTGTCACAAAATCCATGTTCACCTCCTCCTACTTCCAAGTGGGAATACTAAACTCCTGCATAGATCCACCAAGTTTTTGATGTTTAATCTTAACCTACTGACATGTCAAGCACTTAGCTACAAACTCTACAATGTCTTTCTTCATCCCACTCCACCAATAGATTTCCATAAGTCGTAGTACATCTTGGTGGCCCCTAGGTAAATCGAGTAGTGCGCACCATGTGCTTCTGCAAGAATCTTGTGTCTTACGCCATCCATATATAGCACACATAGTCTATCCTGGCAGTGTAACTAACCATCTCCCCCTTGGGAGAAAACCTCTACTTTCTGATCTCTGACTGACTATTTTAGCTTAAATAAACTAGGATCCCTATCCTATTTTTCTATTACTTCAAAAACTAGAGATAATTCCAAACTATTCTGAACCCATACGCCATCCTCTGCAAAATCTACTAAGCAGCCACCTAGTCGGGCAAGCTGATGAACTTCCTAAACTAACATCTTAGTTCTATCCTCCACAAAAGTAACACTACCTATAGATATCCTACTAAGAGCATCAACAGCTATATTGGCCTTGCCCGAATGATACAGAACACTTATGTCATTGCCTTTTAACAACTCTAACCACCTTCTTTGATGGAAGTTCAGGTCTTTTTAAGAAAACACATACTATAGGATTTTTTGATCTGTAAACACATCAACATGTACTCCATACAAGTAATGCCTCTAAATCTTTAAGGTAAACACTACCGCTGCTAACTCAAGATCATGAGTGGGATAGTTCTTTTCATGGGGCTTAAGCTGTCTAGAGGCATAAGCTATGACCTTACCTCTCTGCATCAAAATACATAAACCTAAAAATATTACAATAAACCATAAACCTGTCTGAACCATCTGGTAAAGTCAAAACTGGGGCTGCAGTGAGTCGAGTCTTTAACTCCTAAAAACTCTTCTCATAAGAATCTGACCACTGGAACTTTGCTTTCTTCTGAGTCAATCTGGACATGGGGAATGAAATAGACAAAAATCTCTCAACAAACCATCAGTAATAGCTATCCAAACCCAAGAAACTCCTAATATCTAATGGAGAGATGAGTCTAGGCTAGTTTTTCACTACTTTGGTCTTTTGAGGGTCAACTCTAATGCCATCACCAAAAATAATATGACTAAGAAAAAATACTAACCTTAGGGAAAATTTGTATTTACTGAATTTGGTAAACAACTGATGGGCTCTGAGGGTCTGTAACACTATTCTGAGATGGTTTGCATGATCATATTCACTGCGGGAGTAGACAAGAATGTTATCAATGAAGACTATAACGAACATGACCAAGTACGGCTTGAACATGCAGTTCATCAAGTCCATAAAAGTTGCTGGGGCATTAGTAAGACCAAATGACATGACTAGGAATTTGAAGTGACTATATCGAGTTTTGAAAGCTATTTTTGGAATGTCATATTCTTTGACTTTGAGCTGATGATAGCCTGATCTGAGGTCTATCTTAGAAAAGTAACTGGCACCCTGAAGTTGGTCAAGCAAGTCATCGATTTTGGGAAGTGGCTTCTTGTTCTTGACCGTTACTTTATTCAATCAATGGTAGTCAATACACATTCTGAGAGAACAGTCTTTCTTACACACAAATAAGACTGGTGCACCCTAAGGGGATATATTGGTATTGATGAATCCCTTATCTAAGAGATTCTTTAACTATTCTTTTAGACCTCTGAGTTTAGCTGGTGCTATTCTGTATAGCAGAATAGATATAGGTTGAGTATCAGGAAGAAGGTCTATTCTGAAGTTAATTTCCTACTTGGGAGGGACTCTAGGAAGATCTTTGGGAAACACATCTGGAAATTCACATACTACAGGAATTGACTCAAGACTAGGAGTCTCAAAACTAGAATCCTTAACTTGAACAAGATGGTAGAAACACCCTTTAGATATTATTTTTCTCACCCTTAGGTAAGAAACAAGATGACCCCTAAGTTCTGAAGTATTACCCTTCTATTCAAGGACAGGTTCATTTGAAAACTAAAAATAGACAATTCTGTTTCTGTAGTCAACTGAAGCATAACATGAGTGGAGCCAATCTATGTCGAGAATGACATCGAAATCCATTATCTCTAGCTCAACTAAGTCTGCTGAAGTAACTTTTTGAGATGGCATAATCGGACAGTTCTTGTATACCCATTGGACTATGATAGATTTACCTACAAGAGTAGAGACTAAGAAGGGCTCTTCTAGGATTTTAGGACTGACTCCAAAATCAACTGCTATATAAGGAGTTACAAAGGACAGAGAAGCTCCTGGATCTAGAAAAGCATAAATATATAAATGATAACCTTGTAACTTACCAGTGACCACATCAGGAGAACTTTTCTGATCCTGTCGGGACTAAAGTGCATAGAGTCTGTTTGGGCGTTGCCTGCTAGTGCCACTGGAAGCGTTACCCAACTGATTCGGGCGACCAGACTAAACTGGGGGACGATTATTCTGACTCTGTAAACCTACCTAAGGACACTCTCTAACCCTATGGCCTAGCTTGCCATATCCAAAACATACATCACTGCCAGCTCTACAGATACCCTGGTGGTTCTTGCCATACTTCTGGAAAAGAAGATTTATTCGAACACTGCTAACACTACCCTAGGGTTTAGGGCCTAGTGCCCTATCTTTATTACCGTCTCTGAATTTTAGCACAGGGGAACTGGCTAAGGACAGAGTTGGAACTAAAGATTTTGGGCAAAACTAAGAAC
This sequence comes from Capsicum annuum, assembly GCF_002878395.1. NCBI lineage: Eukaryota > Viridiplantae > Streptophyta > Magnoliopsida > Solanales > Solanaceae > Capsicum > Capsicum annuum. The sequence goes on from NC_061115.1 coordinate 69,531,392, forward strand.
GATTACCACCCTCTAACTTAGGTTGAGTAAAGTTAAAGCCGCCTATTCTAGCACTCTTGTTCTCCCTTTTCTTCTCCTTATTCTTCTTCTCCTCTATCTACTTAGCATGGAATATGATCCTTGATATGTCCATCTCCTTAATCAACATTATGGTCCTACACTCCTTAGCTATACTATTAGAGATACTCGACACAAACTTACTCATCTTAGATCTGCTATCTGCTACCACATGAGGGGCATATCTAGATAACTAAATAAACTTGAGTGAATACTCTTTCATTGTCATGTTGCCCTATTTTAGATTAATAAACTCCAAAACCTTAGCGTCCCTTAACTCCTATGGGAAGAACCTATCAAGAAAAGCAATAAAAAACTCTTCCCATTCTATGGGCCTTGCATCTGTGCCCCTATCTTCCTACCACTACTTAAACCATGTCTGAGCCATATCTTATAATTGATATGTATCTAACTCAGTGCTCTCATTGGGATTCACCGTATGATATCTGTGACTTTCTTGCACCATGTCAAGGAATTCCTGCAGGTCCTCCTCAGACTTAGGCCTTGTAAATGATGGAGGATTCATTTGGATGAAGTCTTGAATTCTAGATACAGTAGTACTGGCCATTGGTTTGGCCTCATTGGGATCTGGGCATTCATTCTGGGCTACCACAGAATGAGACAAGGTGGTAAAAGCTGCTTTGAATTTTGCATGGGAGACATGCTCGTCCAGGGGATCTGCCTGAACGGGCGGAGGTGCTGGATAATTTCCAGTTCTTTTTTCATTATTTTTTTGGGAGGCATACTCCATAAATGAAAGGGGAAAACTGGGTTAGACTGAGAGTTTAACTTGAACTCATGCTCACCCGTACGACATGAATACTGAAAATAGGAAAACTTTTCTTAAAAGTACCTCATAGCCTCTTGTCCATAAGTATGGCGCGCTACACCTTTATGCACAAGACTCAACTAGATGTGACTTTTAGACTCCCTAGGACTCTGTTGAACCTTAGGCTCTAATACTAAATTTGTAATGCCCTGGGTCTGCTCCGTGAATGCCACATAGTATTTATGACCTTGAAGGACCATAAGCTAACCCATGACTGGTACCTACTATGAGCACTAATTAAAAATACTAAAATAATGCAAAAAATAGGATGAAATGCCACAAGGTTCATAATCTTAAAACAAATACTGAATGCTAATAAATAAATATTGAAAATTAAACATCTGTCTAAAATATTCTAGCTTGAAAGCCTCTAATTGTTGGAACATGGAGTTGATGGGACAAGTCCCCAACTAACTTTGACTACTGATATATAAAACTACTAAAAAACTAAAATGATAACTCTATCCTCAAACTATGAGGACTTACCACTAAATTTGCTGCTGATAGGCTGGGCTGGTAAGACGGTTAGGAGCTATGTGTTTGAACCTATTATATAAGACATCATAGCACACAAGAAAGAGTATGCGTCAGTACTTTGAATGTACTGGTATGATAAGTGAGGTAGGCAAATATGAAAGGGTTCATATGCATGAATAATAACTGGCTAAGTAATATGAGTATAACTGAATTAGAGTATATATATATATATATAAAACTGCTATAAATACTGATTATGCAATGCAACATGCAAATCTACTTTACTGTAACTGAGATCACTGATAACTATTTTATTGATAACTGAGTTACTGATAACTGGGTGACTAATATGACAGTCCTGATTCTATAAAACTAAATTTAGTTCTATGCTGAGCTGGGTGACTGTGTCTGATAGTCTTAATTTTGGAAAATGATATGAGGTTTTATACTAATTCTGAAACTGAAACTATAACTGTAGGAGTGTTCATCTAACCGACATACCCCGATTATAAACTGAGTTAGGGTCCACCCTGTGATCCTAGTTGGAAGGGTATTAGCACCTTGCCAAGGGATACTAACAATGGTTGTAAGGTAACCCTATCTGGTAGGAAGATATTTTGTCAACCCTCACTGGCAGAAAAATTCATACAAGATATATCAACCCTTATCTGGCAGGAGGATATCTCAACCTATGCTGGCTACGTAGTTCTATAACACAAGGATTGCTACTAAGGGTCAAACCCTTCACTGAAAGGAATCCCCCATCCCTGGGTTTGCTCGGTGCTGATTGCTACTCCTAACTGAATAGACACAAAACTAATTTCTAGACTGTACTAGGCTTGACTAAACTATTACTAATCGTGCTAACTAATTGAACTGGACTGAGTTCACCAAGTTTTGTTAACTGACTGAATAAAATATTCATGATTCTGTGATTAACTAGACTGATACTAAGTTTCATTGAGTTTAGTAACTGACTGAGTACTACTGTAGCTCTAGGTAAACAACTAGATTTTTGGGTATTAAATACCCCAAGACTCGAAAGGATGGAAATTAAAGCATGGCATGATCTTGGAAAGTATAACAATCAATACTTGTTAATAATATATTTACCTAGACATTTAGTCAAACACTTGAGATACATGAACTTGTACATAAATGGGTCCGCATAATAACATATCATGATTTCACTATTTAATTCACATAGGCATTCTATCAAACACTTGGGAGCATGGTTATTTCACATAAGGATAGTCAACATATGAACATTATAAATACAATAATTAATTGTAATTTCAAGGGTTTAACATGCAAAACATATAATTCACCACACATGCTAATTTAAGTTCATGAAACTTGTAGTAAATCATGGATTAAAACCCAAATAATATCATGAACATGAATATAATCAGGTTCAATATAAAATTCATGAAAGCAATCAACTTGTAGTTTTAAAAGAGGTTCTTAAACTCCAAGGGTGGAAGTAAACCCTTAGATAAACACCTACCATACCTTGGTAATCAAATTTGTCAAAATCGTTGGTGTGTTCTTGAAGCTTGAACTTGAAATTGAATGCCCTAGGGTTTTGTTCTTGAGAGTATTTGAGAGAAAGTGAGTAATTTTTCTCTTTTGGATGATTAATTTTGTGTTTTAGGGATGATTAGTAGTGGGGGAAAATAACTTAATTACCCCTCTGGATGCGAAGTTAAATGAGAAAAAATCATCCCCAATAATGTATTGGGCGATGCGCCACATCGATGGTTGACATGATAGCCAATACGATGCGTTGATATCGTATTGGCTCACTAAAATTTGCATTGAAGGCTGGTGAAAAATCCTGGTCGATGTGATGGGCGATGCGACGCTTTGAGATCGCGTTAATCCACTATTTTGGACTCCCAAACATGCCTTAAATAGCGTCTAAAAAATCCAAAACTCATCCAAGAACACCTACTGATATCCCTAATCATAAATCAATCCAAGGATCAAAGTTCTAAGGTCACAAGGGTTTTAAAATAAGATCTCCAACTTAAGAAGGCTAAAAATAGTGCTAATCATAAACACTTAGCTAAAATCTCTAAGTTTGGAACTCTTTTAATGCTCTAAAGGACTAAGTTAAGCTATGATTTTCTGGGGTCTTATACTCATAAAGGTTGTTAGGTAGGAAGGGCAGGAGATTGGTTAGGAGCCCAACCAGGTGGTAGGCATGGTCAGTTATATGCTGTATATGTTATACCCTAAAAGGAGTCTTCACATGATGTTACTACAGGTATAATATTAGTATGTCGTCAATCCAAGTTTACTTTATTTGATCTGAGATCCACTTATTCTTATGCGTCTGTTTATTATACCCCATGTCTAGAGTTATCTTGGGATTCATTATCTCTACCATTATGTGTATCTACTTTTATGGGTGATTATTTAGTAGTGGATCAAGTTTTCAGATCATATGTTATGACTATTCGAGAGCTTGATACTTGTGCAAATATTATAATATTAGATAAGGTGGATTTTGATATGATTCTATCCTGGATTGGTTATCTAACTATCATGCAGTCCTGGATTATTTTGCCAAGACTGTTAACTTTGCCATACTTTTTGTATCCCTAATCATGTCGCAGGGAGTGATTATCCATAATTCGGCGAGTATTATTTCATATATTCATGATAGAAGTCTTATTTTAAAGGTTTGTGAGTTTAATCTTGCTTATATTTGTAATGTTAGTGTGGAGAGTTCATCAGTTTGTTATTGATCTTGAGTTGGACACCAAACATATTTCCACAGCACCTTACCATATATCTCCTACCGAGCTTAAGGAGTTAAATTCTCAAATTTAGGATTTTTTTATTAAGGTTTTATTAGACCAAGTGTGCCTCATTGTAGAGCTTTTATTTTATTTGTTAAGAAGGAGGATGACTCCATGCAGTCTATTGATTATAGGTAGCTTAATAAGATGACAGTAAAGAACCAGTATCTTATGCCTCACATTGATGATTTGTTTAAATAGCTTTTGGGAGAAACAATGTTCTCTAAGGTTACTTTGAGTTTTGATTACTATTAGCTGAGGATTCAGACTAAGCACATCCCAAAGACAACATTTAGGACTTGTTCTAGTCATTATGAGTTTCTAGTGATGTATTTTGGGTAGACTAACGCTCCAGCCGCATTTATGTATTTGATAAACCATGTGCTCAGGCCTTACTTAGATACTTTTATGATTGTATTCATCGATGACATCTTTTTGTATTCAAAGTGTAGAGAGGAGAATATGTAGTATTTGAGGATTGTACTCCAGACTTTGAGAGATCATATATTTTTTTTCCAAATTCTCTAAGTGTGAGTTTTGGATTAAGTCGGCGACATCCCTTGGGCATGTGGTGTCTAAGGATGGGATTGTTTTACATGCATTAAATATTTAGGCTATTCATGATTGGTCTAGACCAACATCTCTATTTAAGGTTTGCAGCTTCATTAATTTGACTGGTTACTATAGGCAGGTTGTGGAGAGTTTTTCTACCATTGCAACACTAATAACTAGATTGACTTGGAAGGAGGTTCTTTTCTGATGAGTTGAGGAGTGTGAGTCAAGCTTTGGAAAGCTCAAGGGGTTGCTTACTAAAGCTCTTATTTTGGCTCTTTTTATCGAGGGTGAGGGATTCACCATGTATTGTGCTGATTTTTTTGTTGGTTTGGATTAGGTGTTGATATAATAGGGTTATGTTATTTCTTATGCATCAAGACAGTTGAAGGTGCATAATTGCAACTACCACCCTCATGATTTTGAGTTGGCAGTGGTAGTCATTGCACTAGAGATTTGGAGACTTTATCTTTATGTAGTGAATTATGAGATCTTCATGGATAATCATAGTCTTTAGCATCTTATGGCCCTGAGAGAACTTAATTCTAGATAGCATTGATTGATAGAGTTACTTAAGGATTATGACATCTCTATCTTGTATATTCAGGCAAAGAAAATATGGTAGAAATGCCTTGAGCTAAAACACAATGAGTATGGGTAGCTTGGATTGCATTTCAATTTCACAGAGGTCATTGGCAAGGTACATTCAGTCTTTTTCCAACTTGATGGTGAGACTCAATATTTCAGACCCCAGGAGGATTCTTCCTAGTGTTGAGGCAAGGTCTTATCTATTTGAGCAGATTTGGAGTTATCAGTTAGAGGATAAGAGGCTTTAGATCATCCATGATCAGGTGTTAAGTGGTGTGTCAAATAGGGTTATCATAAATTTTGAGGGTGTCTTTAGATTTGATAGCCTCTTTTGTGTTTTGTTGGTTGATGGCTTAATTCAGTTAATTTTGCAAGAGGCTCACGACTCTAAATACTATATTCACCCAAGTACAACCAATATATATAGAAATTTGAGATAACATTATTAGTGGAGTGATATGAAGAAAGATGTGGTGGACTGCATAACTTGTTACCTATCTTGTCAGTAGGTGAATGCTGAGCATTAGAAAACTGGTGGCTTAATTCAAAGGTCGCCCCCTCGAGTGGAAATAAGAGCGGATTACTATAGACTTTGTTAGTTGTCTCCCTTGTAATTCCCATGCTTCTAATGGTATTAGGGTCATTGTGGATTGGTTGACCAAGTTAGCTTATTTCATTCCTATTCAGATGTTCTTCAATATTGAGAATGCAACCCATTTAAATTTTAGTGGGATAGTTCATTTGCATGGTGTGCCTATATCTATCATTTCAGATCAGGGTTTGGTGTTCACTTCTAGCTTTTAGAGAGCATTTAAGGAAAGTTGGGCACTCAAGTAGATCATAGTAAAAACTTTTATCCTCAGATTGATGGGTAGTCAGGATGAAATATTTAGGTTTTCAAGGATATGCTCTGAGCCTGTGTGATAGAATTTGGAGGTCAGTGGGAGTAGCACTTGTCTTTGGTAGAGTTCACTTATAATAATATCTATCATTCAAATATAGAGATAGTGCCATTTGAGGCTTTATATGGTAGGTGGTGTCATTCTTCGACTGGGTGGTTTGAGACTTTTGATTAAACCTCGTGGTACTGACTTGATTCAGGAGTCTTTGGATAAAGTCAAGGTCATTATGGATAGGTTGAGGCAACTTAGAGTAGGCAAAAGGCTTATACAAATCGTAGACTCCGTGCCTTGATATTTGGAGTTGGTGACTTGGTATTTTTCTATGTATCATCCATGAAAGGTGTGATGAGATTCAGGAGGAAAGGCAAGCTAAGCCCCAGATATATTGGACTCTTTAAGATTCTTTGCACAGTTGGTGAGGTGGCTTATGAGTTATCCTTTCCCCCAAATTTTTTGGCTGTTCATCTAATTTTCCATGTTTCTATGTTGAGGTGATACATCTCTAACCAATCTTAGGTGCTTAGATGGGACTCAGTTCGGTTGGATGAGCGTTTGACCTTTGTGGAGGATCTGATTCTTATATTGGCTAGTGATGTTAAGCGATTGCGCACCAGAAAGATTTTAGTTGTTAGGGTTTAGTGAGGGCACCACCCAGTGAAGGAGGATACTTGGTCGATCAAGTCTTCAGGTACATCATGATACTTTTCTTTTGCGGGCGAAAGTTCTTTTAGTAGTGGATATTATAATGAACCTCAAGATCATTTTCTGTATTTCCGCTCATTTTTGTTTTTTAGAGTTTTCCTACAACTGCCCCAGGTTATTTATGACTTGTTAGAACTGACAATTTAGTTGTTGGGCAGTTGGTTTATTTTTTGGAGCCAATTCCCTATTTTGAAGTGTTCATTGGTTCAAATTGGCTATCGAGAAAAACCTCTGGTGAAATGACCTCGTATGCCAATTCTCACTATTCCAACAACTCTAAAACATTGATTTTATGCTAGGTGGACCCTTGGTTTGAGTCTCGAGTCTTTCAGTCTCATTTTGGTCTTTTGGCTAAAAGTTAAGAAAAATGATATGTGGGTGTGTAACCCATTTTTCATTGAAGCAACCACGGATTAAAATTTTTACTGTGCCATTAAGTTTGGAACATCAAATTTTATAGAGTAGCATAGTCTATTTGTGTATATAGAATTCCAGATGAATTTTGAGGGGTTGGCAGAGACTCAAAAATATTCCAAGTCTCCAGCTGATGCAAGAATATTTAGTGCAACCACTAAGGCGGCCTTTGGCACGTTAGCGGAAGGCGTTTTTGTGGCCCTGATCTTATCTGAAAGTATTGCTTTAGCGGCTGGTGTTCGTTAAAGTGCTAGTCACTTTAGCACCAATCGATCGCCTTAGCGGCTTGCCATGTTAATGAGGTACTACATTAGCATTCAGCTGGGTGCTTTAGCATCAATCGGTAAAGTGGTCCAGTGTTTGCTTAAGTGGCATCCGCGTACCTGAAAAGGGTATAAATACCCCTCTTAGCCTGATTTTAATCATTCATTGACCATTCTCTAGAATAGTGAACCCTAAAAAAGAGGTATTCTTGGGAAAGTCAATTGTGGTTAATTGCGGGGCTTTTGTATAGTTAATTTACGCAAATCTTCATCGAATTTGTGGTAAGATTCCATCAATTCCTTATTTAATTCCACCATTTTCCCTAAAAATCCTAAAGTATTGGTGGTTTGATAGTAGCACCACTAGAGCTCAAAATTCACTCTTTTTTAGGGTAAATGTTTTTTGAGCATAGAAGGATGTTGTGTTGGTTTCAAAAGTACAATTTAATAAATGGTCCCCATATGTGATTTTTACATAATTTTGGGCCCAAAACACAACAGTGCAATATGGATATTGATGTTCTCTATTAAAGAGTAATGGTAATTTTGATAGCATAGCATCTTGCGGAAGCTTCGAGGAAAGGAAAATCAAAGGTTTAGTGGATTCTTCGGGCTTTTCTTAGGCATATAGGTATCCTAGGTTTACCCTCTTGAGAGATTGATCTATTTCATAATTTGAATATCATATTATGCTCGATACAAAGTGGGATTTTGGTGTTGGAGGTATAATTGAAAATATTTGGGTTAGTTGGACTATTTGGGCTATTGTGAAATCGTAATTTAGGTGTAATTAACTTTGTTGCTCTTGCTTTAGTATAAATTGCTATCTTAGGGATAATTAGGGCTTATTTAACATCTAGAAATGAATTTAAATACCTTAGACTAGTCTAGGGTAGAATTATCCTAGAAATGGATTTTGGGGATTAGAAGTGGGGCCCTCTGGCCCAACTTAAGCCAAGACTTGTTTTAGCTTTTCTAGACTGATTTTCGCATGATATACCCATATTAATACCTATTTTGGGACTTAAAGAGATTAGATGCTTATAGATTATGCTAGTTTGGTATTTGGGAGTTAGTGCTAATTCTAGGTAAGTTTTTATGGATAATTGTTGTGATTTAGTGATATATGATCTATTGACAAGGTGTAATGATATGTGATTCTAGTTAGAGTTTGACAATTGATGATGACAATGATATATGAGTTTCAATTCAAGTTCGACATTTGATGATGATGTTAATAATATGAGTTTCGATTCAAGCCCGTCAAATGATGGTAATGATGATGATGATACTTTTGAGTTTTGGTTCAAGTTTGCAATTATGGGAGTTATATATGATATAATATGGTTTGGATGGATTCTTGGTTGTGTCATGGTAATTGGAAATTTATAGTTATTGGGTTTACCTTTCTTCATTGTACCCTCTAGTTTTATGGAGTGCTGCGTTGGGTTATTTACTTTTCTGCACATATTGGCTTATGGGGAACAATATTGTAGTTATATTTGTGTGATCTTTGTGTAACTATTTAATATGTATTTATTTATTCATTTATGTACAATAGTATTGGAGCTTGATTTCAGGTTTGCACTATTACCTTGACTTAGTTTACTTTGTTTGTATCTAATCATACTTATATCATAATTTAGCTCAATCGGTCGATGATTCCTATTGAGTACCTATGGTTTTGACTCTCATACTACACTTCTATACTTTTTATGTACAGATCCGAGTACTAGTTGCCATCATCGATGTGACACTCATGCAGGCTTGATTTCAAAGATTGGGTGCGCTCTTGGAGTCGGAGTTACCCTTTTTCTTCTACTTATCTATGTCTAGTATTTCATCTTCTAGATAGATTGTATTATAATATCCAATATATATGGTTCAATTATAGTAGCTCTTGTACCAACATTACTATGTCGTGGAGTGGTTGTTGCTCTTTTATCTACCTATTAGACTATTATGACTGTTTTGTTGCTATTTCAAGTCTTTAATTGTTTATTTTTTGAATTTTGAACATTTTCCACCAATTTAACCCATTTCTCATAGCTTCAGGCTATAGTTTGGTATGCCTACGAGCAGGATAAAGTAGGTGCAATCATGACTCATAAATTGGGTCGTGACATCTTAACCCTCTACTTTTGTAGACAAAAGTTTGTTAAGTAGTGGATATTGTAATGAGCCTTTAGGTCATTTTTTTTCTTCTTTATAAAATTTTGTCATTTACAGCTTTCCTGTAGCTACCCCAAGTCATTTGTGACTTGTTAGAGCTGATAGTTCAGTTATTAGGTAGTTGGTTTGGTTTTCAGAGATAATTCCCTATTTTGAAGTCTTTGCTAGTAAGGATTTTCTATCGGGCATAAACATAAGGTTAAAGACCTCGTATGCCAATTCATCAGCTTAGAAACATCGATTTTTTGATAGGAGGACTTTTGGTTTGGGTCCCAAGGCTTTTAGATTCATTTTGGGCTATTGGCTGGTATTTCATAAAAATGGCACATGGGTGTGGGGTCTAAATTATATAAAAACAACCTCGAATAGAAATTTTGATGGTTTCATTGAGTCCGGAATATCAAATTTGACAATTTTTCATTGTTCATTTATGTTCACAGGATAATGAATAAACCCATAAGCGTCGGTGGAAACTTGGATTTTTTCCAGGCGGCCAACAGGTTTCTTTAGCGAGTAGCAGGTTTCTTTAGTGACCAAGGCTTGCCCAATCAGGTCAGTTAAGAGGAAGCTTGCCCACTTAAACAACATCTTGTTCACTTTAACAAAAGGCCAGGCCGGCCAGGTACTACTTTAGCGGTGACTGCTTAAGCGGTCAAGTGGTTGCTTAAGAAGCACCTTGAAGAGTATTAAATTAAGTCCTTTGCCTGATTTCTCCCTATTTTTAACACGTTTCAGAAGGTAAAAAGCCCTAGAAAGTATGGAAAATTGGGAGAGTGATCATTGGGAGATTGAGGGGTATTTTCTAGATCGAAATAATGATTTTCTCATCAAAATCCTCGTAAGTTTTCTTTCAACGATTGGTTTAATTCTTCAATTTATTCCCAAATCCCTATATTCTTTGTGGGTTGATTTTAGTGCTATTTGAACTCAAAATTTACCCATTCATAAGGGTAAATAACCTTATTCATAGAGAGACATGTTGATAATTTCAAGAGTGTAATTCTGCCAGCTAGGCCCACTTGAGATTTTGACTTGAGTTTTGGACCCAATGCATAAAATGCAATACGTGTACCATGGAGAGTGGCTTCATGTGAAAGCTTATCATAAGGAAAAACAACTATTTTAGATGACTTATACATATTTCTATGGTGTTCAGGTAGGCTAGGCTTGCCTTTTACTTAGATTGGGCTTAATTGTAGTATTGATATGATATTGTGCTAGTTTTGGGTTGTGAATTTGGACTTGGAGGTATATTTGGTATGGATTTGATCATTTAGCCTATTAAGGGACTGTAATTAGGCATATTTGACATAACTACTCATTTCTTAGGTAGACTTGCTATATTAGACCCCAATGAGGCTTATTTAGTACCTTATAGTGAAATTTTATACCTTAGTCTAGTTCGGGGTAGATGTTGCACTAGAATGGATTTTTGGTGTAAGAAACCGACCTCCTCCGGCCAATCTTAGGCCAAGATTGATGTTAGCTCCTTGTAGAGTTAATAGGCCTTTACGTGCTATTTTAATTGTACTCTTGAGCTAAGGAGGTCATAGGTATATGATGGTTTACTCTAGAGTTGTGTTGGGTGATGATATGAGTTTCACTTCGTCTTCATCAAACGATGGTAAGAGTTCTGATTTAAGTCCGACAAATGATGATATGCGTTCAAGTTCAAGTCCGGTGAATTATGATACTAGTTTCAGTTCAAATTAGACATTGAGAGGCTATTTATGATGGTTATTGAACCGGTTCAAGTCTGGTGGTTACAATATAGAAGGATCCATGATTATGGTTTTGATAGATGGATAGTTGGTTTAATTTTTCTTATTACATCTACTTGATTGCATTGACCTAGCATATAGGGGCCTGTGTTGGATTATTTAATTACTTGATTATGTCTTCTGGACTTATAGGGGTGCAGTTATGTTAGACATAGTTATCTCATCCTTACTTTCATTATTCTGATTGTTTACATTCTACATTGAGAGTTTTATTCTAGGTTTTCCCTTTTCCCCTTGACTTAGCTTACTTATGTCATATTTTATTGTATTTATATTATGATTTTGCTTAGTCGACCGATGATGCCAATAGAGTACTCATGGATTTGGTACTTATACTACACTTTTGTATCTTTTTGGTGCAGATTCGATTACTAGTTGTTGCTGTTGATGCAATGATTATGGTGATCAAAGTTTAGAGACAAGATAAGCTCTCAACGGTAGAGTTGACCTTTTCTCCAACTTTTATTTTAGGACAGTCTTTCTATTTCGAGACTATTGTATATTTGACTTGATAGTAATCATATTCTTTTGATTAGAGGCTCTTGTACCGACCTTACTAGGTCATAAGATAATATTTATCTTCTCTTATCTCTCTTAATTATGTCATTGTTCTTATAGTTTATAACTTGTAATACCTCAACATTTATGCCAATATCCACCAACTAGCCTATTACCTTTATTCTAGGCTATTGTTTGGCTTAACTACTCTTCAGATAAAGTAGGTGCCATAATGACTCGTGAAATTTGGTTGTGACATTCAGTTAGGTTGAGACATTTAGTAGAAGTCACTATGTCCCTAAACTAATTTACCAACATATGTATAAATGGATCAACCGTCAGATAGGTTGAAACCTTAGTTCTTTGGACATCAGATTAATTGATCCATGCTAGCCAGTGTTTGTAGCTTTGCCAAGGTACTAAATACCCATCCAACTGGGATTACTAGTTAGGCCCAATTTAGTTGTATTAGTTTACTTAGCACATTATTATTTGTTACATGTTGCACTTACTTGGTCATTGCATCAATTATATATTCCAATTTTCATGCTCAGTTTATCTTTTCATGTTTAATATGTTCAGTTTCATATAGCATAATGCATACTTTACATGCTTAATACATTCAAAGTACTATTGCATACTTCTTTGGAGTATATTAACTCATAATTTAGGTTTCGATGTTTAGCATACTTACCACAGTTAGTTTGATTTTGCAGTGCTTTAGCACCATAGTGGGTGAGTCATCATCATTCAGGTGATAGCTTATTTTTTATGTGATGTTTTATTGCAGTTTTAGATAGTTATAGTTAACTGGGGGCTTGTCCAAAGAACACATCTTAGTAGAAGCTTTCAGGCAGTTATACTCATGTTTTAAGCTTTTGGTTGTGTTGATGTTTCTTTTCATTAAATGAGCACTGGATTTTTATTTAATTATTATTAGATAATTTAGACAATAAGTTTTCTCTCAATATTACTTAGTTGTTATGATATATAAGTGTTACGCTAGGCCATGGTATAGCATGAGGCCACTTGTGACTCGAAACACAATGTTACGACTAGGGGTAGTCTTGTGTCATCAAAAACTTGGTATCATAGCATCAGGTTTAAACTATCTTAGGGTGTCTGAAAGTCATGGTGAATAGAGTCTTATTCATGGGTGTGAAGCATGCCAAATTTATGAATGAAAGGCTATGAAACATTTTGGGAAAAGTTTCACTTCTTTTATGTTCACGTCATGAGATTGTGTATGAACTCTATTTAACCTTCTTTGACTCGTGATCTACGTGTTCACAAAAGATACCTCCCAAAAGAGCTAATAGAAGGAGAAATGAAAGCAGATCGAGAATCAACAAGCACTACCAGCTCCAGCAGACCTTTTGAACGAGCATGTCTTGCATGATGAGTTCAAGGCCACTTTCACAGTGCTAGCTCAGGCCATGGCCACCAAGACCAATCAACAGGCTCTAATGCCTATCAACCCGATAGCTAGTATGGCATCATTGAGAGTTTTTTTATTTTACTTAGATAAATCCACCCAAGTTTCATGGTTGTAAGTCTGAGGAGGTTCTGCAGGAGTTCCTTTATGACATTCAGAAGGTCACTTAGATCATGGGTGTCACTATAGTTGAGAGTGTAGATTTGGCTGCTAAAAAATTAAAAGACGTTGCTCATATTTGGTTCAAGCAGTGGAAGAAAGAGAGGGTGCGAATATAGGTCCAATAGAATGGGATGACTTTGTGGTTGATTTTCCTGACAGGTTTTTCCCACTCTTCCCACTGGAGTTAAGGAAAGTCAAGGCTTAAGATATTATCAGTCTGAGGTAGGGTCATGAGACTATAAAGGAGTATCCTCATAAATTTACTCAACTATGACGACCCGATTTACCAGTCATGATGGCACCTACTCTGTCCACCAGTAGGTAAGACAAATCGTAACTCCGAGCTAAAACTATGGGTTATCTTGGAGGAAAATACCCAATCATAGGAAAAAATGAATAATATACTTATAAATTAGCAAAGTATTCAAGAGAGTTTAAAACAGTCAAAACAAGATACCAACCCATGACCTAGTAGAACTAGTACAAGATCATCTAATAATAATACAACTCAAAGACTTAGAATAGTCAACAACATCTGTCTCGCTAACAAAAGATGAATAACTAAAGATAGAAGGAAATAGGTGACTTCGACTCCAATAACTCACCCTCTCTGAAAAATTAACAAAGCACGATCAATGATCACCGCCGAAAGCTAGTACTTGGATCTGCACCAAAAAGGTATAGAAGTGTAGTATGAGTACCAAAATAATGGGTACTTAGTAGGCATCATCGATCGACTGAGCTAAATCATGATATAAGTATGATAAAAGGAAAGATAACAAAACTAAGTCAAGGTAACAAACCGAAATAGCTTCGACAACATTGTGCATAGATAAGTAAATGATTGGAATAATAACATAACGTAAAGAGTCAACACATATAGTCATAACTACGAAATTAGATACCATACACCAATTAGTGCTGAAAGTAAATAACTTATCACAGACTCCCATACGCCTGGAGAGTACACTCAATGATAGAATAAAGCAACTATTCACCATTTACAAATAACCAACTCATTATTTAACCATCACTCCACAATTAACCAATATTTCACAAGGTAACCACATTCCACAACTTTATCAATATATAGCAACCTTATCATTATTTATACACTAGTCCATTAATCAACTATCCATATCATATCACTAATTCAATTATCGGCTAGTCATTATATACCCACTGGTCATCATTTATCAACTAATCATCATATGTCAACTAGTTATTTTACTACTTGAGTCTATTTATGTTATGCCACATTATAACCATTTCCTCATTTTCCAACTTAGCAAAATTGCTACTTCCAATCTCACACCTCTATATCGTTAATGATAAGAAGTATATCATCATAGCATAATATGCATATTCAGACTCAAACTGGTAAATATGATCAATAGATGGACTTGAACCGATAAATAATCAATAGCCAGACTTGAACCAGTAGATAATCAATTGCTGGACTTGACCGTAAATATAATTAATAGTTAGACTTGAATTGGTAAATAATCAATAGTTCCATAATCATCCTCCAAACTCGAACTGGGTATATTTATATAATCAACAACATAATAATCTTTCGGACTCAAACCATATATATATATATATATATATATATATATATATTTAATCAACATCATAAGGAGTATCATCAATAGCATAAATGATAACATAATCAATAGGCGTCAACCCTCACATTAACCAACATATCCATCAAGTATCAAGATTTCTCAATATTGCCTCAATACACATTTCCAAGAGTCTAATAAGCGTAAAATGTTCACAAAAGCTAACATATGTCATAGCCTAAAGTGGGTTAAGAGTCCACTACTAATCCTCGAGTTCCATTTTAGGAAAATTCTACCCGAACTAGGATTAAGTTATCTAAATTTATTTTTAGATGTTGAACAAGCCGCAATTTACCTTAAGGTAAAAATCCTTCCCAAACCCATTAACTAAGTCCAATGGAAACTAAGGCAACCTTCATTAGTGTAAGCAATTAAGGCCAAACTTACCCCAAGCATAAGTGTCTAAAACATTTTATCTAATTTGTGTGATCTAAGGCATTTTCATGCTAAACATGAGACATGAAGCTTAATTCACCTAAGACATAAAGAAATAATCTAAGTGTTTCAACTCTACGATTTCAAAATGGCCTGAACGGTCCAACTAACCCAAGTCTTGCATTTCATCAATCCAACAACTAAAATCCATCCTAAATCTAATACAATGTCATAAGAATATTATGAAATAGCACAATCTAACAAGGGATAAACCTAGCCTACCTTGACTCCAAAGAAAGCTAAATTAATTGCTAAGCCATCGCTTTTCCTTTCTAAGAAGCCTCCTCAAGATGCCAAGCTATCAAAAACCGTTCTACTCATCAATATGGGAGTAACGATACCCATATTACACCATTGTGCTTCAGGTCCAAAAATCCCATAAAACCTCATATGGGTTGCACTTACAGAAATCATGTTTTTGAAGCCAACCCAAAATTTTTACATGATCATGGAATCATTAACCTAAAAATGGGTGAAAATCAAGCTAAATTGGGTCTAAAATCAAGCCCTCAAGATTTTGGGGGTTGAGAAAGAAATCACTAAAATCCACCAAGAATAGGGTGAATTACTACCTCAAATTGGAAGATAATCGCGAAAATAAATGTTAATCTAGCTTCCCCATGACAAACAACTTCAGTTGTATGCTCTCACACTATTTAGGATTTTTGGCTCTTAAGGAAGTGATGAAGAATGGACAAAATCATGGAAAAGGATACTTTTATACCCAGTCCAGGTACTCGACTTCTGCTATTATAGCTCGGGTCCTTGCGATTGCGGCATCTTAAGCCTGTCGATGCCAGTCATGATCTCGACACTATATCACAATCGCGATAATAGCTGACTGCCAAGGGTATCGCGATCGCGACCTTTGGCTTGCGATGGTGATGAACCAGCTACCAGCAAACGACTTGGAAATTTCTAAGTCTTCGCCAAGCCCTCAAAATTCATCCAAAATCCTTTATACGCAGACAAACTATTTAACCATACCAAATTCAACGTTCCGAACACAATGGCATACTTGGATTTTCCATCCGAGGTTATTTCGACCAAATATAGGTCCCACACTTATATTTATTTTCTTAACTTTCCGACCAATAAGTCAAAATGAGCTTGGGCATCTTGAGATTCGAACCTAAGGTCCACCTAGTCAAAAATTGAAATTTTGAAGATGCCGGCATAGTCAAAATTTGCACATGAGATCATTTTATAGAGGTTTTTGCTCAATGGCCATTTGGAACCAGTGAAGACTTCAAAATAGAGAATTAGCTCTAAAAACCAATTAAACTGCTTGGTAATCGGACCGTTAGTTCTAGAAAGTCATATCTGACTTGGGAAAGCTATAGAAAAGCTCTAATGGTGAAAATAAGCAGAAATATGGAAAATGGCATGAAGGCTCATTACAATAACAATTACCAAAGAAAATTTAATCTGCAAAAGTTAAGGATTAGGATATACCTGAAGTCTCAAATAGGTGATGATACTGCGTTCACATCTCATTCACGATCTCCCAAGTGTCCTCCTCCACTAGGCGGTACCTCCACTAAATGTTAACGACTGGAACTCTCTTATGCCTAACTAACTAACATCACTAGCCAAAATAAGCACAGGCTCCTCCACAAAGGTTAAATACTTATCCAACTGACTGAGTCCCATCTAAGCATAAGAGACAGATTAGGAATGCATCGCCACAACATAGAAACATGGAAAACTGGATGAACAATGGCAAAATATCGAGGTAGAGCTAACTTATAAGCCACCTCGCCAACTGTACGAAGAATCTCAAAAGGTCCAATATATCTGGGATTGATCTTGCCCTTCATTCCAAAACTCAACACACCCTTTATGAGTGATACACAGAGGAATATATGATCACTAACTCCAAATCTCAAGTCATGAAGCCTATGGTCTACATAGGCTTTATGCCCACTCTTAGCTACTCTTAACCTATCCTGAATCACCCTGAATCTATCCAAAAAATCCTAAAGCATATCAGTACCACGGGGCCTAACCTTGGAAGTCTCAAACAATCCAATAGGAGAATGACATTTCCTACCGTACAAAGCCTCAAAAGGCACACTCTCAATACTCAAATTCTAGCATTATTATATGCAAACTCTATCAAGACTAAATGTTTCTCCCACTGACCTCCAAAATACATAACATAGGCTTGGAGCATATCCTTAAGGACTTTAATAGTCTACTCGACTGATTATTTGTCTGTGGATGAAAAGCTATACTTAGATCCACCTGAATACCCATCTCCTCTTAAAATGCTCTCCAAAACCTCAAAGTGAACACAGAAACAATGTCTAAAGTAATAAAAATGGGCACCCCATGAATATAGACTATCTTCCAAACATAGATATGGGCTAATCTCTCAATACTGAAGATATTTGAATGGGAATAAAATATGTTGACTTGGTCAAGCGACAATGATCCAGATTCCATCGATATCGTGGGAAGTATGAAGCAAACCACTATTCATGGTAATCTGTTCCCATTTTCACTCGAGAATGGGCAACCTCTAAATCAAACCACCTGGTCGCTGATGCTTGGACTTTACCTACTGACAACATAGGCAACGAGTTACAAAATATACCACATCTCTCTTTATACCACTCTACTAATAATGTGTTCTCAAATCTCTGTATATCTTGGTTGTGTCTGGATGAATGGAATATCTAGAGCTGTGAGCCTTATGTAAAATGAAATGAATCAAGGAATCCTCAGAACATAAATGCACCCATCAAATCTCAAAACACCTTCATAATCTATGGTGTTTCTTTTGCACTCACTATTCAACACCTAATCACGTTGGAAATGAAGCTTACTGTCCTAAAACCGGCGATCTCGAATCTGCTAAAATAATGAAGACCTCGCCCCAATACTAGCAAGAATTATCCTTTGATATGAAATATCAAGGCGAACCATCAAGTTGGATAAGGACTGGATGTCCCATGCCAATGGCCTCTAAGAGATTGAAATACAAGCTAAGCTACCCATTCTCATGACCTTTCGACTCAAGGCATCTTCTACCATATTTTTCTTGCTCGGATGGTACAAGATCGAAATATCTTAATCCTTAAGCAACTATATCTACCTACACTGTCCAGCATTAAGCTCCCTCTAGGTCATAAAATATCAAACACTGCTATGATCGGAGAAAATCTCACAATACACACCATAAAGATAATGCCTTAAAATCTTAAGCGCAAAAACTACTATCGCCAATTCTAAATCATTAGTAGGGTAGTTGTGCTCGTGAACCTTAAGTTTTCTAGAAACATAAGTAATAACACGACCCTCCTGCATTAATGCACAATCCAAAACATCATCAGAAGCATCACAAAACACGATAAATCCCTCACCCTCAACAAAAAGAACTAAAATAGGAGCTGAAAAAGAGAAAATCCTTGAGCTTCCAAAGCTCGACTCATACTACTCAAACCATAAAAAAGGAACCTTCTTTTGAATCAATCTGGTCATAGGGGCTAAAATAGTAGCAAAACCCTCAATGAATCGCCTATAGTAACCGACCAAACCAATGATGCTACGAACCTCTATTGGAGATGTAGGTATAGCCCAATCACAATTCACCTTATTCTTGGCTGGGTTCACCACAATACCATCCTTATACAAAACATGTCCAAGGAATGTCATCGACGCAAGGTAAAATTATCACTTAGAGAACTTGGCAAAAAACACATGATCTCTCAAAGTCTGGAGCACAATCCTCAAATGTTGTGCATGCTTCTTTCTACTCCTCAAATACACGAGGATGTTATCGATGAATACAATTATGAATGAATTCAAATAAGGTATGAATACCCAGTTCATTAAATCCATAACACTACTAGGGCATTAGTTAGCCCAAATAACATCACCAAGA
The DNA here is from genome assembly GCF_002878395.1 of Capsicum annuum. Classification (NCBI taxonomy): domain Eukaryota; kingdom Viridiplantae; phylum Streptophyta; class Magnoliopsida; order Solanales; family Solanaceae; genus Capsicum; species Capsicum annuum. The sequence continues at coordinate 69,550,980 of NC_061115.1, forward strand.
ACTCATAATGTCCATATTGGGTCCTAAAGGTTGTCTTTGGGACTAGATCTCAAATAAATCTTAGAAAACACTATTGCACCCTGAAGCTGATCAAATAAATCATTAATGCGACACGTAGGATAACGGTTCTTCACCGTCACCTTATTAACTTGCCTATAATCAATACACATATGCATAGAGCCATCATTCTTCTTAATAAACGATACAAGAGCTCTCCAAGGAGACATAATTGATCTAATAAAACCCTTACCAAAATATCCTAAATCTGAGAATTTAACTCCTTAATATTGCTAGGAGTCATACGACAAGGTTCCATAGAAATAGGTCGGGTTCCAGGCTCGAGAACAATAGTAAACTCAATCTCATGAATAGGGGGAATACAAAGAAGGTCGGTCAGGAACACATCAGTAAACTCATAAACAACAGGAACAGAGTCAAGTGATGAACTCTTAGCACTAGTATCACAAATATAAGTGAGATAAAACTCGCAACCCCTCAAAATAAGCCTTCTAGCATGAATACATGGAATAATTCCCATCGGTTCACGGCTAACTGCTCCCTGCCACACGACCAGGGATATGATGGGCATGGTAAAGAATGGTCTTGACAAAATAATCCATGATCGCATGATAGTGGGATAAATAGTCTATGCCCATATCACATAAAAATCCACAATATAAAATATAATAAGATCAATATAAGTATCAACATATCTAACAGTCATAACACATGATCTAAAAACTCGATCCACTACTAAAGAATCACCCATGGGAGTAGATACACGCAATGACATAGATAATAAGTCACAAGACAACTCCAACTATGGTGCATAATAACCAGAAATATAAGAATAAGTGTATCCTAGATCAAATAAAGTAAGGATCGACTATCGGCAAACAAAAATCGTACCTGTAACAATAGTATTTAAAGTTTTAGCCTCGGTTCTAGTAAGTATTACATAAAAATAACCATGCTCACCACCTGGCTAGGCCTGACCGACCTCCTATCCTGTCTGTCTAAGAACTCCTTGAGTAACCTAAGAACCACCCTTACGACCATGAGAACCACCTCCAGTTGAGGGATAAACTACTTTAATAGGGGAAGCACCCTAAGCTAAAATAATAATCGCCATAAGACTAGGGAACTCTCGAGAATAATGACCAAGAGATCCACAATAATAACAAGATCCCTGAGATGAACCAGAATCAATAGATTCGGTTGACCCAAAATAACCACGATGACTAAAATGGGAAGATGAACCCTTGAAGATTGACTGCCACCCTGACTAGAGCGGTCTCTAGCACTAGAATAACCTCTGTCAGTAATCTGAAGCGCTTGTTGAACAAGTGGACTAGGCTGACCCTGAGGATGATAGGTTGGACATTGAGATACCTACTATGAGAACTACTACCTTTGAATCAGGAGTTATTATCACTCTAATTAAAACTGCCCTGATATCTAGGCCTCTTATTATTCCCCCCTTGGGCCTCACGATACATCTTCTCCATCACCCGAGTGTGATCCACAACCTCAGCAAAAGACCTGCCTGGAATAACCAAACTCTGAGTAGACATATGTATTGGGAGTCTTAACTCTCTAACAAAGCAACGAACCTTCTCAAACTTAGTATCTAGAATAGTAGAAACATGCCTAGACAACTTGTGAAAATGAGCCTTACATTCTGCAACTACCATAAAACCCTGCTCCAATATAGAGAACTAGTACCTCAAATAATCTTTAAGGCTGAGAAGCATGTACTTCTCTAAGAACAACTAAGAGAACTGATTTCATGATAAGGGAAAGAACCAGCTGGTCTAGAATCCATATAACCTCTCCACCAATGTCAAGTAGCTAATTCCAATTGAAATGTGGTGTAATCCAACCACGAGTCTCAACAAGACCTAAATTACAGAGCCTATCCTCATAAGCAATCAGAAACTCATATGCATCCTATCTTAGAGCACCAATAAACCTAGGCAGAGCCAATCTCATGAATCTACCCAACATCTTCTTTTCCTCAAAAGACATAGCATGTTGAGCAACCACTAGCTGAGCAACTACCAGCTAAGCAACTACTGGTGTAGGAGAAACCTTAACCATGGGAGACAAAGCTACAGGTTGCACCCCCGCTTCAATACCGCTCTGATATATAGACTGTGCACCATCAGACAACACATGACCAACTATCCTCGAAAACTGAACCAATGCGTCTTTGAGCACTGAAGAAGAAATAAACCCTGGTGGAGCCTGGGCTAGTCCCTGTCCCACTACTAGCTAGGAAAAAATACTCTCTAGATCATAAACGGTAATAGGACCTAGGAAAGGTGACCTATCCTGGACCCTAGCTGGGGATACATCATGTGGCTATCCACGACCTCTAGGTCATCCATGAAAAGGAGTAGGATCCTTAGGCTCAGTCTTAGAACCCTAGTCTCACTTTCTATGAAAAAGTAATGCCAAAGGAATACCCTACAAACCACCTCAGACTTTTAGCATGAAGTGACTAAAGAAAGTGATGAACTTCTAAGAATGAGACATAACCTCACAAAGATAGAAAATAGATGTCATTGTTCCGATCGACAGAACACTACTAGATTTTTGTTTTTGTACCAACAATGTCAGTTTAACCTAGGCTCTGATACCAATTTGTCATGACTAGATTTATGAGTCATCCCCACGAGTAGATAAGCCAAACCATAACCAGGAGCTAAGTGCAATGGGTTAACTTAGTAGAAAATGCCCAATCATAGGTGATAAACAAGACACTTATAAATAAGAAAAGTGTTCTAGATAGATAAAAACACTTAATACAAGATAACATACCACGACCTGGTAGAGCTAGTATAAGAGCATCAAATAATAATACAACTCCAAGACTTAGAATAGTCATCAATATCTATCTCGATAACAAAAGACAACAAAAGAAAAAATACTAAAGATAGACAAAAATAAGCGATTCCGACTTTAAGAGCTTGCCTTATCTACAAAAATCAACATAGTACGATCAACGATCAATGGCGATAGCTAGTACTCAGATCTATACCAAAAAGGTACAAAAGTGTAGTATGAATATCAAAACAACGGGCACTCAGTAGGAATCATTTGCCAACTTAGCTAAATTATGATGTAAGTATGGTAAAATGCTAGATAATATAACTAAGTCAAGGTATAAACAGACTTGAAATAGCTCTGACATTGCTCTGCATAGATAAGTAAATAAATCAAAATAATAACATAATGTAAAACGTCAATACATATAACCATAACAATAAAATTGACTCCCATATGCCAATTGATACGAAAGTAAATAACTCATCACAGACTCCTATACGCCTGGAGAGTACACTCAAAGATAAAATAAAGCAACCATTCATCACTTACAAATAAACAACTCGTTATTTAACTATCACTCCACAATTTACCAACATTTCACAAGTACCTATTTTCCACAACTCTACCAATATATAGCAACCTTATCATCATTTATACACTAGTGTGTTAATAAACTATCTATATCTTATTAGTAATTCAATTATCGGCTAGTCATCAGATACCAACTAGTAATTATTTCTAAACTAACCATCATTTGTCAACTAGTTATTTTAATACTAAAGTCCATTTATGTAATGTCACATTATAACTATTTCCTCATTTTCCAACTTAGCCAAATTTCTAATTTCAATCTTACACCCTGATATCGTTAATCATAAGTAGTATATCATTATAGCATAATATGCATATCTGAACTCGAACTGATAAATATAATCAATATCCAAACTTGAACCTATAAATAATTAATAATCGAACTTGAACTGGTAAATAATAAATATCTGGACTCCAATCAATAATTATAATCGATAACTGGACTTGAATTGGTAAATTATCAGTAGTACCATAATCATCCTTCAGACTCGAATCGGGTATATTTATATAATCAACAACATAATTATCTACTAGAATCAAACCATATATATATGTGTGTATATATATATATATATAAATCAACATCATAAGGAGTATCATCAATATCATAAATGATAACATACTCAGTAGGCGTCAACCCTCACATTATCCAACATAACCATCAAGTATTAAGATTTCTTAATATTGCCTCAATACACATTTCCAAGAGTCTAATAAGCACAAAAAGTTCACAAAAGCTAATATGTGTCATAGCCTAATGTGGGTAAAGAGTCCACATCTAATCCTCGAGTTCCATTTTAGGTAAATTCTACCCGAACTAGGATTAAGATATCTAAATTCACTTTTAGATGTTGAACAAGCCATAATTTGCCCTAAGGTACAGATCCTTCCCAAACACATTAACTAAGTCCAATATAAACTAAGGCAACGTTTATTTGTGTAAGCAACTAAGGACAAAATTACCCTAAGCACAAGTGTATAAATCATTTTATCTAACATGAGTGATCTAAGGCATTCTCATGCTAAACATGAGACATAAAGACTAATTCACCAGAGGCATAAGGAAATAAGGTAAGAGTTTTAACTCTACGATTTCAAAATGGCCTGAATGGTCCAACTAACCCAAGTCTTGCATTTCATCAATCCAGCACCTAAAACCCATCCCAAATCTATCACAATATCATAATAATAGTATGAAATATCTCAATCTAACAAAAGATTAACCTAGCCTACCTCAACAAACTGCTAAACCGTTGATTTTTCCTTTTGAGAATTCTCCTCAAGATGCCAAGCTATCAAAAACACATTATAATCATCAATATGGGAATAACGATACCCATATTGCACTATTGTGCTTCGGGTCCAAAAGTCACACAAAATCTAATTTGGGCCCCAAGTACGAAAATCATGTTCTAAAACCAACCAATATTCTTACACGCGCAAGGAATCATTGCCCTAAAAAATGGGTAAAAACCAAGCTAAATTGGGGCTAATATCAAGTCACCAAGATTTTGGGGTTTTGAGCAAGAAATAACTAAAATCCACCAAGAAAAGGTTGAATTCTTACCTTAAATTGGAAGATAATCGCCAAAATAAATATTAATCTAGCTTCCCAATCACCAAAAAGCTTCAATTTCAAGCTATCACACTATTTAGGGTTCTTGGCTCTCAAGGAAGTGATGAAGAATGGCCAAAATCATGGAAAAAGTGTCCTTTTATACCGAGTTCAGGTACTCTAGTCCCGCTGTCGCTGGTCAGGGCCTCGCGATCGCAGCATCTTGAGCTTGTCGATGCTAGTCATGATTGAGATACTTACCACAATTGCAGGAATAACTGAATTCCATATATATCATGATTGCGACCCTTAGCTCTCGATAGCGATGCACCAACTAAAAATAATGGACTCGGAAATTTCTATGTCCCTGGCAAGCCCTCGTGATTCATTTGAAATCCTGTATATGCAAACAATCTATGTAACCATACCAATTTCATATGTAATGGAACACTTGAATTTTCTATTTGAGGTCATTTTGAGGTCGTTTTGACCAAATATGCCCCCCACAACCATAATTCATTTTCTTAATTTTTTGGCCAATAGGTCAAAATGATCTCTGGTGTCTCGAGACCCAAACTAAAGGTCCACTTAGCCTAAAATCGATATTCCAAAGTTACTGGCGCAATGAGAATTTGCATACGAGATTATTTTACTAAAGTTTTTACTTGGTGGCTATATGGAATGACAAAAAACTTCAAAATAGAGAATTGGCTGTAAAAATCAAATGAACTACCTGGTAACCAGACTATCAGTTCCAACCCTTCATAAATGACATAGGAAAGTGACACGACCCGAACCAGGGCCTTATCGTAATAGGCATCTCAAGTCCAACCAGGATCGAAGACCACCCCTGATACCTAATTTGACCAACCAACAAATACCCTGAGTCGGATGAATTTTGAACATATAACAAGATAGCGTATTTGAGGATATAATGACTGGGATAAGTCTACTTTCTAGACCAACCCAACCAAGTCAATCTATTGAATAACCAACCAAACCAAAAATGATAACCCAATGTGTGTGTGTGTATATATATATATCATAATCATTCCATACCCAAGTCCACAGTTGTCCATACAAAGCCTCTAAACCAAACCAAAGAATATTTAGTCGGGACATGCCCCCGACCATAGCCAAAACCCAAAGTCTATAAAATACAAAAAGTATGAAAGGAAATCCATAACATGAAATGGATGCCTTCCAAACTATGGAAGCTCACCACTTCAATCCAACAATGGCTGTCCTCGAATTCGATCAATGAGTAGGAGGAGTAGAACGGCTGGTTCCTACATGCGTAGGGATACAATCGCCCGAAGATGGGTTAGTGGGTGAACGCTAGCAAGTACTCAGGATAAGGATAAAATAATGCCAAACTTTAAAACCAAGTAAGAATCCATATGCATACACAACCATACACACACACACACATATATATATATGTATATATATACATGTATATATATACATATATATAGATATACATATATATATAATCCGTACCGGAAAAGGGAACTGGGTTTTGCATGCGTTTAAAACTATTAACCTGGGCATGTGTAGCTTAACCGTCCTAGGACCACCTACGGGCTATATGAGTCCAGTGTAAACCCCTAAACCAGCCCCGATGCATATAGCTGCATGAATCGGAGATACCATAGGAGTAAGGTATTCTCGTGTACCCTTCGCTCTTCATGATACATATTTATAAGTGTAACTTAGGGGATTCCCGTGTACCCCATAAATTTATTCTAAGGTCATCATGACCAATCCTTATGTCGGCAAACATAAATTTCCAATGTCCGTCCATTGGAATCACACTTTCACGGTTAGCTATCGCACCCCACTATTATTGCCTAATTGAAACCACTAGCACACAACCAAACCACTAATTCTATTTATTATTAACCAAGGGTATAAAGAGTGGTATCGTCATACCGACTATAGCTTGCAAGAAATGTCCTTAGCCAACATTTTTAAAGAAATGATTCCCATGTACCCAGATATTCTATTATTAAGTTTTCTTGGGGATTCCCATATACCCCACAAGTAGCTCATTATCATGTTTGCTTAGGGGATTCCCATGTACCCTAAAAGGTTTTCAATTAAACCATAACCATGACCACCAAGACCTTACCATTTAACCATTTAAAATAATTCAAAACCATCCAATTTAGGGTTCCCTTACCATTTTATACCATGCAAAGTTTTCAATAAAAGTTCAACAATGTAACAAAAGAATTCTCATAGGCATTTTATCAAACATGTTAAGGGCATATAGTTTCCAAAACCAAAACCAAGTACCAATTAACCATTCCCATGCAATCATATGTTCAAACGACTATTAAAAAATGAAAACCATAATTAAAAACATAGGAAAGCCTTAACCAACCATTTATAACAAAAACCCCCAGCACATATTTGAAACCCCAAAACCATACACAATTATGCCATGAAAACCATATACTAAATCATGCCTTTTTTTGAACTAACAATGAAGAAGGAGTAAATTGCCTTATTAATGAATATTCATGAAGAGAACTTGACTCTTGAGCCTCTAGATGAACACCTTGATGAAAACCCTAGACAACCTTCTTAAGAGAGTTTAGATAGGATTTGAGAGTGTTTCTACCTTTCCAAATGAGTTATAAGAGGCCACCAAGTGTTGTATAACTTGGGGACTTATGGGTTTTGGGTGGTAAATGTCCAGACTACCCTCAGCTTAAAAGCTGTGAACTTAACCGCAAGAGGGTATGGCCCACCCCCTAAACCCTACCCTAGGGTACGAGTGGTACCCTTATCTCGTACCCTAGCATCACCTTGGACTTCCATACTATCCATCATATGACCACACCTTCCTAACTTGGATCCTAACATACGAGTAGTACCCTTGGAATTGTACCTTGGTTAGAATCCACTAGACTAGACATTAGGCATCATACGATTTGGAAAGATACCACTCTTACCCTATTATATGACTAGTATGATGCCAACTCATATTTTAGAAAGAAGACAAACCAACAATGCTGATTGCATATGAGTGGGAGGCCCTTAAACCATACCCAACCATACGACTAGCACCCTTAAGTTGTATGTTGTCCAGAATGTTCAAAACTTCAGAAATTTTGCAAGGGTCAAAGTTTTGGGTGTTTCAAGAAGCTCTAGAAAAAATCTAACGGCGAAAATAAGTGAAATATAGAAAATGACCTGAAGGGTCATTACATCTCCTCTTAAAGTATTCTTCAGCAATAGTTGTTATTCCTAAGGCCCATATAAGAAAGTTCATAAAAGGTATTCTAGAGGATGTGGTTAAGGAATGTAAGACTGCTATATCGGTCAAGGAGATAGACATCTCCAGGTTGATGATGCATGCTTAGCAGATTGAGAAAGGAAAGATTAAGGAGAGGGAAATGGAAAACAAGAGGGCCAGAATAGGTAGTATTAATTTTTCCCGACAAAAATTAGATGGTGGAATGTCACAACGCAAAACCAAGGGTTATGATGGCACTTGCCGCAACAAGCCTTGATAAGTAATCCTATGATCCAAACTGATATAAAATGAGAAATCAATACCAAACCCAAGGCAAGACTACTAGAATTAAGGCAAACTACATGTTAGTAATAAATGCAAAAGTAAATAACAATAATATTATCAATCTCCGCAAAACCTGGTGTCACAGTGTAAGAACTACTAAATACTTCTTGAATGTCAGATACAATAATAGACCAAATGGATAATAATTTGTCTTAGAATACGAAAAAGACATGAAACAGATAAGAAGAGGTTGTAGATCAATTTTGGAAGCTTAGATCGACCGCTACCTTAAATATACTCTAGATACCGCCTAAATCAGCTACCGTGTGGTGCACTCATACCTAGATCTACCCCGAAAGGGCGTAGTAGGGGTGAGTATAGTCAACTTGTACTAAGTAGGTATCATAGGCCAACTGAGAAAGTATAGTCCATTTGTACATAGTTGGTATCATAGGGAGACTGAGCACATATGGTTCACTTGTACGCAGAAGGTATCATAGGCCGACTGAGCAAAGTAAAAAATAAATCATATAATACACACTAAAATCATATAATACACACTATGGGCATGTCACATGCAATCAGAAAATGGCCTAAATGGTATCCCGTGCTGTATCCACCAATAGTTCAACAATATAATAGTATACCACACACAAATATGAGAAAGATGCAAAAATATACATATACTAAATATAAGTGAGAGAAGGAAGCAAAAATAGATAAATATCACATCAAGGATGATTATAAAATACAGAATGAGCATAATATATATGAAATGCAAAAAGATGATGATAATGATGATGATGATGTGACATGATGCATGAGGTTATCGCCCCAACATGCATATACACCTATCAAGTTGTGCTCCCAAGGTAGGACCCAAGGGGGGGGGTTTCATCAACCCATATCAATCTAATATTAAATACCAATATCGATGACTCGTCTTCAGCACATACATCGGCAGAGGCTCTATAAAGATGTCACAAAGCAAGTGTTCCTAGTATTTACATCGTGGTACTAATGTTTTAGGAGTGTATATAATATGAGGATGTAATGCTCACAATAAACCAGAATGATAATTTCCAAGTCCAACCAATATACCAACTATGTGATCCAGAAATCCACTCAATGTGTCAACCATCCATGAATTCAATGTAATACATATGCCAATCTAGTAATATACACAAAAATATGCCATTGGTACCACATAAATTCCAATTTAGGCTTTTTCACCAGAAAAGATACCACCAAATATACATAGATAAGGCCAACAACATCGTATAAGAACCAATATAGTCATAATAACATATAATTTCTCAAAAACACCAAATAATAACAACATAGGCCCCTACACAGGCACAACATAATAATAAAGTTATTTTCATGATTAGTTTCCACACCCATAACATGATTTTATACCACCATTAACAGCCCATCCCAGTCTAAAGAAATTTATGCTATAACCTACGTCGAATGTAAAAAATTGGTCCAAAAGCCTTTACTACTGAGTTTTTTCCTCACGAACATGCCCAAAATAACTAAAATACACAAGTATAGAATCGGTGCATTAAAAGAAAGCCAATGATACGCAAATTGCCCACTTTTGAGTCGGGGTCAAAATGGACCCCCAAAATTGATTTTCGAAAAAGAAGTGTAAAATCATAATTTATGTTCAAATATATTACTGAAGATTAATGGAACTCAAAAAAGAAAACCCAATTGAAAATTAGTTGGAATTGGGGTTTGAATCGATGAATTACCAATTTTAGGACTTTCAGGCCAAAATCCCCAAATTCCACCTTTGTATTCAACTTTTAAAAGGATTTAAATGACAAGAATCAAAGAAAAATAATTGACATAGGGATTTTGGAGTTTACCCAAGCTTAAAGATGGAAGAAATTTCCCAAAAACTTGATACCCCAAGCTCTAAGTCTAAATATGGTGAAAAATAGCAAAATTAGGGGGATATAACCCAAACAGACTTCTCCTAAGTGACCACCGGGTTGCTTAAGCAGACATTGCTTAAGAAACTATGTGTCTCTTAAGCAATACCCGCCTTGTTACGTAAGCGCATGGTTGCCGCTTAAGTGATAGGAACCTAAGCGATGAGGGATTTTCTTAAGCGATAACCCCAGCTGGCTACCAGGTTGCTAAGCGACCAAAAGGTTGCCTAAGCGAGTGCACCAGTCGGAGACTTGGCGCAGACCCTTTGGGGTTCATTAAAAATCCCTAAAATGTAAATGAATTATGCTACTAAAGTCGATGCTCTAGACTCAACGACAATATCAAACTTTTGAAAAAATATCATTGTAACAAAGTTGACCCCCAAAACTCAATTTCATAACTTTTCGAATCGAGGGTCAAAATAAGATACAAAAGTCATAAAACAACACCAACCATGTTACCAACCCCAAATCGATGTTTTGGATCTACTGGCGCAGTCCATTGTACCATTCGACACATAGATCAAAAAGTGTTGAGCGAAGTCAACAAATAAGCCTTTTTAACCACTAAAAATCACTATCTTGCACAAATCACATATTCCCCACAACTCAAAAATACCACAGTGCAACCACGAAGAGGGATATAATGGTCAAATCATATAGAAAAGAATAATTCACAAAAATCACCAAAAATTAAGTCATTACATCATCCACCACTAAGAATCTAGTTCGTACTCAAACTAAAGTTAAGAGAAATACTTGAATTAGAAAAATGTTGAAGATAACTACCCCACATATTAGACTCAACCTCCCAAGTAGCCTCATCTACAAGTCGGTGTCTCTATTAGACTTTGACTACTGGGATATCTCTAGAATGCAACTGTTTTGTATCCCTAGCAAAGATAGAGATAGACTCCTCATGCTAGAAAACCTCTCATCTAATTGCATTGAATCCCAATGAATGACGTGAGACTCATCCAGAATGTAATGCCAAAGCATGGAACATGAAAAATAGGATGTACAGCTAATAAATTAGAGGAATAATGTAGCTCATAAACCACATCTCTAATAGTTTTAAGGATCTCAAAAGGTCTAATATACTTTGGGGTAAGCTTTCCCTTTTCCCCTCATCACGCCCTTCATGAGCCACACATGAAGAAAGACTTGATCACTAATACTAAATCTCAAGGCACATAGTCTACGATCCGCACAACACTTCTTCTTACTCGAAGCTAATCAAAGTCTATCCTAAATATCCCAAACTCTATCCAAAAACTCACAAAGCAAGTTTGTACCTTGAGGTGTAATCTTATAAATCTTAATTCAATTAACTAGAGAGCGACAATGCCTACCATAAAAAGCCTCGAAAAGATCCATCTTAATACAAGAATAATAGCAATTATTATATGCAAACTCTTCCAAAAAATGGTAGCAAATTGCTCCCACTGATCACCAAAGTCCATCACACAAACATAGAGCATATCCTCCAAAACCTTAATAGTCTTCTTTGACTTATAGTTGATCTAAGGTTGAAAGGGCATACTAAAATCAACTAGGGTACCCAAATCCTTCTAAAAAGTCTTGCAAAAGTGAGATGTGAATGTTGGTCCTTGATACGAGATGATAGACACCAGTACACTATGAAGATTAACTATCTCACAAATATAAATACGGGCCAGTGTCTCAACTATAAAAGAAATTTAAAATAGAATAAAATGATTAGATTTGGTCAAGTGGTCTATGATGACCCAAATACTATCAGAACCACAAGAAGTATGAGGCAATCAAGTCATGAAGTCCATAGTGATTCATTCCTATGTCCACTAAGGAATGGGTAACCTCTGAAGAAAACCCCCAGGCCTCAAATGCTCAACCTTTACTGTGGGAAATATAGGCAACGAGCTACAAAATTTGCCATATCCTTTCTTATATCACCCCACCAGTAGTGCTATTTAAAATTACAATACATTTTAGTCACTCCTAGATGGATGAAATACCTAGAACAATAATCCTTCTTTAAAATCAATCTAATACAATCACTTACTCTCAGCATACAAATTCGTGTCCAATCCTAAAAACACCATCTAGATCAAATGAGGCTTCCTTAGACTCACAACTCCATACCATGTCAAATCACCCTCAATTTAACATCCTTAAAATAATGAGGCCGAATTTTCTTCATCAAGGAAAAACTGGTCTTAGAAAAGTCCAAAACACATCTAATTGTCAAAATATTAAGCCTAACCATTTGGTTAGCCAAAGAATGAACCTCTAAGGATAATCATGGATCAAAAGATATGCCAAGATACCCATGCTAGTTGAATTCTAGCTCAAGGTATCCATAACCACATTAGCCTTGCCCAAATAATAGAGAATTATAAGATCATAATCCTTAAGCAGCATAAGTCAAAGGCACTGGCTCATATTAGGATCTTTCTTGGTGAAGAAATACTGAAGGTTATAATGATATGAGAAAATCTCACAATGGGCTCCATACAAGTAATACCTCTACAACTTCAAAGCAAACACAACCCAGCAAAACTTTAAATCATAGGTAGGGTAATTTCTCTCATGGGGCTTCAACCAATAAGAAGAATACACAATCACCTTACCTTTCTACATTAACATAACACATAACCCAAAACCTAAGGCATCATAAAAGATGGTAAACTACACACCCTCCTTTGGAAAAGTCAAGATAGAAAACGAAGACAACAAATCTTTGAGATTCAAAAAGCTTATCTCACATACTACTGACCATTGAAAGTAAATCTTTTTCTGAGTCAACTTTGTCAATCGAGCTTTTTAAAACACCTTAATAAAGCACCGATAGTAACCTACTAAACTAATAAAAATATAAATGTCGATAGGAGAAGTAGGCTTATCTCAATCATGAACCACTACAATCTTAGCCGAATCAACCGTAATACCATTTTTTGTCACCACATGACCTAAGAAAGAGATAGCCTCTAACAAAAACTCACACTTAGTGAACTTAGCAGACAACTTCTCATCCCTCAATCTTGGAGGCCTAATCTATAAATACTCCACATGGTCAACCTCACTTTTTGAATAAACCATGATATCCTCTATAAATACAATGACAAATAAGTTAAGATACAGTCTAAATACCCAGTTCATCGACTCCATATACGCAGCTGGGGAATTGGTCAACCCAAATAACATAACTAAGAAGTCATAGTAATAGTATAAAGTTCAAAAAGTTGTCTTTTGAATAGTCAAAGCCCTAATCCTCAACTGGTGAAACACAGACCTCAAATCGATCTTCAAAAACACCAAAGCACCCAGAAGTTGATCATACCAATCGTTAATACAAGGAAGAGGATACTTATTCTTAACTATCACCTTGTTCAACTATCGATAATCAATACACATATACATAGACCCATACTTTTATTCACAAACAAAATAGGCACACCCAAGGTGATATGTTACGTTGGATAATCCCTTCTCCAATAAATCCTTTAACTAATCCTTTAATTCCCTCAAATCTACTGGGGCCATCCTATAAAGAGGATTATAAAAGGGCTTAGTTCCTGACTCAACATTAATAATATTGTCAATATCATGATATTGAGGCATACCAGGCAAATTCATATGGAAAATATCCATGAACTCATGAATAATATGAACAGAATCTAAAGAAGGAGGTGAAGCAGAACTAGTATCACCAATATGAGCTAAGTAAGACAAACATCCCTTCTCAACCAAGTAATGAGCCTACCGAAAAGATATAACTCTCTTGGGACACAAATAAAGAACACCTTTCAAAATTATCCTCGACACTCCCAGTGAAGCTAAGGTCAGAATCTTAGCATAACAATCTAGGACATCATGAGAAGGATCTAACCAATCCATACCCAAAATGACAACAAAATCTACCATGGCTAGGATAAATAGATCTATCCAAGTTTTACACCCTGCAAAAGAAAACACACAATATTAGTGCACCTGATCCACTACTAAAGAGTCTCCTAAAAGGGCAGATACATGGATAGGCATGGTTAGAGGATCACTAGCAAAATCAAAACCCAAAGAAAAATATACTGGCACATAGGAAAAAGTCAATCTCAGATCAAATAACACAAATACAGATTGGAAACAAATAAAGATGATACTATGATGACAACATCGAAAGCCTCTACCTATAGTCTGGTGGGTATATCATAGCACTATCTACAAGCACTACCTAACTAAGTAGCCTTGCGACCACCACATGGGAACCACTACCGCTGCCTAGTTCACCTCTAATAGAACCTGTATATCTGATAACCGATAAGAGTAGCCTTGAAAATATAGTGAGGACAGTCTTTGGGAAAATGGCTAACCTTATCACACCCATAGAAATCTCTATAACCTAACTCAATAGGAGAAGGTATGATTGAGATTGAATGGCCACCTAAAGCTACTAAAATAGAAAACCTACATCTTGATCCCTGTAAGGCTTCCTATAATGGTCTACCATGATACCCATGAAAACTCTAGAATCTCTACCTCAAGTAGTGATACTAAAAACGTGCAACTCGCTTCATGATTTATGGGCAAGGCGATTGTTGTCAAGTATATTAACCCAATATAAGTTGGGGCCAAATCCTCGAGGAATGAAGCTAGTATTCAAATCCTATGGGTGTTGAAAGTGTCTAAGTATATACCCATAGAGTAAAAAAATTGAAATACATAAATTAAAATGGGGAGGGGGGGTTGATTGGAAGGTTGCTTTAGTGAATTTAATCAAACAACTAATTAAAAGAAACAAAAGTGGATAATGTTACAATATGAGAATGGTCCTGAGATTATGTCTTCTTAGGGGTAAATAATGCATGGGTTTATGATAATCCTATGCAAAACCAAGTTAATGACTATATGGGTAGGTTAGGTTAGAGGTTTTAATGCTGGTTCTTCAACCAAGCACCAATAAAATCACCCATGGATCCTTTCAGATACCTTGATACAATAAATTAACAACTCTCCTAAAAGAGTGTAAGCGGTCGTTATCATATATATAACCCAACTAGGTTGGGGTCGAACCCAACAGGGAATATGGTGTTAACTAAGTCGTATGATTATTAATAGACTATTAATCAAGAGTTTATAGAAATAAAAGAGGGTTTATATTCTAATCAAACAAGATTGTTCGAAGTGTACTCAGTGTACTCGTTAGTGATGTATTTGCAAGGTAAAAAAATTGAGAATCAGTAAACCAGGATTATGGTCACCAAGGTGGTTTAACAATAAGGGTTGTGGGCCATCTTAGATCCCTACTTAACTAATCCAATTGCAAGGCTAATTACACAGTAAAGTCGATCTAATTATTTCTTAACCTAAAAAGATGGTTACACTTTAATTCCTTCAAACTTAAAGAGTAAATTTGTTTTACCAATTAAATCCTCAAGAAATTGATCTTGTTAAGGCATCAATCCATAAAACTGAAGGTTAATTAATTTGATTTTCTTATAAATCTTCTCTTTTCCCAACACAAAATTTTCTACTCAAGTAAGTGGTGTCTATGGGCACATCCTTTGGGTTTGCAACCAAAAGAATCATTAAGTTTAAGAAAAGGTTATGCAATTGAATTTGTCTACGAAATTTGATCATTCCCACAACCCTACTAATGAATCACAAAAAGGCTCCCATAACCCTAGTTATGGGAGTTTCATCCACATATAGTAAAGGAAAGGAATTCCATTGTATGTTTCATAAATAATTTAGAAAAACTTACAAAGATACAAAACATTGTTCCAAATATTTAACTGATAGTGAATATAATAAAATCCCCAAAGTATAAACTTGTTTCTCAGAGAATTCTATGTTATAATTTTGTTTCCAATAGCCAAAAGATACATAATATAACCCTAAGATGGGAATTTATAGGCACCCAAAAAGTGGGAATTTAAAATTCAAATAAAATCTACTACAGCATCAGTTGTCAGCCAAAGTGACGATTCATCACAATCTTGATGGCCTGTCACCAAGTCCATCGCTGACACTTAGATTTCCATGTTGTTTGTTTAAGATTAACGGATGCAGTGAATGTTTATCGCAAGCCTGATGGCCCTTCACCAAGTCCATCACTGGGACTTTGATTTCCATGGTTTCTGTTTAAGGCTGACGGACATAGTAACAGTATGTCACTGGCCTTATGATCTGTCATTTAGGTACTTAATGACTTTATTTATGCTTAATCCCGATGGACACAATAATAGTCAATCGGAATTCTGATGGCCCATCAGTTAGTCCATCACATAAAATTATTTTCTACTTTTCCAAGTTATTCCTTCTTATGAGTCCTTTTCTTAAAAACAAGTAAAAAGCACCATCAAATACTTTAATAGTTGCTTAAAAACATACAATTATCCCTTGTAAAAGGTGCAAAATATTTGTTCAAATGCTGGAACATGAACACCCTCAACTTAAGACAATTGCTTATCCTCAAGCAGCTCCACACCACATCACGTGTATGACAAGAATAATGAATCATAATCTGCTTTTGAACCACATATTAAGTAATCACTTAACTGGCACCTTACTCATGAAATCTTAACACATAAGGATCCATATTTGGCACTACTCTACAATTCAAAACATGCATACTGATGGACATAAGATCTCAAAGAATAAACAATAATAGCCATAGTTCAGTTTTCTCTCACAGTCAAAGAAAATTGCCACACTTACTTATTTAACCTATGTACTAACAACTAGAACTCTTACTCTTACTAGGAAAGTTTCAAACAAAGAACATACATCTATAAGATTGCCCTTCTTATCTTATGCAGACTATGGTTGATTAGCATGGATCAATCAAGACTTTTCATAGCTTATAATGAGGGTTTGGTGATAGGTGAGGGATGTTTTTAGGATAGTGACTTCGGGTAATAACTCTACCCTCCTTTTCCTTAATGATACTCACCATAACTACTTATTCTTAGTCTCCTTCACAATCTATACTTTTCCTTTGTGGCATCGAAACATACTTATTTTTTTAATCTATATTCGCCACCCTTAACTTATGCTAATGCTATCAGTTGAGGTACATATTATCTAAATAGATTAGGTCCAGATGAGACATATTTACACAATTCAAACTACTTACTTGGAATTGTTAACTTCCTAATAGTGGCCACTCTCAACTCAGGCATTTTGCTCGAGTTGAGGTGCACAATGTCCAAGGAGAGACCAGGGACAAATTCAGATGCTAACACTTAAAAGAAAGTGAACAAAAATTATTGGGGTTGAATAAAATACATAAAAACAAAGGCTCAAAAGGGTTCAAAGGGTAAAAAATTTACATTTTTTTGGTAGGGCTTTTAAGGCTAAGTGGGCTCATATTGAAAGAAGTCCATTATCCTATCATATTTAATCAACCATAATTCTACACAAATAAACTGGGCAAGTTCGCACTGTACACCCCATGTATGAACTATATCGAATCCTTACACCTACTGGAAATGAACTAATACTTATACTACAAACTCTTGGACTTGCATCCATATGCTTATGCATTCTCTAGTTCAACACACTAATGCCAATTATAGATCCATAATGGTTGATCATCACACAATATGTACATTAAGTGACAAAAAAAATATTTATAAATCTCAGTTCACAACTTCCTACCACATAATTACTTTCCAACACACATGAAAGGTAAATAACACTTTAGATATTAAATACTATTTTCTTGATTTTTCTCTTCCCACTTCTTAAAACCTCATAATCTTTGAACAATTAAAACTTAATGCTTTAAATAGTAAAAGTTTGAAGTTTTAGACTGATAAAAATATAAGTGATGGATGGCATATTAAATAAAGGAGAAAAGAAATTGGAGAGTCTTCAGATAAGATGAATTTGATTTCAAGAGAATGAATGTGCAGGAGTTTTAACTGTTTTAGGAGTTAAAAAGACAAGATCGTCCATGTAACTGATTCACTTTATCCATTTAAAACAACTTTGCATCGGTTCAAATACCCATTCAGGCTCAACTTGAATCGACCCATTATTTTTATGTCCAAAGTTTATGTGACAGTCTAAGTTATGGTCCATCAGGTGACTGACGATCCGTTAGACAAGACATCGCAACTTACCAGAACTATGTGCCAACCAACTTACTTTGACGGTCCAAGTGACAGTCCGTCGCACTTGCCGTCAAACCTTATCAAGGATACTTAACTTTTAAACAATTTGTGATGGTCCAAGTGACAGTCCATCACTAGGTTGATGGTCCGTCAGGTTTCCCATCGCCCCTTATCCAAAATGACTGCTACTTTTCCTTGGCTTTGATAACTTTTATGATGGACAATCGGGTAACTGACAGTCCGTCAGTCTTTTCGCCACAACTTGTCAACTTGTTTACTTCTTCTCCCTGAAACAAAATTTCTACACACTTAACAACCCAATTAATTGTACAAGAAAAGAAAATAATCTTAACTAAGTGCTAATACAACACTTTGTGGGTTAACTCCCACTATCACCTAATTTAGTGTTGTGTCACGACTCAATTTTCTTGATTACTCAAACTTCATCAAGATAAACTGTACTTAACCATTTTACCAAATCCATCGGACCGATGTACTTCTTGAATCATTGTACATTCACTTTAAAAACACTTCCATCTTTATTCTCTATCTCAACTACTCCAGATGAGTAGACTTGAGTTATTTTGAAAGGCCCAGACCATTTTGATTTCAGCTTACTAGGGAAGATCTTGATTCTTGAGTTGAAGAGAAACACCCAATCACCAACCTAAAAGTCCATCTACTCGATTCTTTAGTCGTGGTATTTTTTCATTATTTTCTTGTATAAATCACCTCTTTCATATGCATCTGGACATAACTCATCCATCTCATTCAGATTCTCTAATCTCAAGTTCGCTGTCGCCTTCCAAGCCAGGTTCAACCTTTTGAGTGCCCACAAAGATTTGTGTTAAAGCTTAATTGGTAGATGACATACTTTTCCAAAAACAAACTGATACAGTTACATTCCTACAGGCCTTTTGAAAGCCGTTTGGTATGCCTAAAGAGCATCATTAAGCTTACGCGACCAATCACTTTTATTTGCGTTCATAGTCTTGGCCAATATTGCATTGATTTATCTGTCTCCACTTTCTCACTAGTTTGTGGGTAATATGGAGTGGCCACTTTGTGTTGTTTCACACCGTACTTCAATAGGGCATCCTAAAAAATCTTGTTACAGAAGTGTGATCCTTTATCACTTATGATCGTTTGTGGGACTCCTAATCATGAGAAAATGTTCTTCTTCAAGAATGCCACCACCCTTTATCCTTTATTTTCTACTAAGGCAACAGATTCGACCACTTGGACATGCAGTCCACAACAACCAAGATGTATTTGTGGCCATAGGAACTTACAAACAGACCCATGAAGTCTATGCCCCACACATCGAATAATTTCACCTCTAACATCTTCGTCATTAGCATCTCGTGATGCTTGGAGATTGAACCTTGCCTTTGACGTTGATCACATTTCTTAACAAAGTCATAAGCATCCTTATGTAGTGATGGCTAATAATAACCACTTTGCAAAATCTTCTTAGCAGTATGGTCACCTGCATGGTGTCCCCCAACTGGGGAATCATACTATGGATGTCAACCTTGTTATACACCTTTTAACGATATTGTCTACATAATGTCTGAACAAGTAGGGCTCATCCTAAAAATACCTCATAGCATCATGGAGAAACTTCTTCTGATGGAATGACAGGTTATCTAGAATGATGTCGCTAACAAAAAAATTAGCAAAATCAGTATACCAAGGTATCAAATCAAGAGAAGTAGCTAGAATATGCTCATCTGGGAAAGAATCAACAATCTCTAGCTTCTCCATAGCAGACTGGTCATTCTCTAACCTGGACAAATAGTCCACTACCTGATTTTCACAACCTTTCCAGTCTTTGACTTCTAATTCAAATTCCTGAAACAACAATACCTATTTGATAAGTCTCGGTTTAGTATTTTTCTTTGCCATTCAGTACCTTAGAGCTGCATGGTCAGTGTGGACCACTACTTTGGTCCCCACCAGATAAGCCTGCAACTTCTCAAATGTGTACAACACAACTAAGAGTTCTTGTTCTATGAAAGTGTTATCTTTATGTGACATATTTAACACCTTACTAGCGTAATAGATGGGATGAAACAACTTCTCCTTCTTATACCCCAAAACATCCCCAAGCGCTACTATACTTGCATCACACATTATTTTAAACACCTTAGGCCAATCCATAACAATAACGTAGGTGCAACAACCAACTTCTCTTTAAGGCATTGAGATGTCTTTATACAGTTATCATCAAACTCAAATTTACTCTCCTTTTCAAACAACTTGCAAAGTGGGTTTGCAATCTTGGAAAAATCTTTGATGAACCTTCAGTAGAACCCAACATGGCCAAGATAACTATAAACTCCTTTAACTGAGATAGAAGGAGTTACATTTTCAATAACTTTTATTTTAGCTCTATCAACCTCAATCCCTTTTGCTTAGATTTTGTGTCCTAACAGTATGCCTTTCTTCATCATGAAGTGGAACTTCTCTCAATTTAGGACTAGGTTCAATTCTTCACATCACTAAAAATCCTTCCCCAAATTTGCCAAACACAAATCGAAGAAATCACCTACCACAGAAAATTAATCCATGAATACTTCCAAAGTATCCTCTACCATATCTGAAAAGATCGGCATCATACACCTTTGGAATATAGCAAGTGCATTACATAATCCGCACGACATTCATTTTAATGCAAAAGTTCCATAAAGGAATGTGAAAGTAGTTTTGTTTGATCCTCAGGAAAAATCGATATTTAATTGTATCCTGAGTAATCATTGGGGAAATAGAACCAACCCCTTCCCGCCAATCGATTAACCATTTGGCCTATGAAGGGAATTGGAAATGATCTTTTAATGTCCAGGAATTTAGTTTCCTATAATTTATATATACTTTCCAACCAATCACCGGGCTGAGTGGAATTAGCTCATTTCTCTCATTCGCTAGAACTATCAAACCTCTTTTGTTAGTCACACACTGCATAGGGATCACCCATTTACTGTTAGAGATTAGGTATACCACCTCATCTTCAATCAACTTTATTAGCTCCTTGTTTACTACTTCTTGCATTGGTAGGTTCAACCTGTGCTTATGTTTAATCATAGGAGTGCATTCTTCTTCCAATAGGGGGATTGATTATGATGTCAGAAATAGTCCACCCAATAGATCACTTATAATACCTCAGTACAGAATAAGAGCCTCAACCTGATGCTCCACCAACTCCGCTGTAATAATAACTAGTAAAGTGTTTCTATCACTTAGAAACACATACAACAAATGGCATGGCAGCTCCTTTAGTTCCAACACCAGTGGTTCTTTAATCAAAGGATTAGCAGGTGGTGTTGGATTATTTTTTATGTCCAAATCCATCTTCTTGGTAGCATACGAGTATGACCTTATTTTGGTCAATGCACATAAGGGCTCATCGTACTCATCAATTACTTTGATGTTAAAGTTTATCAACACTGCTCCTAAAGTCTCCACCATAAATATTTCTTCAATTGATACCTCTTGATCATAATCATAGAATACATCAATAACTGAAACAACACTCATCTCCTTCTGTTGCTTCATACATTGACACATATTAAAGCTAACCTCTTCGTCATTGAGCCTGAATTTTAGCTCATTGAACTCCAAATAGATTAGTACTCTCCCAGTCGCTAAGAACGGTCTGCTAAAGATTATGGGTACTTCAAAATCCAGATCACAATCCAGAATTACAAAGTTTGCTGCGAATATAAAGCTAGCAACCTTAATAAGAACATCATAAAGAATTCCCACAAGTCTTTTCACTTACCTATCAGCCATTAGAAGTCATATATTAGTAGGCATAGGATCTCCTAAACCTAACTATTTAAAAACTGCCAACGACATGAGGTTAATGTGTGCTCTAAGATCGGAAAGGGATTTTGCAAAGTTAAACGATCTGATAGTACACGAAATAGTAAATACTCCTGGGTAAGCTTTTTTTGCACTAGTGTTTTTGTAGAAATATTGCTTCCATGATGAAGATTATCCATTGGTTCATAGCTTACTGTCTTTTTATTTGTCACAAGGTCTTTCATGAACTTGGCATAACCCAACATCTACTCTAGTTCTTAACTAAGGGTACATTAACTGTCAACTGCTTCAACATAACAATAAATTTGCTGATTTTAGTTTCACCTGCCTTTTTCTAAAATCTATGTGGGAATGGAGGAGACATATTTGGTATTTTTTTCACAGTGGCCTCTACCTCTTTCCCTTTTTCTTTCTTAACAACATTAGCTTGCTTCTATTTAGATGGATCTTCCATATTTTTCAACTTTTCAGACTCCACTATATGTTCATTATCTACTTTCTCTTCTAACTCCACTGTATCACCTAGAACAGATGTACTCAAGCAAAAACCAGGTAATATTTTACCACTTTTAGTGGTAATATCTATACACGAACTATCATTCCTCGAGTTTTGCATAGTATTACTCGGTAATGTCCCGCTCTTTCTTTGATTTAATACTGGTGACAATTGGTTCATCTATTGCTCCAAATTCATAATAGATATAGAGTGTGAGTCAACTAATTGAATAATGAATGAAAAATCTTTATTCATCTCCCTTACTCCAACATTGGTTGACTCTACACCTTTCAATAACTTAACTGTCATATCCTCTATTGACATCTTACCAAAATTTTTTAAGGCATTATCACGACTCCCAGGTGGTATATAAGACGCACTCTTATAGTCTTGGTCTTTCAAAAACCTTCATCATGATACATATAACCAACCTTGTCGTAATAATTCTAACCTTGATTTTCTTGGTCATTGCCTCGAAAACCCCCTGATTATTCAAGTAGTTTTCCTCTTCTTCAGAATCTGAATTAGCTCCCTTACTATGTGACCCCATAACATGTTTTGTTACCAAATCCACCTGGGTTTTCATGCGATCCATATCCTGATCATGTTCCTCTTCTCTCCTATGCAGTTCTGCCGATATCCCGCTAGAATGTGTATTGCTTACTACCTCAAAATCCCTGGTATGCCAAGCTCTACTTGTTTTAGTCATCTTCTCTAGCATTTTTGAAGCTTCAAAAAAAGTAAGATCCATAAAAGCTCATCCCGCTGTATTATCCACAGTTGGCTTTGTAATTGAGTTAAAAAATCTATAGAATGTTTCCATCAAGTGCTCTTCAGTTAGCTTATGATTAGGACACTGTGTCAACTTCTTTTTGAACCTCACCTATGCCTTATGAAGGGCTTCAATTGGTAGCTTCCTGAAGTTACTAATCTCATCCCTCAACTGTAACATTCTGGAAGACTGAAAGAACCTTTTTAGGAAAGCTCCTTTCAGTTTCCTCTAGTTCATTATATAATCAGGTTCTAGCTCATTCAACTATAGGGTTGCCTCCCCAGACAAAGACAATGGGAACAACCTTAGATGGATTGTATTCTTTCCCATTCTATGGTTATCAATGAAATTGCAGATGTTGATAAAGTTTACCAAGTGCATATTAGGATCATCCCCTGGCAGTCCACCAAATAGCTCTTAGAGATTTATCAATTAGATCATTGTGCTTGTGATGTTAAAATTATCACTCCTAGTGTTAATGGTAGTGGAATAATCGATCCTGTATAACCAAATCCTTCCAAATCAGCTTCATCATTATCATCCAAATCAAATTGCATAACAGGTTAATGATTTGTTCTCTCTCTACTGTCCGATTTTGATTTGCTGGTACAGCCACATTCTCTGCATGTCTTATGTTCACAACATTAATCAAGTCATCATCTCCTAGGTCATCATCCTCTGCATTAACCACATGATTAGGGTTATCTGCATTTTGTTGATTGACTTGTGTATTAGCCAAAACGGCTAATCTTTTAACTTCTTGTTGCTCAACCATACTACTAATTTATTGCGATTCTAGGATGAAAGGTAATAATGGCCTTCCTAACCTTCAGGTTTATGGCATACACAACAAAAATCCTGTAATATTAAAATAAAACAAATAAAGTAAAATTAGGAAACTTGACCAAAAGTTAATTAACGCTCATATACTTAATTGACAATTATATTCTCCGACAATGGCACCAAAATTTGACACACTAAAATTAAAGCTCTCCAAAAAAAGTGTAAGCAGTCGTTGTCAAATATATAGCCCAAATAGGTTGGGGTCGAATCCCACAAGGAATACGGTGTTAACTAAGTCGTATGATTATTAATAGACTATTAATCAAAAGTTTCTAGAAATAAAAAGGGGTTTATATTGTTAACAAAGATTGGTCAGTGTACTCATTGTACTAGCTAGTGATGTATTTGCATAGTAAAAATCAATAAGAATCAGTAAACCAGGATTATGGTCACCAAGGTGCTTTAACAATAAGGGTTATGGTTCATCTTAAATCCCTACTTAACTAAACCGATTGAAAGGCTTATTACGCAGTAAAGACGATCTAATTGTTTCTCAACCTTAAAAGATGGTTACACTTTAATTCTTTCAAACTTAAAGAGTGAATTTGTTTTACCAATTAAATCCTGAAGAAGTTGATCCTGTTAAGGCATCAATCCATAAAACCAAAGGTTAATTAATCTGATTTTCTTGTAACTATTCTCTTTTCCCAACAACAAATTTTCTACTCAAACAAGTGGTGTCTATGGGCACATCCTTCGTATTTACAACCAACACAAATCATTAAGTAGAAGAGAAGGTTATGCAATTGAATTTATCTATGGAATTTGATCATCCCACAACCCTAACAATGAATTATGCCAAGGCTCCCATAATCCTAGTTATGGGAGCTTTAGCCACACATAGTTAAAGAAAGGAATTCCATTGTATGTTTCATAAATAATTGAGAAGAACTTACAAAGATACAAAAGATTGTTCCAAATCTTCAATTGATGATGAATAAAATGAAATCCCCAAAGTCTAAACTTGTTTCTCAGACAATTTTACATTTCAATTTTGTTTCCAATAGACAAAAGATACCTAATCTAACCCTAAGCTAGGCATTTATAGGCTCCCAGAAAGTAGGAATTTTAAATTCAAATAAAAGTAGTTGCATTATCAGCTGACGGCCAAAGTGTCGGTCCGTCGCAAGCCTGACGACCCATCACCATGTCTGTCACTGGGACTCTGATTTCCATATTGTTCGTTTAAGATTGACGGACGCAGTGATGGTTTGTCACAAGATGGATGGCCCATCACCAAGTCCTTCGCTGGGACTCTGATTTTCATGATTTCTGTTTAAGGCCGATGGACATAGAGACGGACCATCACTATCCTGACGATCCATCACTGAGGTCCTAAATGAATTTATTTTTGCTTAAGCCTGACGGACAAAGTGATGGTCCATCATAAGTTTAACGACCTGTCAGTTAGTTCATCACATGAAATCATTTCCTACTTTTCCAAGTTATTCCTTCTTATGAGTTCTTTTCCTGAAAATATGTAAAACCCAGCATCAAATACTTCAATAGTTGCTTCAAAACATACAATTATCCCTAGTAAAAGGTGGAAAATGTTCTGTCAAATGTCTGAACATCACACCTCATGGGTGTGGAAAATAAATCCACCCAAAACCTCAATTGCGCATCCATATTTCTAGGAAGATGCCCAAGAGATAGAAAATTCACCATCCATTCCCTATTTCTATGATAATGTAAGAGAATAAGCTAAATGCCTAGTTATTGTTAACTAGTCCCTTGTTAGTCATATCCCTCTTTCAAGGATGATGTGAATTTTTTTGGGAATTTGGGGTTTTCACCCACAAAGTCCCACTAAATCAAGAAAGTGTTACCAAAACCCAATCATCATTAACCAAGATTCTACACTAATAATCAAAACCCATACATAATTGCACCCTATTCAAACATAGTGCTAAGTTGGATATTTAGCTACTCATGAAAATAGGAAAAATAAAATTACCCAAGTTAACATTCATTTCTTCAATTGGAAATAAGGCAAGTGTAAGCCCACAATTCTAAGCTTTTATTGTTCTTTACAAAGGAGTTGAAAGATGACTCAAAGCGAAAGGGGTTACGTCCTTTGAAGAATTTAGGACCAACTGTGGGAAATTAAAACTCTAACCTTGGACTAAATTCCACCTCATCATAACCACCTAAGCTTGACTACGATCATGGATATAGTGATTGCAGAGAAGCAACAGTGATCTCTATCTTGACCAATCTTGACTTGTCCCAATCACGACCCTCAGACTGCAATCGCAGTAACCAAGGGTCCATTCCTGCTCAGGTTCTTTCAACATTTCCACTAACTCTTCTCTTTTTGATCTCTTTTCATCTTATTTCATTTTTTTTTCCCATCACCTGTATACCTGCAACGCATGGGAATTAGTGTAATCAAATGTTAAATTTGTCTTGTTAATACCTTTAAATCTTAGTAGTGTGCATAGATTTAGATGTATATAAGAGGTAAATTCACCACTCATCAACACCCCCAACTTAAACCTTTGCTTGCCCTCAAGCAACACTACTTCTTACTCAATGAGACAATGTAATTTTAAGCCTATTTAAATGACCAAATGATCACAATGACTTTGACATTGATTAATACCAACAATTATCTCGCAAGCATGTGGCAAAGCTATTCTCACGACTCCCCTCAACATGAAACACAATTTCAAGGATAGAAAAGACTTTAAAGAACAATAATGCAACAATCACTAACTCTTTAAAGGTGACTCTCTATAGCTAGCAACTCAATTATACTCCTTTTCCTCATTTTTGAAAGATAACAATTTCACCCACCTCAATTTGTCTACGTGCCTTCTCACAAGAAAGAAATCCTACACACCAAATTATCTATTATGTAACAATGGATTTAAGTGCATAACACTTAGTCTCACAAAGACTCTCTCAAAGCTAACAAGTATCATACCATATGCTTGCCCTTATTTTCATTTGCCACTATAATGAATACACTTGGTTAGAGATCTCGAAGGATTTTTTAAAGATTGTAAAGTAGGTTCGGAAATGAGGTGATATCATTTGGGTACAGAGTGACCACACCCTTCTTGAACATCTACATCACACTATTCAACCAAACTTTTGACCATGGACAAATTCACTTGTTTCCAAAATTCACAGATGCCTACCTTTGCTACCTTATTTACCCAATTCTTTGAAAACATTCTGTTTTTGACTATTTCTTTTGCAGACCATTCTATTCCTTCTTTTGATGATTCCTTTGTTTTTTACTTTATGAATTTCTCCCTTTCTTAGCTTTTTTAGGCATCCACTTACAGTATCATGGCCCAAGGTTATTTTATCCAAAACTTACCATCCCAAACATAGGCATTTGGCCCCAAATTTCATTTTCTAAGTTCAACGAGGATAGGGTTCAAAAAAGAGATATTCAAGGCTTGTAATGTGGTTGACAGGGTTCAAAATAGGGATATTCAAGGCTTGTAATGCCGTTTCCAAATAAAGGCTTGAAGATTCAAAATGGGTAACTAAGGATATTATTCTATGTATGGGTAGGCTATTTAGGCTAAAGTGGGTTCCTATGTTAAAAAAGAAGGCCTAAGAACGTCTCACCAACCAAGCATAAGGACAATTAGCCTTGAGAGACTAATGATCCAAGTTCTCCCCCATACTTCATACCGAGGCTCCCCATGGAAATAGCAGAAATTTATGATTTTGTCCCATAATTGTAACATCTTTGAAGGTGGGAAGTATTGATCCTAAATATCCTCCATAAGCTTGACCCACAAGGTGATGGAACCAACGGGTAGAGATCTTAGCCACAAAACTGGCTCACACGTTATAAAGAAGGGGAAGAGGCGCAATCGTATGGACTCTTGTGATATGTGAGCAATGTCAAAAGGAGCACATACTTCCACAAAATTTTTCAAGTGCAAGTTCGAGTCTTCATGAGCTTGACCCCTAAACAAACCCTTCATATGAAGAAATTGGAGCATCATGCTTGTGACTTAAAATACTCTGTTTCCCTAGATAGGGAGAATATGGATGACACTAGTATACTCTTCGGTGCCAAGATAATCCATAGTTTCAACATGTTCATATGATGGGTTATTGATGACTCCCTCTTGACTTATGGTTATTCAGAAGAACTAATGATCACCTAATAAAAAATATAAAACAATAACCAAATTAAATAATAACCACTATGGGTAAACCCAAAGCTACTATCAACACCACATAAGCGAAAAATAAGTTTCACTACCTTGGAACGACATTATTTTAATAATGTACAACTCACTCCATGATTTATGGGTAAGGCAATTGTTGTCAAGTATATTAACCCAATGTGAATTTCGGTTGAATCCTTAAGGAGTGAATCTAGTATTCAAATCCTATGGGTGTTGAAATCATCTAAGTATATACCCATAGTGTAATAAAAATAAAATACAAAAAATAAAATTGGGAGGAGGGGGGGGGGGTTGATTGGAAGGTTGTTTTAGTAAATCTAGTCAAACTACCAATTAAAAGCAACAAGAGTGGAAACTTTTCCAATATGAGAATGGTCTTGGGATTATATCTTCCTCGGAGCAAATAATTCATGAGTTCATGATAATCCAAAGTAAAACCAAGTTAATGGCTGTATGGGTAGGCTAGGTTAGAGGTTTTAATGCTAGTTCTTCAACTAAGCACCAAAAATATTACCCATGGATTCTTTCGGATTCCTCATGGGTGTGGCAAATAAATCCACCAAAAATCTCAATTAGGCATCCCTATTTCCAAGAAGATGCCCAAGACATAGCAAATTCGCAATCCATTCCCTATTTCTAAGATTATGTAAGGGAAAAAGCTAAATGCCTAATTATTGTTCACTAGTCCCTTGTCACCACTTACCTCTTTCAAGGATGATGTGAAGTATTTGTGAATTTGGGGTTTTCACCCAAAAATTCCCACTCAGTCAAGCAAGTGTTAGAAAAACCTAATCATCATTAACCAAGATTCTACACTAATAATCAAAACCCACACATAATTGCACCCTGTTCAAACATAATCCCAAGTTGGATATTAAGCTACTCATGAAAATACCAAGAAGAAAATTACCCAAGTTGACATCCATTTTTTTCAATTGGAAAAAAACCAAGAGTAATCCCACAATTCCAAGCTTCAATTGCAACCAAAAGTATCTTTCTTAAAAGATTTAATACAATTGTTCTCTCTTACCAATTGCAAGTTCTCTCTCCATTCTTCACAAAGAAGTTGAAATATGATTCAAAGAAGAATTTGGGACCAGCTGTGAGAAATTAAAATTCTGCCCATGGTCTGAATTTTTCTTCAATGCGATCACCAGAGCTTAACTGTGATCGCGACTATCACGATCGTGGAGAACCAATCGCGATCGTCATCTTGACTAATCTTGACTTTTTATGATTGCGACCCTCAGACTGCAATTGCGGTAATTGAGGGTCCGTTACTTCTCAAGTTCTTTAGCTTTTGCACTAACTTTCCCTTTTGACCACTTTTGAGCTTGTTTTACTTATTTTCTTCCCATCACCTGTGTACCTACAAAACATGGGAATTGGTGTAATCAAAAGATAAATTTGTCTCATTAATGCCTTTAAATCATAGTAGTGTACATAGATTTGAATGTATATGAGTGGTAAATTCACCACTCATCAGTTCCCGTTGAACTCGCTCTGATGGTGCACCCTTTTGGCGTCTCCGTAAAATGCTCAAAGAATAGACTCAGTTATCTTAGCATGATCCACAGTACTGTGAAATGATGCTCCATACACTACAACTTGAGTCATATCTAGTTGAAGAAACATCCAACCCCTTCATGAACTTTTAAATCTTATCAAACTTAGTGGCAATGCTGGCATAAGAATATCTAGACAAGGAATGAAAACGTACCACATACTCAATAAAAGTTTATATCCTTTCTCCAAGTGATCAAACTCATCTCTCACCTGATCCCTCAAACTATATGAAACAAACCTATCCAAAAAGGCCTCAACAAACTAATCCCAGGTCATCTCTAGCGAACCAAGAGGTCAACAACTAAAACAAGTTTTCCACCAATCCCTCAATGAATCTCCCAACTGGTAAGTAGTGTAAGCAACCCCATGTGACACGACCCAAACCAGGGCCTTGTCGTAATGGGCACCTCAAGTCCAACAAGGATTGGAGATCGCCCCCACTATAAAGTCCAACCAACAAACAACCATAACATAACTAAGATAATATCCAAGTCCATAACCATTCCATAATATAGCATACCCAATTCCACAGTTTGTCCATAGAAAGGCTCTAAAAACAATCCACGAATATCTAGTCAGGACATGCCTCCGACCATAGCCAAAATCACTATCAAAATCTAAACTAATAATCACATAAGAAAACTCAAAACAAGAAATGGAGCCTTCCAAAGTATGGAAACTCACCACTTTAAGTCACCATAAGTTGTTCTCGAGTCTAATCACAAAGTATAAGGTGAGAGTTTGTGACCTACACCTATATCACGTTGGGATACAACATTGAAGATGGTTAGTGGCTAGAGCACTAGCATGTGACTCAAGGGCAAGGATAAAATAGTGCCAATAATTCAAAAGCATTCAACCAATACATATAACTAATACAACACATACATATACATACATGCCATGCCGGGGTAGGAAAAAAGATTAGTGTGAACTTTGAAAGAATTAACCTGGGCTGTGTAGCATAATCGTAATAGAACAAGGCACCCCTAGGCTATATGGGTCGAGCTCTCCCCTAGCTGGAAGGGCCCCAGTGTGTGTAGCCGCATGAACTAGAGAATATCCATAATCTTATATGCCTATATGGGGGACTCGAACCTCTTATATAATCAAGGTGACATAGAACCAATGCATTCCACATGGGGGAGTCTAACCTCCCATTTATATATTCATTCGGGGACTCGAACCACTAGGTCATAAGACACCTGCATTGGCTAGCGAGGTTTCTAGTGTTAGTCCTTTGGACTCCACTTTTATGGTCCAGCTACACATCCTACTTTAAAGCCCAATTTAAAATAATTATTTCATATACACATCCATTAAGCCAATTACTTACCCATGGCATCCTATTGGTATCATCATACCAACTCCACTTGCAAGCGTATAGCAATGCCATAGCCATTATCATTCAACTTTGGGAATCTAACTCATTGTCTATTCTAGTGTTAGTCCTTTGGACTCCACTTTTATGGTCCAGCTACACATCCTACTTTAAAGCCCAATTTAAAATAATTATTTCATATACACATCCATTAAGCCAATTACTTACCCATGGCATCCTATTGGTATCATCATACCAACTCCACTTGCAAGCGTATAGCAATGCCATAGCCATTATCATTCAACTTTGGGAATCTAACTCATTGTCTATACAATGACATCGATTCAACTCAATATTTAGGGACTCAAACCCATTGCGAAATAGAGATATAAATCAATTCAATGTTTAGGGACTCAAACCCTTTTAATCAACTAAACCACCAAGGTTAACATTCATATCATTACATGGACAACACCTTCATAAAACCATTTACCAACCATTCATAACCATTTTGCCATTGTCTTAGTTCAATACACATTTCAATCCAATTTATGGTCATCAAGACCTTTACAAAATAATTCATCCTTCATTAGCATTATGATACCAAACATTACTGCCAAACCCAATTCATTATGTGGCTAGTTTATTCTCTTAGGCATTTCACAAACACTTTGAGGGAATGCTAGTATCAAGTCCAAAATCAAGGTAAAAACCACTAAGTTTAGGGTAACCCATGACCCATTTTTTAAACCACAATCACCAAGAACCCACATGTGCAAACCATCATAAAAAATATGTATGAAAATAATTTAAACCAAAAGTAAACAATACCCCAACATTATGCAAAGAAAACCCTCTACTATAATTTTCGAAACCACCATTAATGAATCAAAATCAATGTTTAAAACACATGATGTTTGAGAACTAAAAATAATGGAACTGTCACATAACTTATTCACGAAGATTTATAGATGAAACTTGACCCTTGATGTTCTAGATGAATACCTACAGAAAACCCAAGCCCAATCTTCAAGAGAGAGTTTAAAGAGTGTTTTTAGAATACTAGATCTTTCAATAGTATGTTTTAAAAGGCCACAACATGTTATAGGACGTGGGTACATAGGGGTTTCAGGGTGGGAAATATCTTGAATACCCTCGGCTTAAAAGCTGTAAACTTGGCTATAGGAGGGTACGACCATCCTACCCAAACCGTACCCTAAGGTATGAGTGGTACCCTTATCTCGTACCCTAAGCTTTATTTTAGACCTCCATATTGACAGACATATGTCCACGAAGGGATAAGTCATATCCTATTATACAAGAAGTACCATTAGAACTTTACCTTGGTCAGAATTATCTAGACCAAACTTAGGGCATTATACGACTTAACAACATACGCCTCATACCCTAACATACGAATAGTAAGGTGACTATTCATACCTTTGATAAAATGCAACCAAACTACACTACCTAACATACGAGAGGTGGGCCATAAACCGTATTAGCATATGACAAGTATGCTCAAACTGTACATTGTCCAGAAACTCAAACTTAAGAAATTTTCTAAAGGTTCAAATCCAAGGTGTTTCAATTCTCCCCGACTTGGATAATTCGTCCTCGAATGACGGGTAAGGGTAGGCATAAGTACAAGTTAACATATCATCACACATAAAACTAACTTTAAACCAAGCTAGAAAACAAAGACATAAGACAGATTTTAAGAACAACACATACCTTAAGCATGAGTTTCCAAAATGGGGAACAAATGCGGTTCCTTTACTTCATGTCCTCTTCCACCTCCCAAGTAGTTTCCTCCACCTCATGGTTCCTCCAAAGAACCTTTAACAAAGATACATCCTTCATTTGTAATTGAAGAACTTGACGATCCAAGATCTCCACTAGAACTACCTTATAAGATAAAGAATCCGAGATGCCTAATCCTTCTAAAGGAACAACTGATAATGGATCAGCCACACATTTTCTCAACATAGAGACACGGAAAACCGAATGAATGGAGCTAAAACTAGGAGGCAACTCCAACTCTTAGACAACATTGCCAACCCTCTTTAAATGAAATATGGACCAATATACCGGGGATTAAGTTTCCCCTTATTATCAAACTGCATTACTCCCTTCATGGGAGACACCTTCAATAATACCCAATTGCTAACATTGAACTCCAACTATCTATTCCATATATCCGCATAGGCCTTTAGGCAACTTTGAGCAGCTTTTAACCAATCACGAATCAACTTTACTTTTTCCAAGGCTTGGTGAACCAAATCCGTGCCAAACAACTTGCTCTCACTAACTTCATACCACCCAATAGGAGAATGATATTTCCTTCCATATAGTGCCTCAAAAGGAGAAATACCAATGCTAGAGTGATAACTATTAGTATAAGCAAATTCAATCAAAACTAAATTGTCAAATCAACTACCACCATAGTCAATCACATAAGCATGAAGCATATCTTCCAATGTCTGAATGGTCCTCTCAGCTTGTCCATTCGACTGCAGTGGAAAACGGTACTAAGGCACAGCTTAGTTACCAAACTATTCTAAAATAACTTCTAAAAATAAGATGAGAATGGAGTAACATAATCCGAGATGATAAAAATTGGGTCACCATGCAACTTCACAATCTCCGCAAGATACAACTTGGCATAATCATCCATTGAATAACTAGTCCTTACCGGCAAGAAGTAAGCGGACATGGTTATTCTATCCATAAGGACCCTAACTGAATCACATTAATTCTGAGACTAATGAACACCAGTAACAAAATCCATATTAATCACCTCTCACTTCCATTCGGGCAACTCTAGTTCTTGGTACAAGCCTCTGGGTCTCATGTGCTCAACTTTCACTTATTAACACAGCATGTACTTAGCCACATAGTTAGCCACATCTTTCTTCATATTGTTCCACCAATAAAACTGCTTAAGATCATGATACATATTTGTGGAATCGGGATGAATAGCATAACAAGACCTATGAGCTTTGACCAAAATCCTTCCCCTCAATCGATCCACATTGGGAACATATAGTGTACCTTGGTACCTCAAGATACCATCACCACCAATCACAAAATCAACAAACTTTTGCTGACCTATTTTTCCCTTATTCTTCATCAAATCAAGATCAAATATTTAATTTTCCTTGATCTCAACAACAAGGGATGACTATGATACCTAATGTACAAACACGTCACTATCCTCAGAGTCTGTGAGACAAACTCTAAGACTAGCCAAACAGTTAATGTCCTTCACTAATTCCCACTTATCCTCATCCACATGAGCTAGACTTCCTATGGTTAACATGCTAAGAGAATGAGCAATCACATTATCTTTACCTGGATGGTAATAGAGACTCATATCATAGTCCTTTAGCAACTCAAGCCACCTTCTTTGCCTGAGATTTAGCTCTTTCTGAGTAAATACATACTGCAGGCTCTTATGATCAGAAAAGATGTCAACATGAACCCCATAGAGATAGTGACAATAATTTTTCAATGCAAATACCATAGCTAATAACTCTAAATCATGAGTAGGGTAGTTCGTCTCATGAACTTTCAACTGCCTAGATACATAGGTCACCACCCTATTATGCTGCATCTACACACAACCAAGACCAATACAAGAAATGTCAGAATACACTACAAAACCATCATTACCCTCGGGAAGGGTCAAAATTAGAGTAGAAATCAACTTATCCTTTAAATTCTCTAAAGCACCCTCACACGTATTTGTCCACAAGAACTTGACCTTATTATGGGTCAACATAGTCAATGGGGAAGCTATTGTCAAAAAACTCTTCGCAAACCTCCTACAGTAACTGGATAAACCTAAGAAACACTGGATATCGATTGGAGTCGTGGGTCTAAGCTACTTCTTAACCACTACAAGCTTTTATGGATCCAACATGATCCCTTCACTAGAGATAACATGACGAAGAAAAGCCACAACCTTAAACAAAAACTCATACTTTGATAACTTGGCATACAAATGCTGATCCTTTATGGTATGCAACATAACATAGAGGTGATCAGCATGATCTGCCTCACTCTTAGAGTAACCAAGATATCATCAATGAAGAGAATGACAAACAAATCCAAAAATTGATGGAAGACCCTATTTATCAAATCCATGAACATTGCTGGAGCATTGGACAACCAAAAAGACATAAGTAGTAACTCATAGTGACCATATCTGGTCTTGAAGGTAGTCTTAGGGATATCCAGCTCCCTAACCTTAAGATGATGATATCCCAACCTAAGATCAATCTTAGAGAAACACTTTGCACCCTAAAGATGATCAAACAAATCATTGATCCTAGGAAGAGGATATTTATTCTTTATAGTCACCTTGTTCAACTAATGATAATCAATGCAAATTCAAAGGGAACCATCCTTCTTATGCACAAACACCACTGGAGCACCCCAAAGAGACATACTAGGATGGATAAAACCTTTATCTAAGAGATCCTTAAATTGATCCTTAAGCTCTTTTAACTCAGCCGGAGCTATTCTATATGGAGGGATAGAAATAAGATGAGTGTTGGAACAAGATCAATTCAAAAATCAACTTCTCTATTGGAAGGAGTACCAGGAAGATCATCAAGGAAATCCATGGGAAACTCATTAACCATAGGAACAGATTCTAGAGAAGGACCTTCCCAGTTAGAATCTTTAACCCAGACCAAATGATATAAACAACCTTTTGAAATCAACCTTCGGTCTTTAAGATATGCGATGAATCTTCATTTAGACATTAAAGAACCCCTTCCCATACAATGACCAACTTATTAGAGAATTTAAACATGACCATACGGGTTCGACAGTCTAAGAAAGCATAGAATGAATGCAACCAATCCATTCCCTATATGATATCAAAGTCAACCATATCCAACTCTATCAAATGTATAAGAGTTTCTTTACTACATACAACTACCACACACACCCTATAGGCTCTTTTAACACCCACATAGTCTTTTTCCAGGGTAGAAACAGAAAAAAAACTGACAGACACTCAGGATCAAAACAAAAATACACAGCCAGAAATGGGGTCATATAAGAAAGAGTGGACCCCTGATCAAGAAAAAAATACATATCATGGGAGAAAAGTTTCAACATACTAGTAACTACATTGGGGGATGCCTCAGAATCCTGGCAAGATGTAAGAGTATATAACCAATTCTGCTAGTGCCGGTACCATAAGTAGATGCAGAAATGGAAATCTTTGGTGCAGGAGCAGATAAAGTCATAACCAAAACCTTGTTAGCCCTAGAAGCCATCCTAACATGATAGTCTTACTATATATGACCAATTTGACCACAATAAAAACACTTGTTCTTTCCTTCCTCAGATAAACCACGGTGCGACCGTGCACAAAATCTACTAGGAGGATGGGATAGAGCCGACTGAGCTCTACTAGCCTGAGATTGGGCACCTTATACTCGAAACCCACCTTCTTACTAAGACCAATGATCACCCAATTAATTTAGGTAAGGAGCACTAGATATGGATAAAGAATCAAAACTCCCCTAGTTCTTCTTTGGCCACTTACAGCCATGAATTAAAAATCCCCTAGTTCTTCTTTGGCCACTTACCTTTATCTCTACTACTTTGATCAGAAGGCCTAAATTTCTTCCCCTGACTCTCACTAAATTCAATCATTTTTTTCTTCTTCTCCTCCACTCTTTTCATGTACACAACCAATCTAGAGATGTCCATGTCTTTGATCAACAATGTCGTCTTACTCTCAAGAGCCAACTTACGAGGCAATCCCAAAGCAAACTTTTGCATTTTACCCCTCATGCTAGAATCCAACTCGGGAGCATACCTAGACAATAGATGGAATTTCAATGCAAACTCATTGACAGATATCCTACCTTGCCTAAAATTTATGAACTCTTCTACTTTCGCTTCCCTTAACTCCTGAGGAAAGAAATGGTCCAGAATAGCACTAGAGAAATCCTCCCATATGGCAAAACTGATATCTTTTCCCCTCAATTGTTCCCACTCTTCATACCATTGGTATGCCACATCTTTCAATTAATAGATAGCAAACTCAAAACCTTCAACCTTTAAAGCATGCATAATCTAAAACATCTTTTCTATTTTTATCAAGAAAAGCTTGAGGGTCCTCCTTAACCTTAGTACCCATAAATAATGAAAGATGCCACCTCATGAACTAGCCAACCCTTGTGGCCTTAGAAGAAGAATTATCAGGAACACCATGCTCAAACTGAGAAGCAACCAACTGAGTCAACAAAGTAATAGAGTAATAGAACTCAGCATTAGTAGCCTCCTCTTGAGGCGACTCAGTATAAGTGCCATCCCTAGGATAAAAATTTATGGGGATAGGTGGAACCCCATGAGGACAGTTAGATGCAGTGACCCTTGATCAAGTCTGGACTCCAGAGGTAGAGCGTGTACCATCAACATTGTCCCAAGTTAGGATAGTGGTGTTTGCATAAACATCAGATCTTCTTGGAGGTATGATCTAAAAGACAAGCAAATGGAAATCAAAAGAATCCAAGACCTTACACTCTATAGGTCAAAGTAAGACAACAATAAAGTGAAACATTCCTAAATGCCCCATATGTTCTCTCTTATAAGTGTGTCGCCTACACGCCCATAAAAGAGACTCTACTTTACACGACTTTATGGATACCTAACTGAATATGAATCTAAGCTCTGATACCAACTTGACACGACTCAAAATAGGGCATTATCGTAATGGGCACCTCAAGTCCAACAAGGACCCTAAATTACCCCTACTATTCAATCCAACCAACCAACAACCATAACATAAATAAGATAATAACCGAGTCTATAACCATGCCATAACCTAATATACCTAAGTTCACAGTTTGTACATACAAAGCATCTAAAAATAATCCAAGAATATCCAATCGGTACATGCCCCCGACCATAACCAGAACCAATATCTAAATCTAAACTAATAAAGATATAAGAAAACTCAAAATAAGAAATGGAGCCTTCTGAAGTGTGAAAGCTCACTATTATAAGTCATCACAAGCTGTTTCTGAGTTCAATCACTGACTATAAAGGTCTGTAACACATGGGGATACAACATCGAAGACGATTAGCGGTTGGAGCGCTAGCATTTAACTCAAGGGTAAGGAAAAAATAATGCCAATAGTTCAAAACCATTCAACCAATATATATAACCAATGCAACACATACATATATGTACATACTATGCCAGGGAAGGGAACAAGATTAGAGTGAACTTTGAAAGAATTAACCTGGGTTGTGTAGCATAACCATCATAAAATAAGGCACCCATGGGCTTTATGGGTCCAACTCTCCCTTAGCTGGAAGGGCCTCAGTGCATATAGTCACATGAACCAGAGAATATCCATAATCAGATATACTTATATAGGGGACGCAAACCTCCCAGTATAATCAAGGTGACATATCACCAATGCATACCACATATATGACTCGAACCTCTCATTCATATATTCATTCTGGGGACTCAAACCACTAGGTCATAAGACATCTACACCGGCTAGAGCGGTTTCAAGTGTTAGTCTTTTGGACTCCACTTTTATGGTCTGACTACACATCCCACTTTAAAGTCAAATTTAAAACCCTCATTTCACTTACACAACTGTTAAGCAAATTATTACCAAAGGCATCCTATTGGTATCATCATACCAAACCCACTAACAAGTGTACAATAATGCCATAGCTATTGTCATTCAACTATGGGACTCAAAACTATTGTCTATACAAAGCCATCAATTCAACTCAACATTTAGGGACTCAAACCCATTATCAAAAAGAGACATAAATCAATTCAATGTTTAGGGACTCAAACCCTTTTAACCAACTAAACCACAAAGGTAAACATTCATATCATTACATGTCCAATAAAGCCTTCATAAAACTGTTTAACAACCATTCATATCCATTTGGCCAATGCCTTAGTTCAACACACATTTCAATTCAATTTATGATCATCAAGCACTTTACAAAATCATTCATCCTTCATTCATATTCTTATACCAGACATTAGTGCCAAACCCAATTCATCATGTGACTAGTTTATTCTCTTAGGCAATTTCACAAACACTTTGAGGGCATGCTATTGTCAAGGCGAAAATCAAGGTAAAAACCACTAAGTCTAGGGTGAACCATGACCTATTTGTTAAGCAACAATCACCAAGCACCCAAATGTTCAAATCATCATTAAAATCATGTATAAACATAATTTAAAC
This sequence comes from Capsicum annuum, assembly GCF_002878395.1. Taxonomy (NCBI): domain Eukaryota; kingdom Viridiplantae; phylum Streptophyta; class Magnoliopsida; order Solanales; family Solanaceae; genus Capsicum; species Capsicum annuum. The sequence continues at coordinate 69,590,767 of NC_061115.1, forward strand.
TAAGAGTAAACAATACCCAACATTATGCAAACAAAACCCTCAATAATGATTTTCAAAACCACCATTAATGAATCAAAATCAATGTTTAAAACCCATGATATTTGAGAATTAACAATGAGGGAAGAGTCACAAGCCTTATTTATGAAGATTCACGGAAAAAACTTGACCCTTGAGCCTCTAGATGAACATTTGTAGAAAACCCTAGCCCAATCTTCAAGAGAGAGTTTAGAGAATATTTTTGGAATGTTTGATCTTTCAAAAGTGTGTTATAAAAGGCCAAATATATTATTAGATATGGGGACTTAAGGGTTTTAGGGTGGGAAATGTCCAAAATACCCTCATCTTAAAAGTTGTAAACTTGGCAGCAAGAGGGTACGACCACCCTACCCAAACCGTATTTTAAGGTCTGAGTAGTACCCTTATCTCGTACCCTAAGCCTAATCTTTGACCAACATACAACCACAAAGAACTAAGTCGTATCCCATCATATGAGAAGTACCCTTAGAATTGTACCTGGGTCAGAATTATCTAGACCACACTTAGGGCATCATATTACTTAACAACATACACCTTGTACCCTAACATATGACTAGTAAGGTGCCTAATCGTACCTTGTACATAATGCAACCAAACTACACTACTTAATATACAAGAGGGGGGCCCATAAACCGTATCTTGGCATATGATAAGTATGATCAAACCGTATGTTGTCTAGAAACTCAAACTTAGGAAATTTTCTAAGGGACCAAAGCCAAGGTGTATCACCATATGACTCAAGCTAACCACGGTTATACAACTTCTTATGATAATCAATTAAGAACTCATAGGCATTCCTGCCTACAACACCATTGAACCTAGGAGGATCCAAATAAGTTAATCTCTCAAACCTCATCTTATTTTAAGAAGACATAAATTTACTCACAATAATTAGAGCCATAGTAAATCTAGTTAGCTGAGATCCCACCTGAGGAGGTAACATAGAAGAAGGTTCAGCTCCTGATCTTGAAATACCATACTCAAATGCTTGCATAGAAAGAGTAACAACACTTAAAGTAAACAGAGTACCATAAACTAATGTCAGTATATTTGGAGCATCCATACTTAAAGTTGGAGAAACACGATAGGTCGACTCTGGCACATATGGAGGTACAATACCCGGAGGTGTAGGCACACCAGATGCATTCAAAGAAACATCATTTAATTAGGTCAGCAAAAAAATGGATCATAATATGTTTCATAATATAATCAAGACATCAAATAGATAGGAAGAGGTAGTAGATAAACTCTGGAAGAATAGATCGGCTGCTACCTTCAATATACTTTAGATATCGCCTGATCTAGCTACCGTGTGGTGCACTCAAACCTGGATATGTTCAGATATGGCGTAGAAGGTTTGATTAAGAATTACTTATACTCAGTAAGTATCATAGCTTGACTAACCAAAATAAAAAATAAAGCATATAAAATACACACTATGGATACATCACATGTAATAAAAAATATCTCAAATGGTAGCCCACACCATCTCCACTAACAGTTCTATATATATACCTATGCTACACATAAATATGAGAAAAAAATAGTAATATACATGTATACCAAATATAAGCAAGAGAAGGAAGTAGAAATACATAGATATCAGAGCAAGGACAATAATACAACATATTATGAGCATATATGTAGTGCAATGAAAATGATGATGAAGATAATGATGTGATGTAATGCATGAGATTGTCGAAAAACCCTCGTATACACATATCGAGTTGTGTTCCCAAGGTAGGACCTATGGGGGGTTTATACCCATATACAATCCAATGTTCAATAGAAATATCCATGACTCCTCTCCAATATGTACATCGATAGAGGATCTATAGATAGTCACAAAGACAGTGTTTCCAGTCTTTCCATAGTGGTTCTAATGTTTTACGAGTGTATATAATATGAGGATGTAAAGCTCACAACCAACCAAAATAAGAATTTGCAAGCCCAACCAATAAACCAACCATGTGAGCTAAAAATACACTCAATTTGTCAACCATCTATGAATTTAACTTACTAAATATTCTAATGGAGTAATATACATAAAATATGCCATTGATACCACATAAATTCCATTTTAGGCTTTACACTAGAAAAGATACCACTAAATATACATACATAAGGCCAACAGTATCATATAAGAGAACACACAATCATCATAGCAGAAAATGTCTCAAAACCACCAAATAACAACATAGGCCACCATACGGGCGCAACACAATAATAAAGCCATTTATACGATTAGTTCTCACACCTGTAACATGATTTTATATGAATATTAAGTACCCATCACAGTCTGAAAAAAGTTAAGACATAACCTACTATGAAGGCCAAACAGTCAATCCAAAAGACTTTACCATAAATTTTACTCCTCACGAACAAACTCAAAACTAACTAAAATACACAAATACAAAATCTGCACCTTAAAAAAATCCAACGATACCCATATTTCCCACTTCCAAGTTGTGGTCAAAATAGACCGCCAAAACGAGTTTTCAAAAAAGAAGGGTAAAATTATAATTTTTGTCCAAAAATATATTGTCCAAGTCTAAAGGAACTCATTGAAGAAAATCCAAGTGAAAACAAGTTCCAATAGGGGTTTAAATTAAAGAATTACAAATTTTAGGCCTTCCAGGACAAAATCCCCGAGTTCCATCTTTGAATTAAACTTCTAAAAAGATTTAAATGACAAGAATCAAAGAAAAATAATTAAAATAAGGATTCAGAGCTTAACCAAGCTTAAAGATTAAAGAAATTACCCAAAAACTCCAAACCCCAAGATCCAAGTCTCAAAAATGGGGGATATAACCCACATAGGCATCGCCTAAGTAGCCATAGGTTGCTTAAACAGACATCACTTAAGAGAATAGGTGTCGCGTAAGCAATACCCACCTTATCACGTAAGTAACATAGCTGTCGCTTAAGCGATAAGCGCCTTAGCGATGGGGGCATCTCTTTAGTGATACACCCAGCTGGTTGTCAGTTTTCTTAAGAAACCAAAAGTCACCCAAGTCGGTGCACCAGTTGGAGACTCAAAAAAGTTGAAGTTTACATAAACCTTTTGGATTCATCCAAAATCCTAGAATGCAAATGAACTATGCTACTAGACTAAATTTGATGCTCCAAACTCAATGTCTATATATATTTTTGAAAAAAATATTGTTTACACAAAGTTGACCCTTGAAACCTAATTTCATATCTTTCTAAATTGAGGGTCGGAATGAGATATAAATGCCATAAAACCACACCAATTATGTTACCAACCTGCAATTGACAATCTAGATCTATTGGCATAGTCCATTTTGCTATGTGATGCACCAATAAATAAGCGTTGACCATAGTCAAATAATAAGCCTTTTTAACCAACAAAAACCATAATCTTGAAAAAATCACACTAAAAAGCATTAATAATCATGCAAATTATCCCTACACTCACAAAATATAATACATAAACCAAAACGAGGGGTAAAATTATCAAATCACACAAAAATAAATAATTCAAAAAATCACCAAAAATTAGGTCATTACATGGAAATCATTATTAGTTTTATCAGAACTCTTTAGTCCCAACTCTATCCTTTTCTATCTCTTTAGTACCTAAATATAAGCAAGAGTATCAATACAAGGAATTTGCTGAATTTTACATTGTCTGCCTTCTTTCTCAATCATTGAGAAAAGAGAGGTGGTGTCCTTGGGATGGGTTTCAGTACCACTTCCTCTTCCTTCTCTTTGTCCGATATATCAATAGAGCTATTCGGCTTCTCAGACTCCTCTGGGTATTGTTCTGCTGGTTGCTCTGCAACTTCCTCATTATTCAAAGATTTGCCTGCAAAAGGGCCAGATAAAATCTTACCACTCCTAGTGGTAATCGCCAGACATGAACCATTTGTTTTCTAATCTTGAACGACTTGATTAAGTAAAGTACCAATTCTTCCCTGGTTCAGTGTTGAGGAAAGTTGACTCATCTGTTGCTCTAACTACTAGATAGAAGTTGAATGTGAACTAACCAATTGACTTATAGTGGAAAATTCACTCCTCATAGTAGTTACTCCTGTATTGGTATCCTCTACTGGTTTCAATAGTTCTTTCATCATATCCTCCATAGACCACTTTCCCAATCTAGTTGCAGCAGCTTCTTGATTTCCAGCACGAACATACAACCCACTTTTATGATTGCTGCTTTTCCAGTTTTTTGCTTTCTGTCTCTGTGATTAGGATTTTCATACCCGTTCCAACCTTGATTTCCATGGCTATTGCCTTGGAAACCCCCTGGTTAGTAACATAGTTGGCTTCTTCTTCAGGCTCTATATCAACCCTGTCCCAAATTATTATAGCCTTTATCTTTTCCATCCTTCCTGATAATAAGTGCTTGGTGAGCAGGTCCATTTGAGTCTTTAGATGGGCAATATCTTGATCCTTATCCTCATCTCTTCTGCGCCGTTCATCATTCATTCTAATAGGAATAGTTGGACTTGCCACCACAGAATCATTGGTGTTCCAAGCCCTACTTAGTTTGGTCATCCTATTCAGCATATCAACAACATCTTAATATGACAGAGTAATAAATGACCCACCAGCAGTGTTATCTACCACTGGCTTTGTCACAGAGTTAAAAGCTCTGTACAAAGTCTCCATCAAATATATGTCCATCATGTTATGGTTCAGATAATGTGTTAGCTTCTTCTTGAACCTTTCCTAATTTTTATGTAAAGCCTTATTTTGGAGTTATCTAAAATTGTTGATCTCATCCCTCAACTGTAGCTTCCTGGACGGTGAAAAGAACCTTTTTAGGAAAGCTTCTCTCAACTGCCTCCAGTTGGTTATAGAGTCAGTCATCAACTCATTAATCCACAATGTTGCCTCTCCAGACAGAGACAATGGGAACAACCTCAACCGAATAGCACTCTGTATTACCCCTAGGTTATCAAAGGATTTGCAAATGGTTACAAAATTTACTAGGTACAGGTTGGGGTCATCCCCAGGAAGGCCTCCAAATAACTTTTTCAGATTCAGGAGTTTGATCATAGTACTTGTAATATTGAACTTTTCTCCAGGTGCCAACAGAGGGGGAATGATCACACCCATTACACCTGCTCCATCCACATCGTCATCATCATCAACCTCATACCGCAGTGCTTGTTCTGCCATTCTGCTTATGCGGTGAGGTTCTGAATTGAGTAGTTCTTAGATTAACCTATAAATATCCTACAAATAAACAAAAAAAACAACCGAACATAAATATGGAAAACTTAACTATCAGCAAATTTTTGCACACAAACTTTCAGTCCACAACTATATTCCCTGGCAACGGTGCCATTTTTGATAACACTTAAACTACACTATTGAATGGGTGTAAGTGATCATTGTCAATATAAAACCCAACTAGGTTAGGGTTGAATCCCACAGTGAATAGGGTGTGAACTTTTATTTGTTTACGAAATACTTTACTCGTAGTTTACTGTTTCCAAAAATGGGGGTTTAAGTTTTACAGAGAGTCAATTGTCACTTTCAATATTTTAGTGTTTGTAACCAAGATAAATGGGAGACCAGAGTTATGTTCACCATGGGTTTGGGAATTGAAAGATTCTAGGTAATGCTTAAGACTCTTGAAGTAAGTAAAAATAGCAAAATATCCCTAACGACGATACTATCTGAGTTATCTCTCGACCTCACCAGACAATTTATTATCTAATTCTCTCGAACTTAGATAACTTATCTATTTCTAATAGGATTTTATCTTAGGTAGATTAATCCAGTTGTGACATCAATCATTAAATAGAAGGTTGGTAGCTTTCGAGTCCCTATTGATAATTCACGTCCTCTAGTTTATTTCTCTGTTAAAAGCAAATAAGCCTAAGGCATAACCTATTGTTCGCAACCAATAGATTCAAGTTAAAGCAATAGAATTTCAAGATGTCCTACTACTCTTTGAATTCTTTAAATACCTAGCATCATATCAAACCCTAATCCATGGATCCTATAACTTGGGCTAGTAAAATTAGCCGCTCATGATTTGATGAATGAAATAACAAGTTGAATTCATGGTAATATGGATAAACTTATTGATGGATGAAACCCAATAAGTATTTCTTCAATTTAATTACAAGATGGAAACCCATAATAGTTGATAAGTGTTTGGAAAGAAAATAAGAAAAATATCTGATGAAAAAGATGAAGCAATTTTATGTGCCACCCTCTGAGTTAATTGTTTGATCTCCTACAGGTCTTTAAATAGTCAACCCTAAAAAAGGAAATACAATTAAAATTTATGATTTTCTTCAGAATAGGTGACGGTATTCTTGACGGCGCTTCATACGTCTGATGGCATGTGTAGGATGTCGTCAAAGTTTCCAGTGAATTACTATCTTCTAATTTTTTTGATGAAAAATCTGACGGCGTGTCAAATATGTAATGGCCCTTGAAAAATATCATCACATCCTTACTGGAAATCAGCATAATCTTCGTCATATCCTTACTAGAAATCATCATAATCTGTGTCAGGTTGATGACCACTTTGACAGCCTATCCCATGTTTGACGGCACTGGAGAAATATCGTCACATTTCATCTTTAATCCTCAAGTTCTGTCTAAGCTAGACGGCTACTTTGACAACCTGTCATATGTCTTACAGTATTTCAGAAATGGTGTTAGCTACACTTTAGCTCATTTACACCAAATTTTAACTGATTTTACTTTTCTTTGGGTTCCTCCCCGATCACTAGTATCTGCATTAAAACAATAAAAACAATCAAGAAAACAACAAAAGTTGCTTAAGACTTTGCAATTATTCTAGGTTAAAGGCCTTAAATGTGTTCGCAATTCTGCACACATCAGTATCTATCATTATAATAGTTCTAACCTTGATTCCCTTACCTTTGGGCTTGGAAATCTGCCTATCTATGATCATGATACTTTGCCTCTAATTTAAATTCAATCTCAAAAGGTTTAGAAGTAGACCCCTTGTGCTGTAACTACATTCATTTTCTCGACACTCATTATTGTGAACTATTTTATAACCAGCCCAATATCTGTACAAAGTTGTGCAACCTCCTGTGCACCATATAATGACCATCTCCATAAGTATTAGAAGCTACAATAGCATATGTACCTGACCCATACTCTGAATCTTTAGTATGCCTTCCTCTGTTTATTGCTGAAATTTCATCTAGCATATCCTGTGCAGCATCCCAACAAAGATGCATAAATGCTCCTCCCAAAATAGTATCTGCTATTTCTTTTGAACTATCATTTAGTGCTCAATAGAAAACTTCTGATAAATTTGACCATGCTATTCTGTGATTTGGCACCATGCTTAGTTTTTTCTTAAATCTAAACCATGCCTCATACACGGACTCTGCAGGTAACTGTCTGAAGTTATAAATTTCATCTTTCAACTGCAACATCCTTGAAGGAGGGAAAAATCTATTTAGAAACTAGTTTCGCAACTCATACCAAGTGGTGATAGATACTCTTGGAAGTTTCCCTAACCATAGTGATGCTTCTCTTGTCAAAGAAAATGGGAACAACCTCAATCTTAATACTTCTTGATCCACCCTTGGAATAGTATATAACATACACATCCAAGTGAAATTAGATAAATGCATGTTTTTATCATCATTAGCTGCTTTAAAAAATACACTCTTCTATTTCACCAATTATATCATGGCGCTAGTAATGTTAAATTTTACATTGGGAGGTAAAGAAGGAGGAATAATGGCTCTTGTCTTAGTAGGTTCAACATAACCCATATCTTCTTTATCTTTATATATGTCTAAGTGCTGATATGATGGAATTAATGGAACTCTGCCTCTATGAACTCAATTATCAACTACCTATTAAGGTCTGACTAGCCCTCCATGCTGAGCTAATGCAGACTCTTAAGCTAATCGAGCTTCTTCAGCTAATCGAGCCTCTTTGGCCTCTCTTAAATCTTGCTCTAATAGTTGTTGTGTCTATATATCTGTAATATTCTATGGATATAGTGGAGCACGCGGATATGGCATATTTGGATCCATAGGTGGGGGTCTTGTACCCAGTAGGAACTCCATCACGAATTGTTCATGACATCCTTCTTGGTGTTTAAAGGATTCTTTTTGGCTTTGGTTCAAATGGGAGTAAGGGATTGCCTCTTTTCCTTGTGTTTGAAAAACATCAACATATGCTAAATAAAAAATAGAAAATAAAACCCACAAACTTCATTAACTCAATCATTACGCAAACCATCTTCTCCAAAAATGGTGCCAAAATTTGATGTAGCCCAAACTAACTCCAACAGAAGTATGTTATGATTGATTACAAATATAGTAAACCAACTGGGTTGGGTTTGAACCCATAGGGAAAACATGAATAATTATTTGCCATGATGTAATCCACAAGCAGTACAAGAAAGTAAATGGGGGGATTTTAGTATCAATCGTAAGTAGGAACAAAATATTGAATGCTTTTGAGTTGTAAACAATAGATGAAGAACACTAGGCTTTTGTTCCCCCTGGATTCTCAACTTTATAAATTTTTCATCTTTAACATACCTATTTTATTGTTCTATATATAAAGTCTACAAGATATGTATTATCATCCATCTTGTGAACGTTAAGATAAATCTCACCCTTTACTGGTTCAGTCTCAGGGCATCACCTTATTGATCCTTGCTACGAACTAAGTTCATTATCACCTTGTAATTTCAAGGGATTAGATTAGACAGTAGGGACTATAAGATGGAGGAGAATCCCACATCACTGTCCTAATCTTCTTTTCCCAATCACAAACTCCCTTGTAAGGATGATTGAAAATATAGGCTATCTCAAGCTTCTACAACAGTTCAGCGATTAATGATTGCGAAGAAGATTAAGATAAATGAATAAACCCTAGAATAGATTAATATCTCACTTCCTCTATGTAGCTAATCTTCCAGGGTTCCCACAACCCTAGTCAAGGAGATTAACCGCTCATGTTCATGCAATATTCCATGATTATCAATGAATAAGACATGTAATTAATTGCATAAATTATGATCAATAAACTCTAGAGTCTTTAATTGAATAATAACCAAAATCTCAGGAATAATTGTAAAAGTATGTAAACAATTGTAAGAATGTGTAACCTAATAAAAGATAAACCCTAGGGTATTAATAGTATCTCAAAATAACATAGAAATCCTAATAAAAATGGGAAAGGTAAAGTTATGTGGGCACTCTATACGACTCGGTCTTTAACTAGTATTGGAATCATACGAGTAGTACTTATGCCTCTTATATCCATTCCAGTGTTTGATCTTCCAAGGCTTCAACTTTTTGTTCATCATACGAATTCTTCTTACAAGTTGTACACGAGAATATGACTTGTGTCCTTCACTTGTATCCACCTTGGACGTTTGTCTTTCCAATCTTTGAACATTGGTCTTCTTATGGCTTCCCAATATGAGTCATACTCAGACTTTCGACTCATATACTTTTGAGACTTCAACTTTGGATGGTTGCTTTAGATTCTATTATGCTTATGATTTTTATACCCGTATCCTTATTTATAACTCGGATGACTGAGTTATATCTTCTCCATACTTAGCTTCTTAGTTTGGGTTTAGGTTCTGTTGTGCTTACGAGTTATCCTAAAAGTTGTAAAGTGAGTGGATGACTCGTTAGGTGACTCATATTTTTGTTAGAATTGGTCTTTCTAGGTATTTTTCTTCTATTTTCATCCCAACACTATTGTAGACTTATTTTCTAAAAATACACACCAAAGTCCATCATATCCACAAAAACTACCTAAGTACCCGTATAAATTCTTAGTTTTAAGCATCGACAGTGTCGTGTTTTCATGACACATTAGTTGTCCAAAGTCAATAAGTTGAGGGTTTATCTCAAGGGTGAGATGGTGTTCTACATTGTCAAGGTAGACTTAGTGTTCCAGATGTGGATGACTTCAGACAAAAGATATTGTAAGAGGCTCACTGTTCTCGATATTTTATTCACCTAGGAGATAATAAGATGTATCATAAATTATGGAAAGTTCAATGGTTGAATTACATGGAGAAGAATATCATAGAGTTTGTGGCTAAGTATCAAAATTACAAATAGGTTAAGGTTGAGAACCAGAGTCCTGTCGTATAACCCAAAATATTAGTATCCCTACTTGGACATATGAACTGGTGAATAGGGACTTATAGGATGAAATATGCACACCACATATTTGTTAAAATGTCAATAAAGAGAAATGTCTTATATGCTTGTAAATGTTAATGTAAACTTTCTTGGGGTATTGTGTGATCATTTTTGGAGTATAGCTTTGAGTCCAATTGGTCTTAAAAGTTGTATTACCGGTGGTTTTTGGTTGAAATTGTGGATTAATGTTGTGTCCATGGTGTGATTGATTAGTGTTCTTATCATAGCATCTCCAGGTAAAGACTAAGTAACCCGAGGGACATGAATGCTTGTCTTTCCCTATGATAGATTGGGTGATGCCATTTTTAAGGGTAAAAGGTTGTTTATATTTCCATTGGTTCCATGAGTGTTTTATGAACTAAATGGATGACATGTGAAGTTGTGAGGAAAGAATCACATGAAGTGTAATGATAATGTTGCATTGCATTCACCTAAGTTTTTCTTTAATTGTTTAGGAAGAGGCAAAAGCTCAAAAATTCTTTCAAAATGTCATTGGCAAGAAATAAAACGATAGTTTCCTTTTTGAAAAAATAAAAAAGAGAGATCAAGGATGTTTCTGATCTTTATTTTTAGTGAGACCATTAAATTCAATTTTTTGTCTCTCTCTTTACAAGGATGAGTCATGACTCCGAGTAACTTCTTAAGCTCAAACTGCTCAAATTGGTCGAGAGATTAACTTTTTGCTCTGAGTATGATGCCATGTGTGGTGAAATTTTTGTATAATTCTTGTACATATGATTAGTCTAGAACTTGCCCTGAGTGTGTTCAAATCAAAATCCTAGACATGCATGGCTTGGAGAATGACCCAAGGCCATATTTAACTTGTCACATAGCTAAATTCCCACCTTAACATTATCCCTAGTTAACCCCATTGAGCATTTTTACCCATTTTTGTTTCTTTCTCTAATGATAACCTTGCTAAAACATTTAAGCTCCTTTTAAAATATTCCTTTTGGCAATTAAACACCTTTGATGCATTGCATAATTCTAAGAAATGAAATATAGGTGAAATCCTAAGTTTGGGGGGGGGGGGGGGTTATGTAGTTGGGAAAATAATGTGAGGCTAGTTCAAAATCTATGTTTGGAGGGATAAATGTGATGTGCTAAGATGAGCCAAGAAAGGTATACATAAGGTTGTCAACTCAGGTGCTTAAAAGACAAGATATATGCTAAATAATAAAGTTGAATAGCCTAGACCATAGAACTTGAAGAGAAATTAGATGAATGAAAGGGTAAGAAAGGCTTAAAGTTAGAAAGTCTCTTGAAAAAGTCAAAGAAATGAAGAAAGAAAATGGTGGCATCGAATTATTTGGTAAACGCTAATAATAAAAAGGGATAGGGAAATATGGGAAATGAATTGAAGGAGAATAAGGTGGAGAGTTTGAAATTTTTTTGGGTAGAAAAGATAGAGTAATTGCATTGAAGGAGGTCTTTTAGTTACTTGATCCATATATATTCCTTCCTGCTCCTCAAACCTTCATCTTGTCCTGCAAGACCTTGGTGATTCTAAACTTGGTAAGTCTACATTAGTGGCTAAAAACACAAAGGGCAATCCTATGGTTCTACTCATTGTACTTGAATTTCTTTGAGAGTGTGTGTGAATTCTTTCATTATTTGAGCTTATTTAGAAATTTGATGTCTTTTGTGTGTGTGGAGCTAACTCTTGTTTGTGAGCGGCATCGATACTTTGGGTAAGAGGGTGAAGTCTTACTCTTGATTTGGGTATATGGGTGAAGTAAGATGCATTGTGAAGATTGAGACATTTTTTCAAGATTTTATGTTTCCTCTTAAGGTGCTCTATTGATTTGAAGATTCATTTGACACAAACTGGCATCCTTGCTTCATAATATGTGCTTATTAGAAAATTTTTATTTACTTGTTGCCATGGCATGTTTGAAAATTCATTGTAGAGCTTTGTTAGATTATTCCTCTAGTATAGTTTTCTTTTGGGTGGATTTGAGTTAAATACCCTATCTTGTAGAATTGTTCTTGGTTTCTTGAGTACAAGTGACCTGACCCGACCCGACCACCAAGCATTGTCGTAATGGGCATCTCAAGTCCAACCAGGACTGGGGACCGCCCCCTGTTACCCACCCCAACAACCTATATCCATCCTTAGATGTGTTAAATTCAAGACAACGTAAATTCTCTCATGGAGACTCTGGGATAGGGTCAAAACCATGACAGACCCAACCGAGTCCACCCATACCAAATCAACCGCCCAACCATACCGACCAAACCATAGGCCATAACAAAAAAGAATACCAAAACATAATATGATTAATCATAAGAAGTATTATGACGGAAGAGTGAGAAATCCTATGATGTGGTGTCAGCCCACCAACCTATCCCGATACCGATCCCGCCCATTCCAACCCCCTGAAGTCCCACAAAGCCTCTATCCAAAAGAGTAAATAAATCTGATTGGGACATGCCCCCAACCATGGACAAAACTAATATCCAAAATAAAGTCAAAACATCTAACAATATCCAAAACACAAAATGATGCCTTCGAAAAGGATGGAAGCTTACCACTTTAGTCCAAATACTGCCCCTGAGTCAATCAGTATATCAGAGGAGTCGAACGGCCAGCTCCTACATAGTGTGGGCATACAATCGCAAGTAGATGGGTTAGCGAGTGACCGCTAGCAGGAATCTCAGGATAAGGATAAAATAATGCCAGTTAAAAAATCAAGTAAAACCATCTAATTCACACAACCGAACATATATATAAGTGCCGGGAAAAGGGATCCAGGTTTAGCATTCATTTAAAACTAAACTACCCACGGGCTATGTGGTTCAACTACCCCTACTGAAGGGTCATAGTTTTTGTAGACACAAGACCATGGAGGTATCGCATGGGATGACTAGTACATCCCGCAATAGTGTGACATCATGCACACGGTCTACTAAGACCAATCCTCCTATCGGCAAATACGAATTTCCAATTTTGGTCCTCCCCATAATTGCCACCTTCCATGGTTTTATGATACATCCCGCCATTAATTCCTAATTAAAACCGTTTCCAAATATCCAAAAAATCCATTTACCATTTTATTAACCAAGGACAATATTAGTGGTATCATCATACCACCCCTTACTTTCAAGTAATATCCATAGTCAAACCATTTAGGTCAAGGGGACTTTCAATTGTCGTTCCAAATACCATATTAAACCACTTAGGAGACCTCCAGGTGCCTTAAAAGTATAACCATTTAGCCTTTAGCCTTTTTCAAACCATTTAAACCATGTATGATTTCTTTACCAAGTTTAAAACATGCAATAGTTCCATTAAAAGAAGTCAATGCAATGAACATATATTCATAAGCATTTTATCAAAAACATTGGGGGCATAATATAACCAAAACCAATTCCAAAGATCATTAAACCATTACCATACAATCCAATTGTCCAGATCCACCACTTATGCATATAAAAGCATAATTAAATCCATAGGAAACAATAACCAAGCATTTAATATCAAACACCCCCCCCCCCCAAATAATTATTGAAAACCATTATTATGAAATAGTAAAACCATGAAATCAATCACATAAACCATGCTTTTAGTTGATATTACAATGAGGGAAGATAATCATGCCATATGCTGAAGAATTGATGGAAAGAAATGATCAAGACAAGAACCAAAGTAATCCTCAAGATGAAACACTATCCTTCTTGCCCCAAAAGCTATTGAGAGATTTATGGAGTATTTTGGAATAGTTTCTAAGTGTTAATGAATAGAATAATAGGGTAAATTACCTCCAAAGTGTATTAGAAACCGTGGGTCATAATTAGGGTAAGTAGGGAAATGTCTAAAACACCCCCACTAAAGTTACAAAAATCCCATCACAAGGATATGGCTGACACATATGAGTTGTACCATCCCAATACGATCGGTACCTACCACTCGTATCCAAGACCCAACCCTTGGATCAAACACTATCCATTGTACGAATCATCCAACCAAGTCGTAACCACAATATCTGATCCATATCCATAACCCGTATCCCTGGTCGAATGAAATACCAGGAGGATCAAAAATTGCCCACTATACGAGGCCTTGGTATGACTCGTACCAAGCCTTACGACTCATACCCCTAAGTCATACCCATTCCAGTGACCGAAACTATACCACCAACTTATATTGGTCAGTATACGAAATGACCATACCACTCGTACTCCAACATAAGGCTTGTAACCATGAGTCATATTGTATCCAGAAATGTTTTCTAATGATCAAAACCCAGGATATTTCAATCTGCCTCACTAGGAACAGTCCTCCGCGAATGACGGAAAAGGGTAACCACACACAGAGTCATTTGCATTATCAAATATCCTTGTAATAAAGTTTGAAAATAAAGAGGCAAAGATGTTAATCTTTTCTTTAACAAACTCCAAAAATAAAGATGTGTTGAAGACTCATACTTTCCGCATGAATCCTAGGAGAAGAAAATGAATGTGGATACTTGGACTTTATGTCCTCTTCCGCTTACGAAGTAGCTTTTTCCACGTTGTGGTTCTACCATAGAACCTTAATCGAAGCCACATCCTTGGTCTATAACCAACGAACTTGCCAATCTAATATCTCAATCAGGACCTCTTCAAAAGACAGAGAATTCGAAATACCCAGTCCTTCCAAAGGAACAACCGAAGAAGGATCACCAATACACTTTCTCAACATAGAAACATGAAAGACCGGATGAACAAAACTTAAGATAGATGGAAACTCCACTTTAGAAGCTACATTTTCTGCCTTTTGCAAAATCTCATAAGGACAAACAAATCGAGGATTGAGTTTCCCCTTTTTGCCAAATTGCACCACTTCTTTCATGGGAAATACCTTGAGGAATACCCTATCTCTGACCTCAAACCCCAAGTCTCTAAGCCTAACATCTACACAGGACTTTTGGCGACTTTGGGCAGCTTTAAGCCTATCTCAAATCAACTTGACCTTCTCCATTACTGGATAAACCAAATCTGGGCCAAACGAGTCTGCCTCACCAAGCTCAAACTAACTAATAGGGGATCTACACCTCTTACCCTACAATGCCTTGAAAGAAGCCAAACAAATACATGAATGATAGCTATTGTTGTAAGAAAACTCCACCAAAAGTACATGCTCAACCCCATTGTCACCATAGTTAATCTATAAGCTCGAACTATATCCTCAAATGTCTGAATAGTTCTCTCCGCTTGCCCATCCAACTACGGATGAAAAGTAGTACTCAGACTAACTTTAATCCCCAACCCTTTCTGGAAATACCGCCAGAAGTGAGATGTAAACTGCATACCATGATCAGAAATAATCAAAATAGGCACCCAATGCAGCTTCACAATCTCCTGAAGATACAACTTCGCAGAATCATCATTCGGAAAGGTAGTCCGCACTAGCAAGAAGTGAGTAGACTTAGTCATCCTATCCATGATGACCTAAATCAAACCATATTGATTTCGAGACCGAGGAAGAACGGTAACGAAGTCCATATTGATCACTTCCTACTTCTATTCGGGCAAATTAATTTCTTGATATAACCCTCCTAGCCTCATGTGCTCAACTTGAACCTGTTGACACTATACACTTGGCCATAAAATCTGCCATATCTCTTTTCATTCCATTCCACCAATAGCTCTCCTCGAGACAATGCTACGTCTTAGTCGAGTTAGGATGAACAACATAGCGCAACTTATGCACCTCATCCAAAACACTTTGCCATAACCCGTTGACATCAAGAACACACAAAATCCCTTGGTACAGTGAAGTACCATCACTAATGATCTCAAACACCACTACCTTTTGCCCACCAATGTCACTCTTCATTTTCATTAAGAAAGGATCTAGCTCTTGCATCTCCTTAATCTCCTCACCAAGAGATAGTCGAACCACTTCTTGCATAATCACACTACCATTCTTGGAGTCTAAAAGACGAACTCCAAGATTGGCCAAGCGGTGAATATCCTTTACCAATACCCACTTTCTTTCCTCCATATGAGCCAAACTTTCCATATACAACTTGCTAAGAGCATTAACAACTACATTAGCCTTACCTTGGTGGTAGTGAAAATTCATGTCATAATCCTCGAGAAGCTCAAGCCATATCCTCTGCCTGAGATTAAGATATTTCTTGGTGAATACGTACTGAAGACTCTTGTGATCAGAAAAGATATCCACATGAACACCATAAAAATAATACTACTATATTTTTAAAGCAAACACAACCGCCAATAACTCTAAATCATAAGTAGGATAATTCCTTTTATATACCTCTAACATCCTAGAAACATAGGCAATCACCTTCACATGCTGCATCAACACACAACCAAGACCAACTTGACATGCATCACAACAAACCACGTACCTATCATTGTCCTCCAGCAAAGTCAGAATTAGAGAAGTCAACTAATCCTTCAACTTCTCAAAACTCTCTTCACAAGTATTTGACCAAGAAAACTTAACCTTTTGTTGAGTCAACTTAGTCAAAGGAGAAGCTATCGAAGAAAATCTTTCCACAAACCACTTATAATACATGGCCAAACCTAAGAAGCTCCAGATATCGTATGGAGTCATGGGCCTAGGCTACATAATAACCTTTTGAGGATCCACCATTATCCTTTCACTAGAAATAATATGAACTAAGAAAGTCACAGCGTTCAACCAAAACTCACACTAATAGAACTTGGCATACAACTATTGTTCCTTTAAGGTTTGAAACATCATACTGAGGTAATTAGTATGATCCACCTTGCTCTTCGAAGAAACTAGAATGTCATCAATAAACACAATGATGAAGAGATCTAAGTACTTCCTGAACACCCTGTTAATTAAGTCCATTAATGCTGCCGTAGCATTAGTCAACCCAAATGACATCACCAAGAACTCAAAATACCCATACCAAGTACAAAAATCCTTCTTAGGGATATCCACCTCCCTAATATTAAGCTAATGGTACCCATACCAAAGATCTATCTTAGAAAAGAACTTGGAACCTTACAACTGATAAAACAAGTCATCTATCCGAGAAAGAGGATACTTGTTCTTGACCATTACCTTATTCAACTGCCTGTAGTCAAAGAACAACCAAAGGGAACCATCCTTCTTGCGTAGAAACAATACTGGTGCACCCCAAGGAGATACACTAAGATGAATTAAACCCTTATCCAAAAGATCCTTAAGTTTCTCCTTAAGTTTTCTCAACTCAGCCGGAGCCATTCTATATGGAGGGTAGAAATTGGACAAGTGTCTGAAAGAAAATCAATACCAAACTCTTTTTCCCTATATGGAGGAACACTAGAAAGATCATCCAGAAATACCTTAAGAAACTTTAAACCACAGGGACCAAAGATAAAGAAGGATCTTTTGAGTTAGAATCTTTTACCCAAACCAATTGATATGGACAATCCTTTCAAATTAACCTTCGAGCTCTAAGATAAGAAATAAACCTCTCCCTAGGAGCTAAAGAAACACCCTTCCATTCTATAATCGGTTACCCAGGGTACCCAAAGATAACCCTATGGGTATAATAATCCAAGGAAGTGTAACAAGAGTGTAACCAATCCATACATAAAATTACATAAAAATGTATCATATCTAACTTAAATAGATCCACCAAGGTTTGCTTGCCACCAATAGATATCACACCCCTATAGACTGTCTTAGCAATAACTAAGTCACTTACAGGGGTAAAAATAGAAAAAGGATCCAAAATAACTTCTGTATTGAAACCAAATTATACAACCACAAATAACATCACATAAGAAAAAGTAGACCCCATATCAAGCAAACAATATACGTAACTAGTGAAAAGCTGTAATGTACCAGAAACGACATTAGGTGATGCCTCAAATTCCTATTGGTACGCCAAAACATACAACCTATTTTGACCAACCCTAAAACCAGGAGCAGTAACAGATGCAGATACCAAACCACTAGGTGTAGAAGCAAAAAATAAAGCCACAAGAATCTTATTTATCCCATAGCAACCTTATTAACCAGATAATCCCTTAGTCGATCGTGTTTCGGGCCACACTTGAAGCATTTGTCCCTTCCTTCTTCACAATAACCCTGATGGATACGACCATAAGATTAACTAAGAGGAGACAAAGAAATTATCTGATCTTCGCTCACCTAAGATTGGGTAACCTGTGCTCGAGAATTATCATCACCTTAATAACGTTTGTCTCTCGACCGGTAAGAAGCACTAGCAGAAAAGGAGCCAGGACTCCCCCACTTCTTTTTCTTTTACTTTTCACCATCTCTACCAACCTGAGACTGAGCACCCCCTGATCCAAAAATCTATTCCTCTTTCCCTACCTATCCCCAAACTTTATCTGCCTCCTCTTCTCATCCTCAACCTAATGCATATGAATAGTCAACCTCAAGATGTATATATCTTTAATTAGAAAGGCAGTCTTGCTCTCTAAAATCAAATCTGTATTCAACCTAGAAGAAAACATCCTTATTCTCGACCTCATATCAGCCACCAAGTCAAGTGCATACCTTAATAGCTACTTTAAAGAATATTCCTTTACTAATATCCTCCTCTGCCAGAGATTTACAAACTCCTCCATCATAGCTTTCCTCAACAACCCTTCCTCTTTTATATCAACTCTATCCCTGTCCCACTCCTCATACCATTGATAAGCAACATCCTTAAGCTGATAAAATGCAAGGTTAACCCCCTCTACATTAGTAGCCTACATTACCCAAAAGAGTTTTTCCATTTTATCCAAGAAACCTTGTGGATCCTTGTCTACCTTTACTCCGATAAAAGTTGGTATACCCATTTTCATAAATTGACCAAACCTTATGGCCTCAGTAGATAAGGCACCAACCGTACCTCACCTAGCCTAAGTAGCAACCAGTTGGTGATGACGCTCAACTTATACTTCAATTTAGTGTAAGACGGTCGTCGTTAATATATTTACCTAACTTTGGAGTCGGGGTCGAATTCACAGGGAATAATGTGAGTGGTGATTAAACTAGTTTGAAACTAAAGCTACAAGTTAAATTCAAATAAATGATACGAAAAGATAAAATGGGGGTTTTTGATGATCAGCAAATAATTGCTGGTCACTTTAGTTTCAGTGGTTATAAATCAAAAGTTTATGAAATAACCAGAATTATGTTCACTAGGGCTTCTGGTACATGACAGATGCTACAAGTGGTTCAAGATTCTCACGGTGGGTAGGATAACAAGCTATCTTTATTGATTCTATGCTTAAATATCTCTCGACCAACTTAAAGGTTTAATTCCCTAATCCTCTCGGACTTAGGGAATTTCTATTAACTGTTCAGATTTTACCTCAGGTTAACCAACCTTGTTACAACGTTGATTAATAAACAAAGTATTTTTGAGTTCCTGTTGATAATTCACTTCCTACTATATTTGATTTCTTTCTTAAGAAAATCAAAGAAGGTGTGTCTACTGTTGGCAACCAACAGACGTTAATTAAAACTTTAGAATTATCAAAAAATCCTACCACCTTTTGAATCTTGAATACTTAGTACCTCATCAAGACCAAACCCTAGATCCCATTACTCAGGTTAATGGAGTTTAGCCATTCATGATGTAACGAACGAAACACATAATTGAATTTATGATTTGAAAGATAAGCTTACAGAGCAATGAAAAGCAATAATTGTTTCTTCGATTCAAGCACTAAATAACTCCGCAAAAAGAAATAGTAATATCTCACAAGTTAATGGTGATAGTTTATCCAAAACTAGAGAGAGAAATACTAAAGTTCATAAAGTTCAAGATGTCTCTAATTCCCCCCCCCCTCCCCCCCGAATGTAAAAGGAAATTCGAAATTAAAATTTCCAAAATTCATCCATTACCTGACACAATATCCTAAGGAAAACCTAGACTTGTCCTTAAATACTTAGGCTAATTATGGAAACAAAATCACAGGTTACAGCTTTTTCTTGGAATAGACAACGATATGTGTGACGCCTTATCAGGGATCTGATGACTTATCAGGAATGTCGTCATATCCTCTTCAATTTCGACATTGTTTCCTTTAGGCTGACGACAAAACCTGATGGCTTATCAAATCTTTGATGACTTATCACCAATGTCATCACGGATTCCAATTGAAGTCTATTCTCTATCTAAGGATGATGATGCTCTTGATAGCTTATCAAATTTGTGACGACATATCAGGGGATGTCGTCACACTTTTTATTTAACTTTTTCACACTGCCTCCAAATGATGATGGACCTGATAACTTATCACCAAGTTGACAACTTATGACAAAAGTTATCAACTGCTTTTCTGCAATTTCTTGACTATTTGTTCCATTTCACCTCTTTTTGTCCTTATTGTCTTAGGTTCTCTTGCATCTTGCCTTGAACTATAATATCAAAGAAATATCATCAAAAACAACGATAGTTACTTAAGAACTTACAATTATTCTGAGTTAAAAGTCTTAAATGTTCTAACAAAATGCTAGCACATCAACACCCTCAACTTAAAACAATTGCTTGTCCTCAAGCAACAAAAATATAACTAAGATAATACAAAGTACATTCAACAATCAATTTTCTATATCATCTCAACACAATTTCACCTTCTCCTAGTTCAATTAATTCAAACTCAACTGTGTATACTGTTGAAAGACAACAATGCAACACACAAGAATCAAGATATGGAATAAATTCAGCAACAACAACCATGCATGTACCAAGATCACACTATTCGAAAAAGTTAGCAACTAGCAACATAACCTGTGTACCCTCACAGGAAAAAAATCCCTTTTTCTCTCATATTAGAAATCACATATATACATATAGGGTTAATCACGAGACTCACTCTCATAATGAAGTTCCACTCAATGTACGTTAAATGCCATAGGCTTGCCCTTATAGTCAGTACCAAGATTTTAAGATAGGTCAGCTAGGATCACTATAGGTTTTTTTCTTGGCTTATAATATAGGCTAGGGGCTGCTATGATATTCATGGGCATTTAAAGTGACTACACCTCCTTGACACTATGCTAACCTCATAGGGTTTCACTTCTTAACCTTTTTCTCTTCCTCTCTTTTATTGATCACACATGCTCAAGGTGGGTGTCTCACATACAAAGGGGACTGAGTAAGACCTCACACATATATGGCACACAAATATATCGCACATCACTACTTATCTAATTTGTGTAATTTTTTAGCCTGATTATCACATTGCCAGAACTAATGCCACCAAAAGATGCACTGTGGTGACAATTAGATGAAAATCATACAGTTAAACAATCAAACCATTTGAGAGGTGTTCACAAAATAACAAAACTATATTAACTGCCTCAGGTACTTTTATTTCTCCTAGTCAACTATAACACATCACAAAACAAAACACAATCATCCTAAACATGATGGCTCTACTAGGAACAAGACTCTAAGGAAAAGAGGCACGACAACAAAAACCCCAAGAGGACATAAATACCCACAAGTAGTCCTACCCTTAACTTATAATCATGCATTGTCCCCAATGCGTCAACCAAAACAAAAGAGTTATAAATATCCCTGTGGCACCACAGGTGCAAAGATCTGATGTCAATCACATAATACAAATACAAACAACAAAATACCTTGGGTTGCCACCCAAGCAATGCCTGGTTTAATATCGTGGCATGACTCAGTTATCTTAACTACTCAGACTTCATCAAAATACCTTGTTGCTAATTATTTATGTCTCCACTTGGAGGATTTGAAATATTGACCCAACTTTTGATCAATACATCTTTGGGGTGTGTTGGGAAAATGTGAGGGAATAATGAGGAATGTTCTATCACGCCACTTTAAAGACTTGAAATGCTTTCCCAATTTTGCATTAAACTTTTATGTGGGCTCATTTGGCAACGGTGAGAATCTTAAACAGCCACTAAATAGACATCTATCTTTAATCTTCTTGGCCTTCAAGATTGGGGTTGTAGTATACCCTTTTGGAAGGACAAACTCCAACATGTAAGAATCTTCCTCCTCATTTCAAAATTCATCATTTGCTTGGCTGATTCAACTTTCATCACATCCACCAAGCATAATGTTGAAAGTTGTTCGAATGAGAACTAACTCTCAATTTTAAAGTAGCATCCCTATTAGTATTTTTACCCCTAAATGGACTAGAGTATTCACAAGGATTGTGCTTGATTTCTTCTTTTGTAACTAGTACCATTTCCTCGTCTTTGGCATCTTCATTCATAAATGGTTTGGTTGGTTGGGAAATCACCGAGGGTTGCTAAACATCAAGCTCATCATCAACATCGAATTCTTTCTCCTCATCTTCACACTTGTCCATTATGCTAAGTGATTCCAGATACAAGATATCATCTAAACATAATATGGAAAAGTTCTTTGAATGCTTGACCTCTATATCCATATCCTTTATCATTCTTATTTCATCATCATTTGCCCTTATGTCTTGATGTATAGCACGTATATCATTTATTGTGTCCATATACTGCAATATTAGTTGAAGCATAGATTCAATGCCACTCTTTCTGGTGCTTCGTTCTTCTAATTCTTGACCATAAGACCTATCAAAATCAAGAACTAAAATTTGGGTTAGCATATCGGGGGGAGGGGGCATTTGGGCAATCACTCCAATGTCCATTATTTCCACCAAATAATGAACAATCATACTCCTGAAAGGATAGAGATGGTGCACACATCTCTCTTAGGGGAGCATATCTACAATCTTGCCAAAAATGAGGTCCATCACAATATGGACATAGATCATCAAGATAAGATTTCTAACCATCAAGCTCATGTTCATTCCATGATGCCATAGTAATAAGTAAACTACAATAAAAATCTACTTAACATAAGAAATAGAAGAAAAATAAAAAAAAATATTTACAAGTTTGAATTCAAGCAAGTAGGCTAAAATTTCAAACCCACTCAATATGCCAAATATTCCTCGGCAACAACGCCATTTTTGTTAAGGCTCAACTTACACTTCAATTTGGTGCAAGGCGGTCTTCGTCAATATATTTATCCAACTTTGGAGTTGGGTTCGAATCTACAGGAAACAATGTGAGTGGTGATTAAACTAGTTTAAAACTAAAGCTACAAGTTAAATTTAAAAAAGTGATACAAAAAGATAAAATGAGGGTTTTCGATGATAAGTAAATAATTGCTGGTCACTTTAGTTTCAGTGGTTATAAATCAAAAGTTTATGAAATAACCAGAATTATGTTCACTAAGGCTTCTGGTACATGACAGATGCTACAAGTGGTTCAAGATTCTCACGGTGGGTAGGATAAAAATCTATCTTTATCGATGTTATGCTTAAATGTCTCTCGACCTACTTAAGCATTTAATTCTCTAATCCTCTCGGACTTAGGGAATTTTAATTAACTGCCCAGATTTTAGCTCAGGTTAACTAACCTTGTTACAACACTGATTATTAAATAAAATATTTCCAAGTCCCTGTTGATAATTCACTTCCTACTGTATTTGATTTCTTTCTTAAGCAAATCAAAGCAAGTGTGTCTACTGTTTGCAACCAACAGACGTTAATTAAAACTTCAGAATTATCAAAAAATCCTACCACCTTTTGAATTTTGAATACTTAGCATCTCAACAAGACCTAACCCTAGATCCCTATAACTCAGGTTAATGGAGTTTAGCCGTTCATGATGTAACGAACGAAACACATAATAGAATTCATAATTTGAAAGATAAGCTTACAGAGCAATGAAAGGAAATAATTGTTTCTTCGATTCAAGCACTAAATAACTCCATAAAAAGCAATAGTAATCTCTTACCAGTTAATTGTGACAGTGTATCCAAAACTAGAGAGAGAAATACTAAAGTTCGTGAAGTTCAAGAAGTCTCAAATTTCTTCCCCCTGAATGAAATCCTAAAAGCTGCTATTTATAGATGTAACTAAAAGGAAATTCAGAATTAAAACTTCCAAAATTTGTCCCTTAGATGACTTAAACTCTTGAGGAAAACTTAGACTTGTCCTTAAATACTTAGGCTAATTATGTAAACAAAATCACAGGTTACAGTTTTTTCTCAGAATAGACGACTTCATGCATGATGCCTTATCAGGGTTTTGATGACTTATCAGGAACGTTGTCAGATCCTTTTTAATTTTGACATTCTCTATTTTAGGCTGACGACAAAACCTGACGGTTCATCAAAACTTAAACGACTTATCACCAATGTCGTCACAGATTCTAGCTGAAGTCCATTCTCTATCTAAGGCTGACGACGCTCTTGATAGCTTATCAAATTTGTGACGACATATCAGGGGATGTCGTTACACTTCTGCTCCAACTTTATCATACTGCCTCCAGCTAACGATGGACCTAATAACTTATCACCAAGTTGACAACTTATCACAAAAGTCATTAACTGCTCTTTGTTAACTGCTCTTCTATAATTTCTTAGCTATTTGTTCCATATTCACTTTTTTTTGTCCTTATTGTCTTAGGTTCTCTTGCATCATACCTTGCACCATAATATCAAAGAAATATCATAAAAAATAATGATAGTTACTTAAGAACTTACAATTATTCTGAGTTAAAAGTCTTAAATATGCTAACAAAATATTAGTACATCAGTTGGGCAATAAGATGAATTGACTGATGAAATTCTACATTTGTCACATTAACCTAAGGGACCTGAGAAAAACTAGCTAGAATAGGAGGGACTTCAGCACTATCAAATATAGGACCATGAGATTTAAGATGTACTCCAAAAATAAGACATACCCCATCAGCATTATCCCTAGATGGGATGGAAGAAGTTCCTTAAGTTCTAAATCTAGGCGTCATGATTTGAAAGATGAGCAAACAAGGATTAGAGAAGATTCTAGGATTGAGAACTCAAGCTTGAAGATAGAATACCAAGAAAGTGAACCATTCCTAAATCTCTTGCAGCCTCTCTCTTATAAGTATGGCACATTTCACACCCTTAAAAGAGACTCTACTTAATACGTCTTTTTAGATTTCCTAGTTGACCATGAACCTAGTCTCTAATTCCAACTTGACCCGACCCGACCCTTGGGACTTATCGTAATGGTCATCCCAAGTCCAACTAGGAAGAAGGACCGCCCCCTGTTACCCACCCCAAATACCTATATCCAACCTTAGATCGGATGAATTTCTAAAATATAGTAAGATAACATAAATGCTCTCATGAAGACTCTAAAATAGGGTTACAACCATGACCAACCCATCCAGTCCATTTGTACCAAGTCAACCGTGCAACCATATTGACCAAACCATAGGCCATAAACAAGGCCATAACTAAAAAGAATACCAAAATTTAATATGATTAATCCCAAAATGTAATATGACGGAACAATAAGAAATCCCGTGATATGGTGTCCTCCCAACAGCCAATTATAATGTACAGGCTGACACCAATATCAATCTCGCCTATTCCAACCCTAAGAGTTACCACAAAGCCTATATCTAAAAAAGTAAATAAATCCAGTTGGGACATACCCCCAAGCATGGCCAAAACAAATATCCAAAATAAAGACAAAACATCTAACAATATCCATAACATGAAATAATGCCTTTTGAAAGGATGGAAGCTCACCATTTTAGTCCAAATACTATCCTTGAGTCAATCACTATGTAGGAAGAGTCGAACGGATAGTTCCTGCATAGCGTGGGTATACAGTCACCAGTAGACGGGTTTGCGAGTGACCGCTGCATGAATTTCAGGATAAGGATAAAATAATGACAGTTATAAAACTAAGTAAAACCATCCAATGCAAATAACCATACATATATATAAGTTTTGGGAAAAGGGATTCGGTTTTAGTATGAATTTAAAACCTTTACCTAGGTATGAATTTAAAACCTTTACCTAGGTTGTGTAACTTGGCCATCCTAAACCACCCATGAGCTATATGGGTACAACTCTCCCTACTAAAAGGACCCAGTGTGTGTTGCCGCATGACCAAGGAAGTATCCCATGGGATGACTAGTATATTCCCCAATAGTGTGACATCATGCACACGGTCCATAAAGACCAATCCTCATATCGATAAATACAAGTTTCCAATTTTGGTTCCTCTAGGACTGCCACCTTCCACGGCTTTGCTACATATCCCGCTATTAACACCGAATTAAAACCATTTCCAAATTACTAGCCAATCCATTTACCATTTTATTAACCAAGGCCAATATTAGTGGTATCGTCATACCACCCTTTACTTGCAAGTAATATTCATAGCCAAACTAGTTAGGTTAAGGGGACTTTTAAATGACCTTTCATATACCATATTAAACCACATTGGAATTTTCCATGTTCCCCACAAGCATAACCATTTAGGATTTAAGAATTTTTCAAACCATTTAAGCCATGTATGATTTGTTTAACAAGTTTAAAACATGTAATAGTTCCATTAAAACAAGTTAATGCAATGAACATATCTTTATAAGCATTTTATCAAACACACTGGGGGCTTACTATAACCAAAACCAAATTCAAAGACCATTAAATCATTACCATATAACAAAACTGTCCAAATCCACCATTAATTCATATAAAAGCATAATTAAAACCATTGGAAACCATAACAAAGAATTTAATATCAAACCCCCAAATAATAGTTGAAAGCCATAATCATGAAATAGTAAAACCATGAAATCAATCCTATAAACCATTCCTTTAGTTGAAATTACAATATGGGAATAAAATTATGCCTTATACCGAAGAATTGATGGAAATAAATTACCAAGACAAGCCCCAAAGCAATCCTCAAGATGAAACCCTAGTCTTCTTGCCCTAAAAGCTCTTGAGAGAATTATGGACTATTTTGGAATAGTTTCTAAGTGTTAATAAATAGAATAATAGGGTAAAAACCTCCTAAGTTTATTAAAAGTCATGCGTCCTAATTAGGGTATGTAGGGAAATATCTAGAATACCCTCACCTAAGTTGAACAAAATCCCATCACAGGGATACGACTGGCCCATATGAGTCGTACCATCCCAATATAATTAGTACCCACAACTTGTATCCATGGCTCAACCCTTGGATAAAAAATTATCTAGTATACAATTCATCCAACCAAGTTGTAACCATAACATATGATCCGCATCCATAACCCATATCCCTGGCAGAATGAAATACCAGGAGGATCAAACACTGTCCACCATATGAGTCCCTAGTATGACTCGTACCAAGCCCTATGACTCATGTCTCTAAGTTGTACCCATTCCAATGAACAAAACTATCCCACCAACTAATACTAGTAAGCATACGACAGGACCATACAACTCGTACCCCAACATACGGCTCATAACCATGAGTCTTATTACTTCTGGAGAATAGAAATTCTAGGAAGTTTTCTAAGGTTAAAAACCCAGGATGTTTTAACAAGCAATAGTTTAATTTTGGGGGATGTTGATAAGTCATCAATTTGACAACTTACTAGCATTTTAAAGCCAAAATTATCTTGCTTTTTCATTGATTTATTGTTACTTTCTTACTTAATTCTCATTTGTGGTTTTAAAAATTATAATGAGAAGATAACCAAGGAAAGTTAATAAAAATAATATAAGGAGTAAGTGAAATAGAAAAAATGTAAGCAAATGAACAAATGCTAAAATTGCAGGCTCAAGAGTTGACCCTAAGTTACCGCGATCACGGACTGAGGGTCGCAATTGTGGTTAGTCATTGAGTTAATCAAAGGAAAATTTTTCTAATTATTGGCAAATGTGGAATTGTGGCTTAAATAGGAATTTTTAGCTCATTTTTCATCTATCTTTATCTTACATATTATCCCATCCTTAGTTTAGGATTTATCACTTGGAGCTTGGAGCATGAATTTATACTAATTTGAGGCAAGAATTAATTAGAGAAACTCTAAAGTGAAAAATTGGCAAATCTCATTGAGGATTCATTAGAATTTAAAGTGTGGTTTGCATTATCTTTATTTTTCAAGAATCAAATTGATGGATATTTTTGTATATTTTTGTTGATTATCTTATGAGTTAATAGTTCTTCCTCTTGGGATTATGTTAGAACAGGGTGTAATTGCGTGTGGGTTGTGATGTAATTGCGTAGATTCTAGTTTGGTGATAATGGGTTCTACTATTGCTTGAGTATATTGATTGAGATTTATGGGTGAAAGCCCTAAATACCCAAAATGGGTTTGTGGTTGAAAACCCTAAGATCTTGAAAGCCCAAAACCATCCTTGAAAGAGGAGTTTGGGTGAACTTTAGGAACCCTCATCATCCTTGAAAAAGGGATGTGGAACTAAGGCAATAGTCAATAATTAATGGTTTAGTTTGTCAATTTTCACCATCTTAGACATAATAGTGATTATGAGGTTGAATATTTCTTGGTTACCATGTTAGAAATAGGGGTGCCTAATTTAGGTATTGGGTTGTTTTAATTGACATGCTCATTAGGTACTCGAAAGAGTCAATGAGTGAAGTCATTGAGGTTTTGTTGAAGATCTATCCTCAAGGACTTTAAACCTAGCCTACCATATTATTAACAATTAGAATTTTCAGCGAATCATCATGTTCATATGCATACCTTGACCCTATGAAAGAATAACCCCAAGATCCATGCCTAATTAATTATACTCTAATTATTCTGTCTTGAATTAGTCATTTAGAAGCTCAAAAATAAACATTAGTTTTGATACTAACT
The DNA here is from genome assembly GCF_002878395.1 of Capsicum annuum. NCBI lineage: Eukaryota > Viridiplantae > Streptophyta > Magnoliopsida > Solanales > Solanaceae > Capsicum > Capsicum annuum. The sequence continues at coordinate 69,619,588 of NC_061115.1, forward strand.
TAAACCCCCTCCAAGTTATAAATACTTGTATCTTAGGTTTGAATTTAGTAAGTATTTACATTTTGAACTTTCCTATTCATCACTCACATTGTTCCTCATGGATTTGACCTCGACTTTTAATGGGTTATTGTATTAAAAATGACTGCCTTGAACTTAATTTGATGTATAAGTTGAGAGTCATCAATATCCATACAGAATTCCATGTTTTTCTTTCTTTTCATGAATCACTTTATGCATATGCTCTATCATTATAGCCAAAAGACTTAACAATTTAAACTTTCTCAAGCTTTCCATCAAAAATAGTTCAACACCAGAGGCAATTGTTCTTATTTTAGATCTTGGAAATAGGACCTTGTTAATGAATTTAAATACTAGCTGATACTCACTTATCAGGAATTTCTTTTTCACCGCAGAGATGGAAGTCCCTCCTACCTTTGATACACTGATCATGAACTCAGTTGAGGACTACTACTTCACAACATTCCTCACATATATTATTGTATATCTAAGATCTTTCCCTATAATTCTTCATCCAAATTGATAAGATTTCCTTGCACTTGGGCATTCAAACTTAGCTGATTTTCTAAGAATTGCATAGTGTAATCGAATTCCTTTTCCTTATTTTCAAAAACCACTGGGGCTATTTCCTCAAATAGATGTAACCATCCTTGATTCCTGGTATATTCTACAAACTTCACCATTCAAAGATTCTCATAAATTCTAGTATCAAAAACTCTTTCGGATAAAACATTCTTTGTTCTCAAGTTTCCAATCCTTCTTTCCCTTTAGCTTACTGCTTGGCTCATTTTTTTCAACAACTTCTGTTTTTTTTTTTGGACCAGGTCCCTTAATATATTTAATTTTCTTGATGGCTATATGTTTCTATATTATTTTGGTAGAGTTACCAGTCTTTGACTAAGAGGACCTGGTCCTCTCAGCAACCTCAACTTCCTTTCTTCTTTCCTCAGTAGAAGTAGCAACTCCTAAATCAATATTCTTTCCTTTCTCAACCTCTACAACATCTATATTTTCTTTCTTCTCTACTACAATAGATATCTTCAGCATTCTCCTTTTCATGGTTGAAGTATTGTTGTATTTTATGGCATCTTCCAACATTTTCTTTTAATAACATCTTATAGAATAGGTTCTAGTCACTTTCACCTCAGAGTCCACTACTTTCCCCTTTTCTCTACTTTCTCTTTATTTCTTCACAGTCCATATGAGAGGCATTTCATCATCCTCCTCCTCATTTTCCTCATTTAGAGGTAAAAATATATCTTTCCCCTATTTACTTTATCAGTAATACCTACTTTCTTTTCCATTCCATCAACTGAGCTTTCTTTGGTACATATGCAAGAAAGAGTAAGTTTTCAGTTACCCTATTTTTATTTGAGGAAATATTAACCATTTCCACTAGAATTTCTTTATGAAATAGCTGAGAAAAAATAAAGTTTGAATTTGAGGGTGTAGGAGAATCATGTGTTTGCAGGGTTTCAGAGGATTCAACTTTTTTGGATTTTTTAGATAACATAGGAAATTGGTAGTTTCAGGTTGAGAAATTTCTTGTTCTATTGGTGACCTAAACCCTTGGTTTGAATTTTCTATCATAATTTGTTAAGCATAAGCTTCTAAGGTTAAGGATAGTTCAATGGAGACTGGCTCGGTTGTGGGTTCTGAATTTTGTAAGGACGATTTAATTAAATGAGTTGACTTAGGTTGTTGTTGGAGACTTGAAGTGATATTTTTTGTGGTTCCAATTTCAGAAGAATTAAGATGTTCAACTTGGGGATGTCCAATTTTATTCTCTAGTGCTTTGTTTGCTTCATGATCTTTTGCAAAGTTTGAGGAAGTAGTAATGTTTTCCATTTGATTTTAAGAGACAGAGATGAGCTGGGACCAATTTGGGTTGAATAAGTCTTGTAGATTTTGGAAGATGATTTGGAAAAGTTGAAGAGTATTGACAAGAAGGTCTAATTTAGCAATTTTTAAAAGTGACCAATGTCCTAAAAAGAAGTTACTTTTGAACTGACACTTCTAAACCTAATAAGTGTGACTCTTCATTTTGAAAATCAACTAACTAATTGTTAAAGAGAAACAAAGACACATAGCCCTTTCCATACATCAGTTTATGATTACTACAGTCATCGTGTATAGGTACTAACCTGAGATGGGACCAGGTCCCTCTCCTTTAGATGAATATTAAAATTTATGCTTGCCATATTTGTCCACTTCAAAAGTTGTTCCCTTGGTTGTATACATTCAAAGGTATAATACTGAGTTAAACCAACATGCACCTATTTTACCAAGGATACGTACCGCCTAAACATAGTCAATTTTTGGAATGACATTGATTCACATGTCATTTATTCTACTGAAGCTTCTTCTTCTAAAATGAATTTCCTAGGGACCAGGTCCCTTGAAATAATCTATTTCAAAATGAGACACTTTTATATTTAAGTGTCTTAAGAGAGAGAACATAGTCATACCTTTCATCATTAAGCTTGGAACCCCTTTAATCAATGAGCTATTCCTGACTGCAATCCTCTTTCCATGCTTGGAGTCATGATCACAAGTTAGATTTAGGAACCCACTTGAGTTTTAGTTCCTATAAGAAGGATAATGGTGTGGTCAAATTCTTCTTTGCCAATCTAGGAAGTGATAGCTTCCTCTTTACCTTTTTCCGAGACTTAAAGCCCTTAGGATATGCATTCTCCTATTGAATGTATACAATATTCCTTACTTTAGCCTTAATCCAGTAATGACATCTTTCTTACAAATGTCCATCTCTTCCACAGTGAGTGCACAAGATTTTATGCCCTTTGCCTCTGTCAACATGAGTAGCCTTTCCTTTAGTCTCAAAAGATTAGAATTCTCCTTTATAGCCTAGTCCTTTGTCATCATTAACACCCTGAATAATGAGATTAGAGAGGATCTATAAAGAATAACTCTATTTAAGAGAATTATTCATCTCCTCACTTAAGCGGACCAGGTCCCTCTCTAACACCTTATTTCTATGAAGTGCATACATAAGTGTATTTAAGAATCCCTCAGCCTTTCCTCAAGATCAGTTTGAATCCTTAAAACTTCTTTTTTACCTTTACCATCTACATCATTTACCTTCTTTAGTTGACTCATATAATTCAGATTTTCAGAATTTAATTTAGTGACCATTTCTGCAGTTTCAGATATCTGAAGAGTTAATGCAATCAATTCATGTTCTTAATTTTCTACTTTCTCCGCTAAAGCATTTTTCTCAATAACAAGTTCACATACAGAGTCAATTAAGACACTAGCAAGCCTTTTTATCTTTATAGCATTGTAATTATCTAGATTCTCCTTAATAATAGAAAGAGTTACCTCCTTTTATTTTTCATTTTCTGTGTTTTCCATAAATGCAAATAAGGAATAGTAAATAACTGGATTTTCTTCTAATTCTAGCATTGAAACATCTCTAGTCTTCCCATCTTCATCAAATTCACTGGAAGAATCTCCCTATGCTACTAATGCTTTCTTTATATCATGCTCAGTTGTTGCTTTTCCTCTTGAATTTTCAGGGACCTGGTCCCTATTCTTTTCCTTGTCACCCCCAGTCTTGATATGCCCTTAGTAATCTAATTTGTGCCATGCATAACTATTAATGAAATGGTTAGGACTTCCACATTTATGACATACTTCAACATTGTTATCTTCTTTTCTACTTTTTTCTTTTCTTGGGAATTGACCACCCTTCCTCGTAGCCTTGACAATTCTCTTTGCCAAATTAGCAACATCAGTGTCTTTGGATGAGGGGTGAATTTACCACTTATTTGTACTAAATATTCATGCATACTACTATGATTTGAATGTAAAAGTGAGACATATTTGGGGTTAACTGTACTAATTCCCATATTTTGTAGGTGCACAAGTGTTCAGAAGAAAAAAGAAAACTTAAGCTAAAAATGATCAAAAAAGGAATTGAATTGCAAGAGCTAGACAAGCTAAAGCAGGATTAGAATCTAGCCCTCAGTTATCACGATTATGGGCCTCACCCATAATTATGCCGAGTCAATATATTCAACCAACTACGATCGCAATGGACTAACCATGATTGCAATGAGTGAATCATGATCAATCTTTCACGATCGTGTGAGGATGGAAAATGGCCCCAGGCCAAAATTGTTATTTTGACTAGCCAACCCTAAATCCAATTTGAGGCTCAAAACCCCCTCAATCTAGAATATCTTTATCAATTATTCTACAAAACTACCTCCTATCCTTAGTTTAGGGTTTTTGCCATTTCTTGGAGCTTGGAGATTAAATTTGTACCAATTTATGGCAAGATATGATTAGAGGAACTCTGAAGTGTAGATTTAGCTCTTCTATTAAAGATTAATTTGAATCTAAAGTGTGGTTTGTCCTCTCTTTATTTTTCTTATGCATAACTTTGATAGATATCTTGGTCTATTTAATTTATTTATCCTAATGATATGCTAGATCTACCTCTTAGGATTATACTATAATAGCGTGTAATCGAATATTGGTTGCGATGTATTTGTATAGATTCTAGTTTGTTGATGATAGGTTCTACTATTACTTGGGTTGACTAGTTGAGATTTGCGGGTGAAAGCCCTAAATACCTAATAGGTTTGATGGGTAAAAATCCCAAACTCTTGAACGCTTAAACCATCCTTGAAAGAGGGGTTTGGGTGAACTTTTGGAACCTATATTATCCTTAAAAGAGGGATGTGGGAACCAAGGCAATAGTATACAATTATGGGCATAGTTCGCTATTTTTCACTATCTTAGACATAAGGGTGATTATGAGGTTGACTATACCATAGGTATCATCCTAGAAATAGAGATACCCAATTAAGGTATTGGGTGGCTTTAATTGACACATTCGTTAGGTACTCGAAAGAGTCAATCAGTGACATCTTTGAGGTTTTGGTAAAAACTAAACTCATGGACTTTCAACCTAGCCTACTACATCATTAACAATTGAAATTTGCACTGAATCTTCACAAATCCATGCTTAAATTTCCCCTAAGAAAGCATAACACCAAGATCCATTCCTAATTGATTACCCTCTAATTGATTTTATATTTACATTATTCCCGTAGAATCCCAAGAATTGTCTTTACATTCAATAAGATTGAAAAACCCCCCAAAACATTTTGTACGATAGGTTTGAGCCTAGCAAGCAACTATTATTTTAGACTTAATCAATTACCACCAATATTTTTCCTCATGGATTCGACTCCGACTCATAGTTTGCTAAATATATTCACAACGACTACCTTGTACTTAAATTGACGTGTAAGTTGAGCATTAACAAAAATGGCACAATTTTTGGTAAACAATTTGGCGTATTGAGTTAGTTTGGAATTTTAGTTTACTTTCTTTGATTCAAACTTACAAATAGTTGTTTGTGATTTTATTTTCTTTCTTTTGTTAGTTAGGTTCTTATTTTTTTGTTTAGTTGTTAATATGGCATCTTGGAATGAATGTGAGATTGGTGGTTGGAAATCCTATCGTGACAATCCATGTCTACATTGTAATGGACCCCACTTTTGTCAAGATTGTACATATACTCCTCAGAGAGAGATGTGTGCACCATCTTGATCTTCTAGGGGGTATGGTTGTTCTCAATGTGGTGGTCGTGATGGACATTGGAGTGATTGTCCAAATGCCCCCTCCCCCCATTATACTAACTTGTTTGATAGTTCTTCTCATGATTTTGATAGATTTTATGAGAAAGAAAGGGAAGAACAAAGCACGAAAACTACTGTTGTTAAAGCAATGCTTAAACTTATCTTGGATAGAGTGAAATTAATGAAGGATAATGTGCATCTCATACATAAATCCAATGAATATTTCAACTTAATCCAAGAATGAAGCAAGGAAATAATGGTAGTAAACCAATGCTTCAGCTTATCTTGGATCGAGCGACATCAACAGGGGATAACATACATGACATGCATCAATCCATGGGGACATATAACGAGGAAAATAAGAAGATAAAAGACATGAACATGGATGCCAATCATTATAATACTATGATCACATAAGAATCCTCGGTGATTTTCCAACCAATCGAGCTCAATATGACTGAAGATGCCGAAATAAATGAAATGGTGCTAGAGTCAATACAAAAATCAATAAAATTCCTTATGAAGACTCTAGCCCATTTCAGGGTAAAGATGACTAACGGAATGCATCTCCAAAATTAAGGGAAAGGCCCCATTCTATCCACTTTTCAACATTATGCTTGGTGGATCTAATGAAAGTCAATCCACCCAAGAACGTGATAAATATTGGAGAGAAGGAGCAATTTTCTTATATTTTGGAGTTTGACCTTCCAAATGGGCATGCTAAATCCCCAATGTTGAAGCCCAAGAAGCTTAGATACTAATATCCAAGTAATGGCCTTCCATCGCTCTCACCATTACCCAACGAATCCACACAGAAGTTTGATGAAAAATTGTGAAATAATTTAAGTCTTCTAAGTGGCTCGATCGAGCATGCATTACTTTTTCATTACTTTTTACCCAAGAGCCTCGGAGATTGAATGACCAAAAGAGGGGTAGAAAGTTCAAATCCTCTAAGTGGAAATACAAATGAGGATTAAAGAGGCAACGTTCCATGATGTTAAATCAAGCGCTTGATGTGAGGCAACCTATAATTTTCATGTTTACATGATTTATTTTTGAATAAGTCACATAATTTTGACGTTTTGTAGGTACGTTGGATAGGATTGGAAGCCAAAAATAGGGGGAAACCAAATTTAAAAAGTGCGGCAGTCCTGCAAAAAATAGGGGAAAATGGGGGAGAAAAATGCTTCAAGTGCCGTTTTATGGCTTGAGAATCACAATCGCGATGGCAACATGTATGCTGCGATCATCATAGTCTCTCCATCCTGCACCTTAGTTATCGCTATGGTTTCATGGAGCCCTTTAAGCCTTTTTATGATTTTGTGTTATGTAGTGAGGTCACTGCAAGTCTTATAGTTGGGGGTGCGGCCCTACCCTTGTGTATATTCATTGGTTTACAATACTCGAACTTAATTCACTCAAAGCATGGAAATTTTGTAAATTGATTATTTTCGTTTGTAGTTGTTTATCTCTTTTAATAATAATATTGGACGAGCCTTTCCCTATGATAGATTGAGTGGCTTCATCTTAAGGGAAAAATGTCATGCCTTGGTTTTAAGCCATGGATGTAGGGAAAGTATGATTACCCATATTAACGAGAGCACAAATGCTAGGGAAGTCGGAGTACTTGTGGTATTCTGGATTTTGGATCGAACTCATGCCATTGGTGAAGTTTGAGTAGCCATTGGTTGGTTTGCCCATACGAAGCCAAAATGTGAACAATGGCTTGGGTTGTTGCCATGGTTAGCAAATTTCCAATTATTCAAGTGCAAATAAACATCTCTATAACACCCCGTATTTTCTGGCTAGAGTTTAGACCGTCGTTCCTACGTATATAGACCCAAACTGAACTATTCTTTATTAACATACGTATGGTAATCACTCCTATCATAAATATCCATAAAATCCTCGAGTCGATTTCATTTTTAGTGTTATTTTTGAGGGGCTAATAACTAGAATATCTTTTCCAACTGTAATGAGGACTTAGAGTCATTTTAGCTTGCTATCTTTGGGATACAACTTTTCAACCTTTCCGACATCTGTTTTTAGATTTTCAAGTTATGTTATGATTGAACAAGCTCATAGTACATCTCGGATAAGTTTCAGAATTTTTTGAAATGCATAAGGCTGCATTTGGATTTCAAAAGAGTAGCAAAACGCATAGCCTATTGCCTAGTTTTCAGCATTTCAGGGTCAACTTCAAATGATCATAACTCTTTGAATATAATGAACTGGGAGATATTCTACCTATCAAATGAAATATTTTTGAGTCTTCTTTCCAATGAAACTGGTTTCATACAAATCCAACGTCTGAGTAAAGAGTTAAACCCGTTTTATTTCAGCCTATCAGCTTGTCAATTGAGGGATAGTTTTTAATTTTTTTGTTTTCTTAAGGGCATTTTAGTCATTTCACCTCATCCAAATTTCGTCTATCACATTATATTTACCCCCCAATTCATCAAAATATAATCCTTTTCTCAAACTTTCTCTCAAGAACACCCCTTAGGGTTTCAAAATAAAAACCCCAATAACTCAAGATTCAAGCATGGGTTTTCAAAACAAATTGAAGATTTAGAATCCCTGCAACGTAGGCTTCAAGAAGCACCTATCATATTCACATATAGAGGTACGTGGGATTATCTCAAAAATCTCATGGGCTTCAAAATTCATGTTTTAAAAAATGGGGGTTTTGAAATTATGAATATAAACACGTTTCAAGCCTCTTTATCATATATTGATTTGGTCTTTAGGCCTATTTTTGAAAAAATTTGATATATTATATATGCATGTGCTTATGATTTAAAAGATGCTAACTTGAGAGAATGAATTATATGAAACCCCTCTATTGATATGAAATTGTTTGAAATTTTCATATGATGTGAATTATTTGAAATTATCTTTGACAACCATGACATGAACTATTTTGAAAGTGGATAAGATTTTTCACTTGCAAAGAGAGTGTTATTATGTTGAAATATAATAAATATAATGGTTGGATGAAGTAATGATGTGATATTGATGACTTGCAAGTCAGATATGATGATACCCTACAGAATATGATATGTGATTGAATCAGATGAAATTTGAATGCATTGATTTAACACGAGATAGGTGGATGTCCAAAGAAGGCGTTTGAGTGTAAGGGTTCATCGCTGGAAACCGTGTTTGACGACATGGAAACTTGGTACCATGCTTTGTTATCTTGCATACCTGACTTTATGTCATTCCCAAATTGGGACTGTGGTTAGGAGCCCTTCTTTGTGATCTTGTGCACTACCATTGGGTCGAGACACCCTACTGTGTGATCTTATGTGTCTTTCCCTCACATATACTCTAATCTTGGTGGAAAGCGAGGTTTGACATTTGGTGTAAATATGATATGTAGGGTATTCCACCTAGCTCAGCTGGATTGCATTGTTGTTGAAAACGATTACATTATGCCCATGTGTTTTCAAATGATTTGATATGAAACTGCTATATAATGGCTCTCAACTATATTTTGTAAAAATATTATGTTTTATTTTGATATCTCTGCGTACCAGTACTTTTGCATTGACCCCCTTCTCCCCCAGGTTTGGAGGCACAGTTTAGGGGTCCAAAAAATTAGTAGATTTTTTTAGACTGATTTGTAGAGTCACTTGGTGAGCCTTCTATATTTTGGAAGGCCTGATATCTGCCAGTTTTATTTATCATTTATTATTTTTGGGTCTACTGGGGGCCTTGTCCCAGTTTTCTGATAGATATTTATTTCAGTCATGTAGTAGAGATTTCCCAGACGTTATAGAGATGTTGACTGAGATTGTGGGACATTATTCCCTATTATTATTTTCATATGATTCTTGACCATGTTTCTGTTATGTAATGTATCTTCCGCATTTCTATTTCATATAAGTCATGTGCATGATTACTAGATAGATAAGGGGTGTTTCGGGCTATGATGGTTCAGAATACTCACCACGACCAGGGCCCCGATTTGGTTCGTGACAAACTTGGTATCAAAGCATTGTGTATGGTCCCAGGGTGTCTGCAAAATTGCATCAGGTAGAGTCTTATTTGTGAGTGTGTAGCGCGCCACACTTATAAGTAGAAGGCTACTAGGCATTTAGGAATGTCTCTCTTTCTTAATGTTCTAGTATATGCAATAGAGTCAGAATATTCCGCTTTGATGCTCTAATTCGTGCTATGGTGTTACCCATATGAAAGTAAAGTCATCCCAAATTCTTTCCTTACTCTGATGTTCTTAGACATGTCCCATTATTAGGCTGATTTAAGTGCAAAAAGTTTTGGATCTACATGATATAGTCCTTTTCGATTGAGTTCTATAAGATTTTAAAAATTGTGCAAAGACTCGATAGGAGTCTGTTAATGCATCAATATGTGTTGATTCTGATGTAAGTATTGATCTTGATGGAATCGTGCATTCCAGCTTAAGGTATTAAGTGTATCTAGTTACTCTCAAAATCTTGTTACAGATGTGGACAATGTATAGCAGAATGTTGGAATTGTATTTCCACCCAAATAGTAGCGTAAGTTAAAGTGTTGTTTTCATGACCTATTGGTAGTGATATTGGACCAATAATTTGGTGATGTAAAGTCATAAAGTTAGAAGTCAGAGTGAGGGTGATTTTGTATAAATAAATATTTCAATTGAATAATTGATGTTTGAGGATGATTTATCCCTTTATAGTGATAAACTAATGTGGTAGCTAGCAGCGTGTGTGGATGGTATGGTAGTCCATGGAGGAAGTGTTTTACTCAGATTTTTATTTATACAAAATAATATGTATATTATGTGTTAATTTTCTATCCCTTGTAATATGTAATCTTGTTATCATGGTAGTTTTTTTAAAAAAAATTTAAAATCTAGTGAAGCCGTGTGGGGCTCTTTCGATTCACTAGCATAGTTGCCTTGTCATCCATATCATTTTCTTGTTCAAAATACAAAACCAAAGTCTAGTGAAGCCGTGTGAGACCTATTTCGATTGACTAGCAAATTATTGTCCAACTTGTTGTTCTTTCATTAGTTTAATATATTTATGGCTAAATCTATTTGCATGAGATTGAGTTGGTAAAGAGGTAATTCGTCCTTATGAGTTAGTTTAGTATAAGGTAGAGAAGGAGTTATTAGTCAGGGTGATTTGTTGGTTGCTTGAATATGAAAATGGCTATATTAGTGAGTAAGTTATGATTATAGACTCATGGTTGTTTGAGGAATTTGAAGGCACTCTAAATGTATGATTGAGTAAGTATGAGGTGAGAAATCAGTATAAGTAGAAAAGATTGTATGGGGTTATAATATAAGATTAAGGTTGATCATGTCTATTATGTGACCTTACCCCTTGACCTTCTTTTGTTGGTAGTTGTAAACTAGTACTACTTATGAGAAGGTATGTAGCATATTTTGAAGTATTTGGGATAGAATGTTCCAATTTGATGGATTAGTATATTATGTTGCACTCGTCATTGGTGGTAGATGATTGATGCTAGACCATTGGCTTGAATTTAATGTAGGATGTGGATGTAATAATAATGGCATGAGATTAATGATGTATGTTTGTGGGAATAAATATTAGTAGGGTTGATGTGTTGAAATAGTACATGCTAATGAGTTATGATAAGGAAGACCGTAAGGTCAAGGTCGATTATTGTTGTTATGAAGTTCTAGTGTACTAGTATTTCTTGATGTTTATTTCATGGTTTCCAAGTGAGAATCATGCGTAAGGTTGTGTTGTAAAATCATGTTTAACACTAGACATTAAGTTTAAACAATTGAAGTTCATAAAGGTGGATGTGATGATTTCTTGATCAATGATGTTAGTTATATGTAAGTGATCTAATGGTCTTGAACGGTGTATGAAATGGCTTAAGTTTAAAGTGATTCGTAATGAAGTATAATGTTGTAGGTATGGCGTAGAAGTATGCCAAGGTGATATGAGGTTGCGGCATATTTTTCTAAGACTATTATATAATTTATGTGGCTAGTGGTACCATTGAATTGTTAAGTGGAGAAAGACTAGTTAGATGGTATATGGTGATCTAAATAGCCATGTTAAGTGTTAGAATCTAAGTTTGAGTTTTGAAGGTTGAACCGATAGAAATAAGTGTGCAAGCATTATACTATGACTATTGGTGGATATAGAAAGAGTGTATCCCAGAAGGTAGTCATTCGGGTTAAGTCTATGATATGCATGTATTGTTATTTTTTTTCTTTCAGACCCCAGAGTGCAGTAAGTGTAGTTCAGTTAGAATCTGGTAAGGGATCTCCCAAACTCTAGATAATGACCTGAAGCTAAGGGGGAGATGATAGAACGAATGACCAAGTAAGGCTCTCAGATTCTAGTAGTGATGCAATATGATTTAGAACATCAGAAAGTGAGGGTGAATCTCAACCCATTCCTACCTCAGTATTTTTTTAGTTATTCGGATGCTTACTCATGCCTTACGATCTAGTTCCGTGATTGTAGCTGATGATTCCTGTATATGATAGAGAGTTACGTACTCTTTCAGTTTTGAAATAATGAGTTCTAGTTCATTCAAGTAGTCGGAATCACATTCTTTATGATATGAACTCTAGTTGAGGTCATGCAACTCATGACGCATGTACTCACTCTTTATAGTGTGCTCAGTTCCGTATAAAAATCTTTTCATGCTGCCGGATCTTATGTTTTAACCTTCTAGTGACCCTCTCTATGAACTGATAGTGGTGACAATGTAAATCTTCATATTGATGGAAGATCATAGTAAGCTTTCTTAGATAAGTCCATAAGTATGAAGTAATAGTTGGGGCCAAGTCTTTGATACACGTGATGGTTAGTGGAAAAGTTTGTGTGTGTATGTCTTAGGGTAGCACGTGGGAGTTATATTGACAATAGTTTAGAAACTATGTGAAGTATGTATTTATGGGTGGTTTCCTTGAATTCAACATGTGGTTATAAAATAGGCTTGAATGACGTTTTGGGATTGTAGTGAAAGGTCACAATATGCATTAGCGACTTCATATTAAGAGTTCAGAGTAGTCATTGAAGTGGTAAGGCATGTTATACTTAGGATGTGATCTTTAAAAGAGGTATAGAAGGTGGCATCATATGATTTAGAATAATAGCGTGGTGTAGCATAATGTATTTTTATGACATAGAGTTAGGCTTGATCGCGGTGTAAGGATTAAGCTATTTTAGACATTAGTAGAAAAAAATTGTCAATACTTATATGAGAATTTTAAGATGAATTGAATGAATATAATATTTATAGGGAATAGTATAGTTAAGGGATATTCGAGAAGTGTGCTAAGCTTGAAAGTAAGAAGTTGTATTGCCAAAGGTTTGGTAATTCTATCCTAATTTAGGAGTTATATGTCTATATTCCAGACTACAGAGTGGTGTCATTGTGATGATTCCTTAGTGGGTGTTTTGTGTAATCCATACCCAAGATTCGTGGCTCCCTATTACTGCTAGAATTTCCTTAGTGAGAGTGTTGTAGAGAATACTTTTGTTAAGAATGAAGGTCCAGCATAATTCAGTCTGTATAGTCAGTAAGTCAGTTTAACAAGCAGATTCGCATGGCTTGTTTTCTCGTCGTTTCATTTATTCATGCTACCCGAAATCTAAGACATGCTACTATTGCAAGATAGAGTGTACTAGTAATTGCGAGTATAGATTAGTTCATGCATCATGCATTAGATTCAGATTCTAGAGGTTCAGTTATGATTCAATTCATAGGTGCCTTGTGCATCGCCTCAGTTTCCCGAGTATCTTATTGAATTGAGCGTTCATAGAGGGACATAGGATCCCAAGGGAGAGATAGCTCATTCAGTTGAATGCATAGATTCTTATTACAAGCCTCCTACCATCTATCATTACGTATTCAGTCATACATTTATACGCCAATTCAGTCAGATATACATGCATTAGAAATGCATGTTTAATAGAAAAAGTTCAGCTTATCAGTGTATTTAGTCCTACGTTCATGAGAACAACTCATTCACAGATCCATGCATCAGATATGTATGTTCATTATGAGAATTCAGCTTATGAATAGCTTCAGTCGTGTATTCCATGCATCAGATATGCACGTCCAGTATAAGAATTTAGAACATTAGTAGTTCCAGCCTTATAGTCATGTTTAAGATTAGTGTATTCTTTCTTAGATAAACATATCATGTCTACGTTATTCCATACCTCTAAGCATGATCCCAAGGGGGAGATAATGTAACACCCCATATTTTTGGGCTAGAGTTTTGACCATTGTTCCATTGTATATAGACCCGAACTAAATTATTCTTTATTATATTACATGTGGTAATCACTCCTATCATAATGAACCGTAAAATTCTCAAGTCGATTTCATTTTTAGTGTTATGTTTGAGGGGCTACTAACTAGAATATTTTTTCTCAGTGTAATGAGAACTTAGAGTCATTTTAGCTGGTTATCTTTGGGATACAACTTTTCAACCTTTCCGACATCCGTTTTTAGATTTTAAAGTTGTATTACGATTGGGAAAGCTGATAGTACACCTTGGATATGTTTCAGAATTTTTTGGAACGCATAAGGCTGCATTTGGATTTCAAAACAATAGCAGAACACATAGCCTATTATCCAATTTTCAGCATTTCAGGGTCAACTTCAAACGATCATAACTCTCTGAATATAATGAACTGGGAGAGCTTCTACCTATCAAATGAAATCTCATTGAGTCTTATTTCCAATGCAACTGGTTTCATCCAAATCCAACATCTGAGTAAGGAGTTATACTCGTTTTATTTCAGCCTATCAGCTTGTCAACTGAGGGATAGTTTCAAAATTTTTTGTTTTGTTAGGGGCATTTTAGTCATTTCACCTCACCCAAATTTTGTCTATCACACTAGATTTAGCCCCCAATTCATCAAAATATAATCCTTTTCTCAAATTTTATCTCAAGAATACCCCTTAGGGTTTCAAAATAAAAACCCCAATAACTCAAGATTCAACCGTGGGTTTTCAAAATAAATTGAAGATTCGGAATCCCCACAATGTAGGCTTCAAGAAGCACCTATCATATTCATATATAAAGGTACATGGGGTTATCTCAAAAATCTAATGGACTTAAAAATTCATGTTTTAAAAAATGGGGGTTTTGACATTATGAATATAAACATGTTTCAAGCATCTTTATGATATTGATTGGTCTTTAGGCCTATTTCCGAAGTGATTTGATATATTATATATGCATATGATTGTGATTCAAAAGATGTTAACTTGAGAGAATGAATTATATATAACCCCTCTCTTGATATGCAATTGTTTGAAAGTTTCATATAATGTGAATTGTTTGAAATCATCTTGACAAGCATGACATGAACTATTTTGAAAGTGGATATGATTTTCGACTTGCAAGGAGAGGGTTATTATGTTGAAATATGATAAATCTAATGGTTGGATGAAGTAATGATGTGATATTGACAACTTGTAAGTCGGGTATGATAATACCCTACAGAATATGATATATGATTGAATCATATGAAATTTGAATGCATTGATTTTACACGAGATAGGTGGATTCTTGAAGAAGATATTTGAGTGTAAGGGATCATCGCTGGAAAACACATTTACCGACATGGAAACTTGGTACCATGCTTTGTGATCTTGCGTACCTGACTTTATGTCATTCCCAAATTAGGACTATGGTTAGGAGCCCTTCTTTCTGATCTTGTGCACTACTATTGGGTCGAGACACCCTGCTTTATGATCTTGTGTGACTTCCCCTAACTTATACTCTAATCTCGATGGCAACCGAGGTTTGACAGTTGGTGTAAATGTTATATGTAGGGTATTCCACCTAGCTTAACTGCATTGCATTGTTGTTGAAAACAATTATATTATGCCTATATATTTTCAAATGATTTGATATGAAACTACTATATAATGGCTCTCAACTATATTTTGTAAAAATATTATGTTCTATTTTGATATCTCTGCATAACCAGTACTTTTGTATTGACACCCTTCCCTCCCAGATTTGGAGGCACAGTTTAGGGGCCCAGAAAATCAGTAGATTTCTTGAGACAGATTCGCAGAGTCACTTGGTGAGCCTTCTATATTTTTGAAGGCCTAATATCTGCCAGTTTCATTTATCATTTATTATTTTTAGGTCTACTGGGGGCCTTGTACCAGTTTTCAGATAGATATTTATTTCATTCATGTAGTAGAGATTTCACAGACGTTATAGAGATATTGATTGAGATTGTGGGACATTATTTCCCATTATTGTTTTCATATGATTCTTGACCATGTTTCCGTTATATAGTATATCTTTTGCATTTCTTTTTCAAATATGTCATGTGCATGATTACCAGATAGATAAGGGGTGTTTCAGGCCTTGATGGTTCGGAATACTCGCCACAGCTAGGGCCCCAGTTTGGGTCGTGACAAACTTGGTGTCAAAGCATGGTTCATGGTCCCGGGGTATCTGTGAAATCACATCGGGTAGAGTCTTGTTTATGAGTATGTAGCGCACCATACTTATAAGTAGAAGGCTACTAGGCATTTAGGAATGTCTCTCTTTCTTCATATTTTAGTCTTTGCAATAGAGTCAGAATGTTCTGCTTTTATGCTCTAATTTGTGCTATGGTGTCGCCCATATGAAAGTAAAGTTATCCCAAATTCATTTCTTACTCTGATGTTCTCAGACATGTCCCATTATTGGGCTGATTTAAGTGCAAAAAGTTTTGAATATACATGATATAGTCCTTTTCAGTTGAGTCCTATAAGATTTTAAAAATTATGCAAAGACTCGATAGGAGTCTGTAAGTGCATTAATATGTGTTGATTCTGATGTAAATATTGATCTTGATGGAATTGTGCATTCCTGCTTAAGGTATTATGTGTATCTAGTTACTCTCAAAATCTTATTACAGATGCGTATAATGTATAGCAGAATATTGGAACTATATTTCCACCCAAATAGTAGCTTAAGTTAAATTGTTGTTTTCATGACCTATTGGTAGTGATATTGGACCAAGAAGTTTGTGATGCAAAGTCACAAAGTTAGAAGTCAGAGTGAGGGTGATTTTGTATAAATGAATATTTCAGTTAAATAACTGATGTTTGAGGATGATTTACCCCTTTATAGTGATAAACTAATATGGTAGCTAGCAGCGTGTATGGATGTTATGGTAGTCCATGGAGGAAGTGTTTTACTCAGATTTTTATTTATACAAAATAATATGTATATTATGTGTCAATTTCTATCCCTTGTAATATGTAATCTTGTTATCATGGTGTTTTTGAAATTTTTTTTTTAAGTCTAGTGAAGCTGTGTGGGGCTGGGCTCTTTCGATTCTCTATCATAGTTGCCTTGTCATCCATCTCATTTTCTTGTTCAAAATACAAAACCAAAGTCCAGTGAAGTCGTGTGAGGCCTGTTTCGATTCACTAGAAACTTATTGTCAAACTTTTTGTTCTTTCGTTGGTTTAATATATGTATGGCTAAATCTATTTACATGAGATTGAGTTGGTAAAGAGGTAATTCGTCCTTGTGAGTTAGTTTAGTATAAGGTAGAGAAGGAGTTGTTAGTCAGGATGATTTGTTGGTTGCTTGAATATGAAAATGGCTATATTAGTGAGTAAGTTATGATTATAGACTCATGGTTGTTTGAGGAATTTGAAGGCAGTCTAAATGTATGATTGAGTAAGTATGAGGTGAGAAATCAGTATAAGTAGAAAAGATTGTATGGGGTTATAATATAAGATTAAGGTTGATCATGTCTATTATGTGACCTTACCCCTTGACCTTCTTTTATTGGTAGTTGTAAACTAGTACTACTTATGAGAAAGTATGTAGCAGATTTTGAAGTATTTGGGATAGAATGTTCCAATTTGATGGATTAGTATATTATGTTGCACTCGTCATTGGTGGTAGATGATTGATGCTAGACCATTGGCTTGAATTTAATGTAGGATGTGGATGTAAGAGTAATGGCATGAGATTAATGATGTATGTTTGTGGGAATAAATATTAGTAGGGTTGATGTGTTGAAATAGTACGTGCTAATGAGTTATGATAAGGAAGACCGTAAGGTCAAGGTCGATTATTGTTGTTATGAAGTTCTAGTGTACTAGTGTTTCTTGATGTTTTTTTCATGGTTTCCAAGTGAGAATCATGCATAAGGTTGGGTTGTAAAATCATGTTTAGCACTAGACATTAAGTTTGAACAGTTGAAGATCATAAAGGTGGATGTGATGATTTCTTAATCAATGATGTTAGTTATCTGAAAGTGATCTAATAGTGTTGAACGGTGTATGAAATGGCTTAAGTTGAAATTGATTCATAATGAAGTATAATGTTGTAGGTACGGTGTAGAAGTATGCCAAGGTGATATGAGGTTGCGGCATATTTTTTTAAGACTATTACATAATTTGTGTGGCTAGTGGTACCATTGAATTGTTAAGGGGGGAAAGACTAGTTAGATGGTATATGGTGATCTAAATAGCCATGTTAAGTGTTAGAATCTAAGTTTGAGTTTTGAAGGTTAAACCGATAGAAATAAGTGTGCAAGCATTATACTATGACTATTGGTGGTTATAGAAATAGTGTATCCCAGAAGGTAGTCATTCGGGTTAGGTCTACGACTTGCATGTATTGTTATTTTTTTTCTTACAGACCCTAGAGTGCAGTAAGTGTAGTTCAGTTAGAATCTAGTAAAGGATCTTCCAAACTCTAGATGATGACTTGAAGCTAAGGGGGAGATGATAGAACGAATGGCCAAGTAAGGCTCTCAGATTCTAGTAGTGATGCAGTATGATTTAGAACATCAGAAAGTCAGGGTGAATCTCAACCCATTCCTACCTCAGTATTTTTTTTAGTTATTCGGATGCTTACTCATGCCTTACAATCAAGTTCTATGATCGTAGCTCATGATTTTGGTATATGATAGAGAGTCACGTACTCTTTCAGTTTTGAGATAGTGAGTTCTAGTTCATTTAAGTAGTCGGAATCACATTCCTTATGGTATGAACTCTAGTTGAGGTCATGCAACTCATGACGCATGTACTCACTCTTTATAGTGTGCTCAGTTCCGTATAAAAATCTTTTCATGCTGCCGGATCTTATGTTTTAACCTTTTAGTGACCCTCCCT
The DNA here is from genome assembly GCF_002878395.1 of Capsicum annuum. NCBI lineage: Eukaryota > Viridiplantae > Streptophyta > Magnoliopsida > Solanales > Solanaceae > Capsicum > Capsicum annuum. The sequence continues at coordinate 69,638,328 of NC_061115.1, forward strand.
ATGAAATGATAGTGGTGATGATGTAAATGTTCATATTGATGGAAGATCATAGTATGCTTTCTTAGATAAGTCCATACGTATGAAGTAAGAGTTGGGGCCAAGTCTTTGATACACGTGATGGTTAGTGGAAAAGTTTGTGTGTGTATGTCATAGGGTAGCGCGTGGGAGTTAAATTGACAATAATTTAGAAACTGTGTGAAGTATGTATTTATAGGTGGTTTCCTTGAAGTCAACATGTGGTTATAAAATAGGCTTGAAAGATGTTTTGGGATTGTAGTGGATGGTCGCAATATGCATTAGCGACTTCATATGAAGAGTTCAGAGTAGTCATTGAAGTGGTAAGGCATGTTATGCTTAGGATGTGATCTTTAAAAGAGGTATAGAAGGTGGAATCATATGGTTTAGAATAATAGCGTGGTGTAGCATGTTGTATTTTTATGACATAGACTTAGGCTTGATCGCGGTGTAAGGATTAAACTATTTTAGACATTAGTAGGAAAAAAATTGTCAATCCTCATATGAGAATTTTAAGATGAATTGAATGAATATAATATATATAGGGAATAGTATAGTCAAGGGATATTCGAGAAGTGTGCTAAGCTTGAAAGTAAGAAGTTGTATTGCCTAAGGTTTGGTAATTCTATCCTAATTTAGGAGTTATATGTCTATATTCCAGACTACAGAGTGGTGTCATTGTGATGATTCCTTAGTGGGTGTCTTGTGTAATCCATACCCAAGATTCGTGGCTCCCTATTACTGCTAGAACTTCCTTAGAGAGAGTGTTGAAGAGAATACTTTTGTTAAGTATGAAGGTCTAGCATAATTCAGTCTGTATAGTCAGTAAGTTAGTTTAACAAGCAGATTCGCATGGCTTGTTTTCTCATCGTTTCATTTATTCATGCTACCCGAAATCTCAAACATGCTACTATTCCAAGATAGAGTATACTAGTAATTGCGAGTATAGATCAGTTCATGAGTCATACATTAGATTCAGATTCCAGAGGTTCAGTTATGATTCAATTCGTAGGTGCCTTGTGCATCGCCTCAGTTTTCGGAGTATCTTAGTGAATTGAGCATTCATAGAGGGATATAGGATCCCAAGGGGGAGATACCTCATTCAGTTGAATGCATAGATTCTTATTACAAGCCTCGCACCAGCTATCATTGCGTATTCAGTCATACATTCATACGTCAGTTCAGTCAGATATGCATGCATTAGAAATGCATGTTCAATAGAAAATATTCAGCTTATCAGTGTATTTAGTCCTACGTTCATGAGAACAACTCAGTCACAGATCTATGCATCAGATATGTATGTTCATTATGAGAATTCAGCTTATAAATTGCTTCAGTCGTGTATTCCATGCATCAGATATGCACGTCCGGTATAATAATTTAGAACATCAGTAGTTCCAGCCTTATAGTCATGTTTCAGATCAGTGTATTCTTTCTTAGAGAAACATATCATGTTCATGTTATTCCATACCTCTAAGCATCAATATGTTCCTATCCATCATTCGAGGACGAATGATCCCAAGGGGGAGATAATGTAACACCCCATATTTTCGGGCTAGAGTTTAGACCGTCGTTCCTATGTATATAGACCCGCACTGAATTATTCTTTATTAACATACATGTGGTAATCACTCCTATCGTAATGACCCATAAAATTCTCGAGTCGATTTCATTTTTAGTGTTATGTTTGAGGGGCTAATAACTAGAATATTTTTTCTAAGTGTAATGAGGACTTAGAGTCATTTTAGCTGGTTATCTTCGGGATACAAATTTTCAACCTTTCCGAGATCCGTTTTTAGATTTTCAAGTTGCGTTACGATTGATCAAGCTCATAGTACATCTCAGATAAGTTTTGGAATTTTTTGGAGGGCATAAGGCTGTGTTTGGATTTCAAAACAGTAGCAAAATGGATAGCCTATTGCCCAGTTTTCAGCATTTCAGGGTCAAATTCAAACAATCATAACTCTCTGAATATAATGAACTGGGAGAGCTTCTACAGATCAAATGAAAGATCTTTGAGTCTTATTTCCAATGCAACTGGTTTCATTCATATTCAACAACTGAGTAAGGAGTTATACCCATTTTACTTTAGTCTATCAGCTTGTCAACTGAGGGACAGTTTTGAATTTTTTTGTTTTCTTAGGGGCATTTTAGTCATTTCACCTCATCCAAATTTCGTCTATCACACCAGATTTAGCCCTAATTCATTAAAATATAATCCTGTTCTCAAATTTTCTATCAAGAATACCCCTTAGGGTTTCAAAATAAAAACCCCAATAACTCAAGATTCAACCATGGATTTTCAAAACAAATTAAAGATTTGGATTCCCCGTAACGTAGGCTTCAAGAAGAACCTATCATATTCGTATATAGAGGTACATGGGGTTATCTCAAAAATCTCATTGGCTTAAAAGTTCATGTTTTAAAAAATGGAGGTTTTGAAATTATGAATATAAACATGTTTCAAGCATCTTTATGATATTGATTTGGGATTTAGGCCTATTTCCGAAGTTATTTGATATATTAAATATGCATATGCTTTTGATTCAAAAGATGCTAACTTGAGAGAATGAATTATATGTAACCCCTCTCTTGATATGCAATTGTTTGAAATTTTCATATGATGTGAATTATTTGAAATCATCTTGACAAGCATGACATGAACTATTTTGAAAATGGATATGATTTTCAACTTGCAAGGAGAGGGTTATTATGTTGAAATATGATAAATATAATGGTTGGATAAAGTAATGATATGATATTGATGACTTGTAAGTCAGGTATGATAATACCCTACAGAATATGATATATGATTAAATCAGATGAAATTTGAATGCATTGATTTTACATGAGATAGGTGGATTCTCAAAGAAGATATTTGAGTGTAAGGGCTCATCGCTGGAAACCGAATTTAGCGACATGGGAACTTGGTACCATGCTTTGTGATCTTGCGTACCTGACTTTATGTCATTCCCAAATTGGGACTAGGGTTAGGAGCCCTTCTTTGTGATCTTGTGCACTACCATTGGGTCGAGACACCCTGCTTTGTGATCTTGTGTATCTTCCCCTCACTTATACTCTTCTTGGTGGCAACCGAGGTTTGACAGTTGGTGTAAATGTGATATGTAGGATATTCCACCTAGCTTAGCTGCATTGCATTGTTGTTGAAAATAATTATATTATGCCCATGTATTTTTAAATGATTTGATATGAAACTGCTATATAATGGCTCTCAACTATATTTTGTAAAAATATTATGTTTTATTTTGATATCTCTGCATAGCAGTTCTTTTGTATTGACACCCTTCCCTCCCAGATTTCCTCAGACAGATTCGCAGAGTCACTTGGTGAGCCTTCTATATTTTGAAAGGCCTGATATCTGCGAGTTTCATTTATCATTTATTAGTTTTGGATCTACTGGGGGCCTTGTCCCAGTTTTCAGATAGATATTTATTTCAGTCATGTAGTAGAGATTTCACAGACGTTATAGAGATGTTGGTTGAGATTGTGGGACATTATTTCCCACTATTATTTTCATATGATTCTTGACCATGTTTCCGTTATATAATGTATCTTCCGCATTTCTTTTTCATATAAGTCATGTGCATGATTACTAGATAGATAAGGGGTGTTTCGGGACTTGATGGTTCGGAATACTTGTCATGGCCAGGGCCCTGGTTCAGGTCGTGACACTTTTCCCACTCCCCCATCCAAATTTTTTTGCAAATCAAGGGAATAGACGTGAGTGGAATTGTAATAATTTTTTTTCTATTTTTGTGACTCCAAATGTTTTACTTGTGAAAATTGGTAGATACTCCATTTTTGTCTCTAGTGGGAGGGGCAATTAAGACTCCTTGGTAAGTTCGCATACCATGTGTGGTGAGTTAATCCGTCTATATCTCATGTATAACTTGAGACATTTATAACTTGCCCCATTAGTGTTTCAAAACTAGTTTTGATTGTTAGGTTGGGGAAATAATCTTAGGCCATCTTTGTGACATTGGAATCCCACTTAGCCTAAAAAGCCTACACATGCATAACTGTAATCCCCAGTTACCCATTTTGAGCCTTTACACCTTTCATTAGCAAACACATTACAACCCGTGAATAATTCTTTTTATTCCTCTTTTGAACCATACCCTTCTTGAACTTCAAAACACAACCTGAGGCTAAAAGCCTATGTTGGGGGTGGGAATATTGATGGAAGTAAGTATGGGGACACGAAGTTGTTACTGAAATTCCTAAGTGCCTAAGCATTGAAAACAAATGACTAGAAAAAGAAATGGTTCAAAAAAGGAAAGAATTGCATGAAAATTGTAAGAAAAATAAATAGAAGAAAATCGGTGAACAATGGAAGAAAAAAATAGGCATATGAAAAGAGAGAAAACAAGGAGGAGTGGCCCATAGTCAAAAAGGAAAATTAAATAGTGTGATGCAAATGTTCAAGAAAGGTGTAGCCGTGTTGTTACCAAATGATATCCTATCCTAACCCGAACCTTTGTTACAAGCACAAAAGTCCTTTGAGACCTCCGACCATTTACTTTCTTCATAGTGGCGAATGAAAATAGGGGCACGCCTATGGTATGACATTTGTTAACATAGAGAGTTCCTTTGTGAGGGAGAGTGTTTTTGCACTTCAATTCCTTATTGCAAATGTGGTATCTTGGTGCGTAGAATTTTCTTTCTGGTGAGGAGGCATGTGAACAAGTTGAGATGGGTGATTTTGTCACCTTTCGAGCACTGAGGCAAATAGAGTATATATTAGTTTTGGTCAAAACTAAGTCACTTATAGAGTATTGGTTGTTTTTTCTTAGTTACTCTTTGAATTCTTTTGCATCCATAATTATTGCTTTTATGATGAGGGGTGTTGGAAGAATAGCTTTGCCCACGTTTGAAGTGCTACTTGTGGTAGTAACTAAGCTTGAAGTCATTATGATCATTGGGCCATCTAATTGGGAATAAATGTGCATTGTCCTATGGTTAGAGATAGTGTTTCTTAAGGACAATCAAGGCTTTAAGTTGGGGGTGTTGATGAGGGGTGAATTTATCACTTATTAGCACAAAATATTCGTGCATACTACTATGATTTGAATGTAAAATTGAGACATATTTGGGGTTAAATATACCAATTTCCATATTTTGCAGGTGTACAAGTGCTAAGAAGAAAAGAAGCAAACTTGAGTTGAAAAGGATCAATAGAGGAATTGAATTGCAAGAGCTGGACAAGATGAAGAAGGATCAGGATCTAGCCCTCAGTTATCTCAATCGCGGGTGTCAGCCCACGATCGCACTGAGTCAAGATAGTCAACTAACTGCGATCGTGATGGACTAACCAAGTGAGTGTGATCGCAATCAATCTTTCGTGATCGTATGAGGGCGAAAAATGGTCCAAAGGCAGAACTGTCATTTTGACCAGCCGACCCTAAATCCAATTAAAGGCTCAAAATTCCCTCATTCTAGAGGATATTTATCCATTATTCTACAACCCTACCTCCCATCCTTAGTTTAGGATTTTTGTAAATTCTTGGAGCTAGGGGCTTAAATTTGAACTAATTTGAGGCAAGAAGTGATTAGAGGAACTCCAAAGTGTAGATTTAGCTTTGTCTATTAAAGATTCATTTGAATCTAAAGTGTGGTTTTTCTTATCGTTATTTTTCTTATGCATAACTTTGAGACACATCTTGGTAAATTTGATTTCATTATCATTATGAAGTGATATATATACCTCTTGGGATTATGCTAGAATAGGGTGAAATTGCATGTGGGTTGTGATGTATTTGTGTAGATTCTAGTTTGTTAATGATGGGTTCTAGTATTGCTTGGGTTGACTAGTTGGGATTTATGGGTGAAATCCCAAAATACCTAAATGGGTTTGATGGGTGAAACTCCCAAACTCTTGAAAGCTCAAACCATTCTTGAAAAAGGGTTTGGGTGAACTTTTAGAACCTATATCATCCTTGAAGAGAGATGTGGGAACCAAGGAAATATTATACAATTATGGGCATAGTTTGCTAATTTATACTATCTTAGACATAAGGGTGATTATGAGGTTGACTATACCATGGGTATTGTCCTAGAAATAGGGATACCCAATTGAAGTATTGGATGGTTTTAATTGACACACTCATTAGGTACTCGAAAGAGTTAATAAGTGACATCTTTTAGGTTTTGTTGAAAAACTAACCTCAAGGACTTTCAACCTAGCCTACCACATCATGAACAATTGAAATTTGCACTAAATCCTTACGAATCCACGCATAACTTGCCCCTAGGAAAGCATAACCCTAAGATCCATTCATAATTGATTACCCTCTAATTAATTTTAGCCTTAAATTAGTCCCTTAGAAGCCCAAGAATTGCCTTTACATTCAACATGATTGAAAACCCCCCTAAACTATTTTGTACCATTGGTTTAAGCCTAGCAAGCAACTATTATTTCAGACTCACTCAATTTCCACTCACATTGTTCTTAGTGGATTCGACCTAGACTTGTAGTTGGGTAAATATATTGACAACGACCACCTTAAACTTAAATAGATGTTTAAGTTGAGTGTTATCATATTTTTCTGCTGAATCAAGTTTGGAAGATTTTAATAGACCACCTTGTTGCTTTTTGATCTCATAGGTTTTTAGATTTCTAATAAGTTCATCCATAGTGAGGGTCTTCAGGTTCTTTGCTTCAATTATGGCATCTTCTTTTCTTTCCCAGGACTTAGGAAGAACCCTAAGAATCTTCCTCACTTGGTTGTACAATGGAATCACTTATCGCAAGAAATGAAGCTCATTAGTGATAAAAGTGTTCTTGTATGCATTTCTTGGAATATTCCTCTTTCTTTTATGGTGAAGGTTTCATATTGAGTAGTCAGGATGTCTACTTTAGAGTCCTTCACATTAGTATTACCTTTATGTGCAGTCTTCAAGCGGTCCCAGATCTCTTTGACATTTTCACAAGTTTAGATCATGTTATATTCAATAGGCCTTATACCACAAACTAGAAATTTCTTGGCCTTAAAATTCTTCTCAATTTTCTTTCTGTCTTCGTCATCATACTCTCTCCTACTTTTAACAATCATTCTAGTTATTTCTCCTTCTTTGACTTCTTTAATAGGAACATGAGGTCCATTAAGGATTATGTCCATCATTTTACTATTTTCATCCATAACGAAGTCAAACATCTTGGTTTTCCACCACCCATAATACTACCCATTTAATCTTGGTGATCTAGTGTTAGATTTGCCTTATTCTAGATTAGGTGGAGTAGCCATGCTAAGCAAGACACTCTAGGTGTGAACCTTTTAGAGTGTTCTACCTCTGATACCAATTATTGAAACCTTGGGGGTTACACCACACAGTGAGGAACCAGGTCCCTCAAAGTCTATCATAGGCAAATCACAGTAAAATAACTAGGAATCAAACGATAGTGCAGGAAAAGAAAAATATAAGATTTTAATGTGGAAATCCCCTTACTCAAGGAAGGAAAAATCACGGCTTGCCCTCACAAGCACCGAAAAATTCACTATAATCAACCTCCTGATTGTAGACTCAATTTCAGGCTAACTCCAGGCTTCTTTCACTTGTAATAACTCTACTACAAGCTCATCTTGACAACTCTGCTAGGGACCCTCTGTACTAATTAAGTCTAACCAGTATCAAACTTTGGAAACTCTACCTAAGAACTCTCTAATCAAATATAAAAGTTCATTACTCTTATAACATGAGTAATTTGTTTACAAATAAAGCCTCACTCAAGAACAATATCTATTTAAGAATTCACATACAACTATGAACTTGAGCAGTATTGAAATGGAGTTTTTGCTGGCTCTCTTCACTCTTTAGATTTATGCAAAAACCATTTGATGAAGAAAAGTCTTTTTCCTTTTATAGAAGAGTGATGATTAATTCTGAAATGTCGTTGGACTAGGTGTCCTAATTAGTACAAGCAGCACCTACCAATTTGTTACACAAATGGACGAAGTTGTGCAGACGCGTGCCAACTATACTATTGCTTTGAACATCCAGGGGCCTGGTCTCTTGTAGTCATCTACTCATCATCAAAATTACATATAGAACTACCATTAAACTAAAATCCGATGTTCATATATATATATATATATATGTATGTTATTTCAAATTGACAATATCACCTACATCAAACATTTAACTTTTATGCCAAGGGTTACCATATCCATCATTTCATTTTCTAACCGAAAATCCAATAACCAATTAAGATTTTAAGTTATCACAAAATTCAAAACCCAAACAAATTTTCCTAGTCTTATCATGAATTACCTCAAAAATTTTCTTAACACAATTTTCGCTACTAAGAAACAATAGCCCTTCCCCATGGTACTTATTCACCTACCAACTATTTGAAACAAGATTTTCCAAAATTCTCTACTATTTCCCCTACTATTTTACCAAACAAAAGATCATGGCCAATATTTAGCATAATGTTTTCCATTTAAATCACATAACAACAGTTTTCTTTAACCATTAACACATAATTAAGTTATACCGTTTCACAATTCATGAAATATATAATGATTCAACCGACTATGATTTACGTAAGTACCAAGGTATTAACCTTATGCGCCAATTTAAACCTCTATGTTACTACCAACAAGACAAGCAACAATCGTAGTTAAATTCTATCACAAACCACACAAATCATGCAAAATTGCAACATTCACCTATAACAGATTCAGAGTTGATAAAAAAAACAACAAATCACAAACAAATCCTATATTGCACAAACAAACACATCCTATATTGCACCAACAAAGTTACAACTAATCAATTTCATCATAGTTCATATGAATATCCTAAGTTTCATCCCTTATAGATCAATACCAATTGGATATAACTAGGTAAGAATTGAAAACTCCTCAAGATACCAAATGAAATTGAATAGATTTCAACTATAATTTTGGAAATACCAATAGGAATTGAGAGATACCAATTAGATTCAACCCATACAAGAAACTATACAAACCACACGAGAGAATATTTCCTTGCCTCATAGCTTTCCAAAAATTAGATGTGGACACCAACACACCAATCCACATGACTACCTGATATTTGCTCTTATACTGGGAGACTGATAACCTAGACTCAAATACCAAATTATCACAACCTAAATTACCGGATCATAAGGGAACCTACTCTAATTCACCTAGATAGGACAAAAGCTTACCATCCTTTCAAGAATAATTGTGGAAGTCTTAAATTACATAACCTAATACCAAATCCTTAGTATTAAAGATTTTACAAATAATAAATATGTAATAAAAACTATCCCTAAGACCTTGTCTAAACAAGTACAAAAGCTTCTAAATTACGAACGATAAAATTGGACACAACTTCCACCATGAATAAGAGGAATAGAAGTTGTTAGAGATCATTATCCATGTCATTTTTGAAACATCAACTGATCCTGCAACCAGACTATACCATAAATGGGTAAAGAAAGAGTAGCATCAGTACAAACTAGTAGGTATTATCAGTAAAACAGGGTTAGATCACGTAAACATAGTATAGAAATCACAAAAAATTATGACAACTTATATAATAATTTAATTTTTAATACTTTCATCAACTTATGCTATCTTTATCCCTTGTTTTAAGTAAGAGTATTTCCATTCTTATTCCCATTGATAATTCATCACTTTCATATCAGGTGTTATACAACCTAACTCTCACTTATTTAACCCCAATAGTTATTAAGTCAATCTATTTCACTAATGCCGCATTTAACTTCAGTAGTAAATAAAAACCAAGAACCATTACCTTGTGACAAATACAACTATAAACACACATTATGATAAATAACTTAAGTATATGACACTTACTCTTTTCAAGTAACTCTACAATATTAGTCAAGTACAGGTCATGAGACAACCAGTAAAGTCAAGCAATGACCAAGTCAACAACCCAGACTCTAATAATATCCAAGTCAACAAGCCATGACTCTAACCATAAAAATCCCAAAATATATGACTAGTAACTAGACCATACGAGAATGCCAATTATACCAAGAATCATCATAATCTAGTTCATTCAAGGAACCAATAGCAAAAACCATAATATAACTTGGTCCACTAATTGAACTAACACATAATAGTAACGATGACAATAATAATATACGCAATCCACTCATAGGAGTGTCACACTCATACATACCTTGTCCATGCATACTAAGGGTCTTATAGTTTTCCACTCGTCATGACCTTCAGGGGAAAAGCTTTATCCATGTAACAAAATCCAAACATTAAGTTCCTTCCAAACTTATTCTACCAAATCTTGTGAAGTTGTTCAACTACCAATACATCCCACAAATAAATAATAGGATATCATAACAATTACATAAAACAACAATGACAACCAACTCTTGCAACAACCACAAGATTTGCATAATATTCATTGAATGCAATTAAACTTCTAACATAATCGAACAAATTCTTTCATTAAGCATTCATTGCAATAACAGTTAACCACCCAACAAATTAGTTAACTCGAGTTAATCATTTTAGGTAAACAACAATCACACTTAAACACACCAAACTACAAGTAGAAATGAATCATTGGTTTTCTCAATTATAGCATGTCCTAAGACTAATCCATAGTTTATTCAAGAAAGAATTATAAAATTATATTCATATAAATCCAAATACTTATTTTTGGATAGCACGTTCAACCTAAAGGAGTCTAAACTCAAGTTAAACATTCATAAGCTTATTTACTGTTCTAAACCTCCTTTATATATACCAAGACTGGGGATTTCTGCTATTTTCCAGTAACCCCTACATTCAAGTCATCACTAGGTTCAAGACATACTCCACTAGCTAATCATTCAACTCAATTTAACTAGGTTCAAAGCCTACTCTATTAGCCAATCATTCAACTCAATTTAACTTTCATTCTTGTTTTTTTCATACACTTTTATACCTTTTACTTCTTAACCCTTAGCATAATTTGACTTTAGTCTCTTAAGTTAATTTGACTTTAGTCTCTTAAGTGATGTCAATGACTCCTCATATCATTATCAGTTATCATCACTAACTTAAGAAAGATTATCCTATATTCCAACACAAAAAATATCAAGTTCACTCTTTTTATGGTATTTAGGCCAAATTCCTAGATTATAAGCTCATACAATCTCCTTATCATTATATATATTAACATATATCATATTATAATCCACCATGGAGTCATACTAAAACACAAAATCCATCAAGGATTCATACACTATATAATAATGCATAATTAACACTTTATTACGTTAAATCCATATTTTATATCTCCTAACTCTTTGCCCACAGGCCTAAGCACCATTTCTCTCATCAAATCTACATTATGAATATGATTGCTAACCATAGTCTACTACTCAAAAATCATAACATATCTAATCTCCTAGTTGCTAACAAGTAAGCTATATCACACATGATCCTCCTTATTCTTTAAATTTTTAAAGTCAAATCATCTAATTAACAATAATTATAAGAGTAATTAACAAACTACTCTTCAAACAAATACTTTGTGAATTCAAGCCCACTAGTTCTACCCTTATTTATTGTCTACAAAATTACCCAAGGATAAAATAACCATCAAAGCTTAATGTTTTGAACGTTAATTTTATCCTATGAAGAGTTAATTCACAAATTAACCTCAATTCTAGGTGAAAATACATATGCACATGGATTTTACCCATAATTTCATGAACCTAGAATTCTAAACCATAAAAATTTTGCCATATATTCCCTATTCTAATTATTTGAGAATATAAACAAATTAAGTGTTGTTAAAAAGAGTAAAATGTTAACTTAATGAAGGATTTCAACCCAAACTAAAAGAAAATCACCCATATAAGTCTTTAGGAATGTGGCATTTGGAGGCCAAACCCCATCAAAAATAGGTTAAAAACTATTATTGTGTCACTATAGCGACCTGATTCACTGCATAATCCTCAACTTTTCAGCACAGACAATCCTCAGTAAAATGATCATAATATTTTACTGAGAAATCAGATTGATGAATGGTTGATTAAGTTAGAAATAAGACTCAAAGATATTTAATTTGTTGGTTATTAGGCCCCCTAACTCCTTATATTCTAGGAGGAGAGTGCTCTTTGAATTTGACTATAGTTTAAACTTAGCTCAAAACTAAATCGGTAAGGAGACTTCCAACTTAACATTGTGCTAGGGGTATTGTTTGATATTAGTACATATCAAATGCACTCCTATACTAAGCAATTACTCCCAATACTTATGGCGAATAAGAACTACATGCGTTGATAGTAGACATTTACAATAATGACTAAATTGGCCATTATACGTACCCCTAAATCATAGTCATAGACTGATGTTGAACTCAAACTAAAAAACATAAGTAACAAACCATAACCTTAATAGATGATCCAATCAGGAGTAAACCATAGCCATAAACCAATTCCAAAGCCATATCAAAGTTTATCATTCTAGTAACAGAGCAGACACCAGGCCTAAATCAAAATAGAAATATATAAATATAAGCATGAAATAGCATAGCACATGTCTAGGAGATTCAATCCAAATATCAATCAAATTATACATCGCAGGTTGTCAAACCTACTAATATCTATAGGTTTCCATTTCTAAGTCAATCAAGAGCAGTCAAAGGTCGGTTACTACCTTATGAAAAAGATAATCATGCATTTATTCAAGTATAAGTCAATCCTAATAAAAACCAATATCCTAAAGGAGTTCATATCTGACACATTGTCTAAAAAAAGGGTAATAGGTCCTCTACAAGGTCTCGATAACCCAACCTTAGTCAGCACCTAGCTAAGTCTAGGTTAAGATTTCCTAATTTCAAGTATTGTTTTAGCATTTTTATGCCTTATGCACTATAGTAATAGGGAACAAGCCTAAATTTTATTAGAAAAAGGGCCCTAACACTAGGTAAATAAGGCGTAAAACTGCTAAAACAATAATCGGGCTAAAACTATCTACCTAAAACAAGAAAAATAATATGTTAATACAATAATTAAGCTTAGTTAAAAAGAAAGGTAAGCCTAGCCTACCTAAATGTCGCTGAATACTCTCCCAAACTTATAAACTAAAGTTTTCCACTTCTAAGATATCTCCAAAAGCTGCCACACTATCAAATAAATAATTTATGCATCAAGATGATAAAATCAATACTTATATTGCATATAAATGCTCTAGGTCAGAAATTTGACAAAAAATCCTATATGGGGCTCATTTGCAAAATTACAGAATTAAAACCATCATAACATCCCATCATCTCAAGGATCATTAACCCCATAAATTTAGCTAAATTCAAGCTTACACTATCCCTAAATCAGTCCTATCATAACTCTAGTTACATGAACTAAGTGGAAAATCAATCAAAAAAATAAGCAAAAACAAATAAAAAATAATAATATAGGGCCTCCAAACATGTCCCTAAGCTAATCCTAACTTAATTATATAATTTTACCACAAATTTACAAGCTCAACTAGACTTTAATGGAGTTGTACTTAGAAAAATATGATAAGAAAATAAAGGAGACAATACATATAATGGGTTCCCTTATTGGTATAGCTAGGTCCCTTAGTCATGGTCATAAAATCCCACTAATGGGACCATTTTTATTGAGGTGGCCTAGACTCTAGATGCTATGAATATGCTGGCCCAACTCCACGGCCTCCTTCATTATTATTGCAAGCCCTTAAGCCTTACAATCGCGATGTCTAAGATCATGGCCCCTCACGATCATGGGAGTCATAATTATGATAGTGACTAAAACTATCCATCCAAAATAAGAAAAATAATATGTTAATACCATAATTAATCTTATTAAAAAAGAAAGGTAAGCCTAGCCTACCTAAATGTCGCTGAATGCTCTCCAAAACTTATAAACCAAAGTTTTCCACTTCTAAGATATCTCCAAGAGCTGCCACACTATCAAATAAATAATTTATGCATCAAAATGATAAAATCAATACTCATATTGCATATAAATGCTCTTGGTCAGAAATTTGACTAAAAATCCTATGTGGGGATCATTTGCAAAATTGTAAAATTAAAACCATCACAACATCCCATCAGCTCAAGGATCATTAACCCAATAAATTTAGATAAATTCGCTCACACAGCCCCCAAATCAGTCCTATCATAACTCTAGTTACATGAACTAAGTGGAAAATTAATCAAGAAAATGAGCAAAAGCAAAAAAAAAAATAATGATATAGGGCCTCCAAACATGTCCCCAAGCTAATCCCAACTTAATTATATAATTTTCCCACAAATTTACAACCTCAACTAGTCTTTAATGGAGTTGTACTTAGAAAACTATGATAAGAAAACAAAGGAGAAAATACATATAATGGATTCCCCTATTGGTATAGCGAGGTCCCATAGTCATGGTCGTAACATCCTACTAATGGGACCATTTTTATTGCTGTGGCCTAGACTCCAGATGCTATGAATATGCTGGCCCAACTCTTCGACCTCCTTTATTATTTTTGCAAGCCCTTAAGTCTTACGATCACGATGGCTAAAATCATGGTCCCTCGTGATCATGGGGGTCGTAATTATGATAGTGATGAAGAACTAAGGGTAGAACTAGGTGCTAATGCATTAACAATTTTTGGTGAATTGTAAATATCCCGATTAGGCCCTATGATTCATTCAGAATCTGATAAACTCAAATGAACTATTCTACCCTACCAAATTTGATATTCTAGACTCAATGTCAACATTAATATTTTCATCTGAGGTTATTTTGATAAAAAGAGGATCCCACACCCAAGGAACCATTTTTGCTAAATTTCACTCAATAGCCCAAAATAAGTTTGAAAATCTTAAGACCCAAACCAAGGTTCTCCCTAATAAAAAATTAAAATTTTAATGTTGATAAGCTATCAAAAATGGCATCTGAGGCCATTTACCTAAGTTTTGGCCTGAGACTCATTCCTTAACTTCAAAAGCTTCAAAATAAAGAAGTGGATCTAAAAACCAAATGAACTGTCCAGTAATCGAACTATCAGTCCTAAAAAGTTATAATATTATGGTAGTTATAAGAAAGCTTTAAATATATAAAAATCATAAAAATGGAGAAACTGACCTGGAGGGTCATTACATATTTGCCACTCCAATACTATATTCCAACAAAAGAAAAAGAGAAAATTATTCATAATTTTTTGAATCAAAATCTTAATTTTTTCCTATTTTGCGTTACAAATAATCATATACTTTATATTATCAACCATATAATATAATAAAAGAGCCAAAAAATAATGTGTTAATCCAATAAAAACTAAAAAGATGAAAGGATAATTTTTTCATGGCAACTATCCTCTTGAACTCATAGTCAAGTATAAGTATTTTTAGAAAGAAAAGAAATGTAAAAGGTCGATCATCATTTGTCACTCATAATTTACTAATACAAAAAAATAATTAATTTTAGATGTAATATAAAACCTCAACATTATAACTCTAAAAATTCAAGTATATAATTATTGTAACAGCAACTTTAAAAAGGTAAAAAATGAATAAAAATTTTGCTACACAACTAATTTTGATAAAGGATTGAAGAAATTGAAGAAAATTTAATTACGCATAATTTTCATAATTTGTGATCCATCAAAGAATGTGATGTAATAGGTGAGTTGCTCCTCTCTTAAACAAATGTCTTAGGTTTAAGCCTTGTGTATAGAAAAATTCTTGGTTTCTCCATTGAATGAGCCGTATGCAGCATAAATTCTAAATAATTGGGCTCCAATATAGATACCAGACACTGGATGAAAAATAAAAAGAATATATAATTCCTTTTTCAGAATCACCAAAATTAATGGAAGAACAAATGACATAAATTTACAATATCATATGCAAAAGTTAAATTGGATGACAAAATTGAAAGTGAAAGATTGTTGCAACCCACTTTTCTCTAAATTGTATAATACAAGAATTTTCTTTTTTTATTAATTAGGGAAAGCAAAAATTTACATATGTATTATTAGATAAAACAAAATGGTTGGTGATACTTAATTAGGGGAATGGAGATCTAAATAATTATTTATTAAATAAATATATTATTGCTTCTTATAAACTAAGGAAAGCAATTAATTATTTATGCTTTATTAGTTCTAGCAAACGGCTAGAGATACTTAATTAGGGGAAATAGGCATTTCAATTGTTAGAAATAAAAGGCCAAGAGGATTAAAGTCCTGGCATTTACAATTTTCAAAAATATCTTCTTCATTAATTAAGTAATTTTTTAGTCATAACCTAGAGGATTAAAATCTTGGAATTTAATATTTCTAAAATGTCTTTTAGATTAAAGTTATTTAGCCACTTTACTATTTTTATGACTTAGGTTGAACAAAAAAATAATGAGAAAAAAGACAAAAAAACACAAAAAAAGATAAATACCATTCTTGCTCTTTGAGAGGTTCCGTATCACCATGTTCATATCTAAAATTATTATTATATATAGGTTATCCTTGGTGGGTTTATTATTTTTTTTTCAAAATGTGGTATCAGAGCTATGGAAAATAATAATACATTGTCTTTTTAGTTCCCCTATCTTACAAAAGGATAATGAAAAATGTGTCTACGAATGAAAACCATTTATGGCTTGTATGATGTTTGGGATATTGTGTGTAATAGATATACTAAACCCACTTGTAACAACCCTTTCCATCATTCAGATAAGTCTAGCATGCAAAATTTAGGTTAAAATTTTCCCAAGTTCAGAGTTAGAAATTTTAGGCTAGGCTAGTCTTGGACAACATTCGAGAATGGTATGGTCTAGTAAATCCAAGAATAGATAGGTAAAATATTATGTAATTTGAAGCACTTTTGGGTTAGTCTAGTCAATAAGGAATTTGTAGGATCGTTCAAAAATGAATTTGGGTGAGTAGAACACCTTATATAAAACTTTACACAAAGGGGTTGGATTTGGATATTGAGATTTAAAGGTGCATTGTGAAATGGCAAAACTTGGAGATATTCCAAGTTTTTGCCTTGCCTCACACACTATTATAGGTGCCATGCCGCTACTACTATGACTCTATAGTGGTATTTAGCATCTATTAATCCTTCCATAGCGGGAGGATTCCACTATTGAGAGGCTTTTATAGTGGGATATGCATTTATCAGTGCAGAAAATACCCAAAAAATCTTATTTTCATTCTATTCATGTTTTGGATATAACTGTGGCAATTTAGGGCGATTTTCACCAACTATCCATCAAAAGTCTTTGTAAAGGTAAGTTAATCACTTTAATTAACTAGTGTTTTAATTCTAAACATTAGAATTACTAGTTTATGAGTAATAAGAGGGATTAACTTAACCTAGAAAATTTTTTTAGTGCAATTAGGTGAATTGGATAGAAAACCCTTGGGTATTGGTTAAAAGTTAATAATGTACTCTTGCATGGATATAATTCACTATTGTAACCATAAAATTTGTAAAATTAAGGTAGAATGATGATAGAAAACTCTAGAATGGTAAGAATGATCATGAATTTCTCCTTAGAGTATTGGGATTATATTATAATCCTTAATATTATTACGCTATTTGGTTTATTATGTATTGTATTGATGTTTTTATACCACAACCAAGTTGAGGTTGCAAGAAATGGTAGAGCACAAGTTTTTTAGAGCATTCGGGTTTTGATTGAGGGAGGTGATGGTTTAACATAGTTGAAACCTAACTTGTTTTATGTGTGCACGATAATTGTTCCTTTATATTTCTTGTCACAATGCATGTTCAAGGAAAGTGAATGACTATTTGATATCCAAAGTGTTAGTCACATGCAATGAACTTATAAAAAAAAATTATTAGTTTTACAAGTGTTATTATTGTGGTTGTGATTATTGCGAAATTTACCAGTATTTGGACATATTCATAGATTGGCTGGTATAAGGTTGGCAAACACTTGATGTTTGGGATTTGGTACATGGAAAAGAGCTTATCCACTATAGGCATGAATAGTGGGCGATCATAAGACCCTTAGCATATATTTACAAGATATAAGTGAGTGTGATGATTCACAGAGTGAACCAAGGTTAAGTCTCTACTTATCATTTTAGTTCATTGTGTGATTCAAGATTAGTTGTTGACTTTTTATATTGGTTCATTGGGTGAACCAGACATATGTGTTGACTTTCTATATTTGGTTTCTTGATGTAAACCAAGATTCATGATTATTTCTATTACAGTTTTTGAAATGGACCCTTGAGTGGTTTGGTTTAAATTGCATTTGATTGACATGGCTCTATAGTTTCTATTTACGTGTGTACTGAGACATGATTGATATATTATAATTGAATCATGGTTTGTTGACTGAGTCTTATTATTAGTCATGATCTTGACTTGATTTGTTGTCTATCTTGACTTGTATTGACTAAATTTTATGGCGTTGTTGAAGAAAGTGAAGTGTCATAAACTTGATTTAAGGTTACATAGTATGTTTTTAAGGTTGTTATTTCTTTACTAAGTTATGGTTACTTCTTTATATATCTCATTTTCCATTGGTCGATGACCCTACCAATACACCAATGTTTTTTGTGTACTGATACTATATGTGCTCTTCTTTTTGTAGAGTGCAGAGCATTCTTGGAAATTATTTCAAGACCTTAGGTATAAAGCGGATAACATTACAACTCAATGGCCAGTTACATATTCCAGGCAGCCATGAGTTCTTCACTCAGTTTCTGGTCTAATGTTTCAAACTAAAACATTTTTAGTTGTTTTTGGGTTGAACCGTTTTATTGATCTTTGTAGTGTTTTGGTACAACAACTTTCAAATTCTAGGGGATTTATTAGTTTTTCATTAATTTGTATAGTTATCATTTAAATTATTAATGACATAATCTTATTTAACATAAAACTATGAGTTTGCCTTATTTTGGTTAACATTTAGGCTTGCTGGTTTGGGCTTAGATGGTTCTCCTACTAAGAGTTAGTATAGGTTTCATTCATAATAGGTTTGGGTCGTGGTAAATTTGGTATCAGAGCCCTAGTTTCGTTGATCTTGTTTTACAAAAATGGGTCCAGTTTAGTCCTATAGAATGGTACAAAGACATCTATACTTTTCTTTGAGAGGCTATCAGACTATAGAAAACTATCATTTCTTGATTCTTTTATGCTATAACTGAATTAAGATTGGTATTTGGTGATCTAATTTGGTATCTAATCCTTTTAATCCCTTTTTCTTTCAATAGTACAAAGCCATATCCCTAAAGCAACATCTCTAATTATAGAATTGGATATTTAGGGACGAGAAGAAAGAAGGGGCCGAGAAAGAGAAAGAGCAACATCCACTAGGGGTGGAGCCCAGCCAACAACTGATCAAGCCTGTCAGAGGTTGGTGATACCTCCCCTACCCTAGGATCAAATGATGAGTTTAAGTTGATGAATAAGGATGTTGTAGAACGGGACAAGGTTGTACCAGTTGGGGGTACAACTCTTTCTAAGATTATTCAACTGGTTCTTTCTTTTCTGAGTGGACTAGCCAGTACTAGGGGCACTGTTGCTTGCCTGCTTATTAGTTTCTAGCTGTTCAGTCGAACACTATAGTTTCTCTTTGAGTAGGTAAAGCCTTAGGGACTAATATTTTTCCTCCCCTAGTGTTAGGATATATCATGACTGGGACTGAATATGACATGTTGACTATGTTTTAGAAGATAAAATATCCTAATTTTGTTGTCTTTGAGACTTATGATACATTTGAGTTCATTATTGATTGTCCTTGCTTTCCCTTAATTGTCTGAGGGGAATATAATGGGAGAAGCAAAGTGAAATTATGAACAGATGATTGGATCCTTGACCTCTGCCTGCTCTACTATGGTGAGTTGTGTGAACCGCCTCATCTAAAAAACATAGATATTAGAGAGGCCAAATTTTAGCCCAATCAAATAATCGGAGACTGCCAATATATCTCGTGGTAACAAAAATGTATTATTCTGGGGTATATCAAGGTTCAGCCTTCAGTTCATATTTCATCGACCAATCCTTCCTAATTCACATCTTTGTTGAAAGATTCTCTGTCATATTCACTTGCTAAGGCATGACATAGATAGTAGACAGTCAACTCTCTTATAGCCAGTTACTGTGATTGATTAGGGAGAGAGTGCTAGTCTAATTGATGATATGGTTATGCTAATAAATAGAGGATCTTCCAGTCCTAGAAGTAAATGGTCCTAGGGTGCCAAGGTTACCAATTCTTCTTGCAAGCTCAAAATAAGAAATTCCTATATTTTTTCTTATAAAATGAATGAATTTATTGGATTGGTTTATTAATAGTCTCCCTTTTTTTTGACTTTGTGCCATTGATTCCACTATTATTAGTGAGGTATTATGAAAAGATGCATAAGATGGATATTGTTGAGAAGTACATTATTGAGTTTGTTACCTTCCAGCTACAAAGTGATGTCAGGAAGTGGTGGAGAGAATATATAGAGAGTTGGTCACCATGTTTTCCTCCACTGACATGGGAATAAGTTCGTACCCTATTTTTGGAGAAGTACATACCTCGTACAATTTGTGTTTGTATGACGTATGAGTTTTTATCCCTTGAGTAGGTCACTATATCTATTGTTACCTATGAGGATAAGTTTTATGCATTGTCCTATTATGCCACTAGTTACTTAGTATAAAAGAATGAGGGAATTTAGTTATTTATAAAAGGCTTGAACATTGACTCTCAAGTTTTGTATGTTCATATTCATTCTACTGAAGAAACCTTTAATAGGGTTTTTGATTATGTGAATAATCTATAAGGGGTAAAGCAAGTTGGCCAAGAAAATGTGTTAGCAATAAAGTTCCAAAATGCGGGTGACTTTAGTTATTCTTATTCCAGTGTAAATATCCATTAGGCCTATCCAACTCACCTTATTCATTTTACTTTTCTAGCTTTTATGGGGGTTAGTCAAGGGCTACTCAACAGCCCTTAGTAGCTAAAAACCAAGGGGCTTTTTATTCTTCTACCAACAAGCCTTCTCTTAAGAGAGGTTTCTATACTAGTGGTGTTTTGAGGCACGCCAAGAGAGTGTTCCCATAGAAATAAGTTGGTTTATAGGGCGAACAATTAGCTAGAGTTGTAGTTTCTTTTGGTGGAAATGGTGGAGGTAATGGTATTGGTAAGGTTTATCCATATGATAGGTAGGGTAATTATGAAATAACACATTATGGGAATTGAGGTGGTGGTAATGCAGGGAAAGGTGGAGCGTAGCCTGCTAGGAAGGTTGCCTAGATTGATGATAAATCTCACTATTATGACTTTCCAAGCAATATTAAGGTTGAGGCATCTGATGCCGTTATCACAAGTATTATTCATTTCTGTGATTGGATGGCTACTATTTTACTTGATTTGAGTTCCACTTATTAGCGGGAGATTTAGTTCATTGTTCTACCCGATTTCCACTGACTCTTATGTTTCTATTCGATATGCCTTGGGATTAGAATTAATTTTTGATATACTTAACTCATCTATTTGTGTCTACATCAGTTGGAAACCTTGTCGTAATAACCCAAGTGCATCATGCTTGTTTTGTTTTGTTCATGGGTTTCTAGACTTGGGTAGATTTGATAATCTTGGATATGCATGGTTTTGACATTATCCTAGGTATGACTTAGCTATCTCTGCATCATATTGTTTTAAATCCTAACGCTAAGACAAAGACTTTAGAGATGCCCTGGATTGATAAGTTAGAGTAGGAAAAGTCTATAAGCCTATGCCAGTGAAAATTTAATCCTTTATTGTCTATAAATTTAGTTGGAAGAAGGTGTTTGGAGTTTCTAGGACATCTCCAAAATGTTAATGTAGAGCCCCTTTCCATCAATTTAGTTCCCATGATGTACCATGGTTTCATGGTACTTTCGATTCTTAAAACAAGGAAATCATGCAAGTACTTAGGTATTTTTGTTAGATGTGATGTGATTTTTTGTTGGTTTTTCAGAAAAATAGAGTTTGGAGTAGAGAAGGAGCCAAAAAGTGTTGAAGAGTAGTAAGAAGGATACCTACAAGCCCTAACTACGAACCACAGATAGTACCTATGGGCCCGTAGATTGGCCACATTGGTTGATTCTACAAAATTGATGTTGAGTTCTGATTCATGCGAACACCTATGAGGCGTAGGTACTACCTACCACCCATGGGTTGCCCTAGTAGTTAGATGTTCTAAAGCCTAAAGATTCCTATGATTCCTACGAGCCTACTTACGCCTTGTAGGTACTACTTACGACCCATAAGTAGGGTTGTAGGGTGGCGTCGACTCTAATTTCATACTTTGTTTAGGATAGGTTTTCTAATGTATCTATAAGGACCTATTGGATGTTTCCTTATTAGTTTACACACTTTATACACTTTTTAAATTATTTTGTGTTTTGAGATACATTATTGATCATGGAATCATTGTTCTTGGTTCTTATGGTTTGATATAAATTTGAGATTTTGGTCTTCATTTTTAATATTCATGAGATCATTCAGATGCTTTCATCCATGAATTCTATGTGTGTTCTTAGAATCATGAGTATCTAAACCCCATATCTTGGGTTTTGGGAACCCTAATGTATTAAAAAAGCAGAGGAAGTGCAAAGTCACTCTTAATTGGTGTTTGTGAATGTATTTGGATTTTTTTTATATTGATTGCTTTCTCAAGGGATACAAATGTTAAGAATTCTCTTGTATAATGTACTTACTCAAGAGAGAGGTTGAGATTAGGAAAAAGAAATCACAACAGTAATTTAAATCTACCAACCTTCATCAAATTAACATAAGACCGAACAGAGATAGTTAATCTAAGATCTAGAAAATAGGTTAGTAATGCGAAACACTGAGACCAAAAGGATATGAGTGAGATTCACCCTAACTATGGTCAAGAGACGGTTAGGTAATACAAAACTTGTTAGATTTTGCATGTAAGGCCCCGAGATAGTTTGACGAGCACGATAAGTCTATGAATTTAAGTTAGGGGAAGACATTCCTAATGATCAACTCAAATTGATAAGAACCCTAATTTTCTAGGAATTACTATTGTTATTACAAAGCCCCCCATTAACTTTTTTGCAGTTTCCAACTATATCAGCAAGCTCGTGATAGACTTTTGTCCTATTCCCTGTGAGATCAACCCAAACTTTATTGGGTTCTATATTGACTAGTGCCCACAATATACTTTTTAGAAGGTTTAGTTTTGGCAACATCAAATTTTGGCATCGTTGTTGGGGAATATAATTATATATTGATTAATTGAGGTTATTGAAGTTGTTGGTTTCTTTTGTTGATTTTTTGTTTTCTATTAATTCAAGGGCACACCTCCGGTGTATGCCAAATACTCGGAGTCAAGGAATCCCCTGATTCTATTTGATTTTGATCTTGAATGAACCTTAGAATAGAATTGTAAGATAGAGAGACAAGAAGATTATTAGCATAGATCCCATTATGAAGGGGTTCATGATGCCTAGTAGCATTGAATTAGCCACCTCCACATGTTATTGAAGAAACTATCATACAACCCATTACCTGGTTAATAGTCAAAGAAACTATGAGGCTGGCACTTTCTCAATATACTAAATAAAGATCTAGACAAAAGGAAGAAAATCATTGAGAAACACTCGATAGGTACAAATATAGAAGGAATTGAGTTCAACTGCCTCCAATTTATAAATATTTTCCAATTTATGATGATCTACAAGAAGATCTGGGATATATTGAACCAATTGAGATGGGTGCTATCATTCTCCCAAGATTTTCCCAAGGAATGAAATTTGAAATATGAGCTCAATTATCCAACTGCTGAATTTAGAGAGAGTGTTTGTTGTTTTCCTACTAATGATGCAAACATGTACATTATGAACTTTGGGTGATTTTAACTTCATACAATATTCCAATGGTGAGTCAGAAAGCTTTACAAATTAGGTTGTTCCCATTCTATTTTATAGGTAAAATGATGTCATAGTTAGGAGAGATGCCTCGTGGGTGTATTACCACTTTAAAAAAGTTGAGAATACAATTATTGGAACAATTTTTCCACCTTCTATGATTTTATAGTTGAAGGATGATATCTATAATTTCAGGCAGTTACATTCTAAGGCACTGTACAAGACATGGTTGAGGTTCAAGAAGAAGGTGATAAATGTTCCAAATCACAGAATCACCGGCAGGAACTTATTGTAAATATTCTACTCAACCTTGAATACAAATGTCAAGGTTGTGGCTGAGACTATTACCTGTTGAGCTTTCATGAGTCATTGATAGGATCAGGCTTCGATGATCCTATACCAAATTACTAATGCCGATTAAGGGTGGCATATTGGAGAGGCAGATAGGTTAGTCGGTACTTACATTATTGGTGCTTCCAATGAGTAGAGATGCCTAGATAAGATAGTATCCCAAGAGGTAGCATAGTTCATGACTGGGATTAGGTTGCTTACTAAGTAATTTGTAGCTATTGAGATAGAAAAAAAGTGAATATAGTGGGAGCACGAGGTAAATCTCATATGCATGAAGTATCTAATTCTGAGAGAAAGCAAAGTACTTGGATAGACATATAATAGGCTACTAAGATAAGGTCCAAGGGCCCAATCAAGATGTTTGGAACTCGAGGTAAGGGAATCAAGGTCAAAACTACTATGGAGATAGGTATAGGGATGGAAGAAAAGAGAAGGATGGTGACTGAAGGAGAAGGGATAATTAAAAAGAGAAGAGTGGTCTATATGTTCCACCGGGGAACCATGATGTTGAATCTAGAATGAAAACACTACTTTCTAAGATTGTGAAGCCAGATATTAGAATCACAGGCACCACGATAAACCAGCTTGAGCAGCAGTTTGTGCAAATGTTGGCTATATGAATCAATTTCAACTGGGCACTCTTCCTAGTAATACCACTCAAAATCTAAAGAACGATAGTAACTACCTAGATATCACTACTCGGAGTGGTAAGGATACTATTGATCCACTCATTCCTATTATTGAGGAGGTTAAGAATAATACTATGGATATTGATGACAGACCCAAAGCTGAAACTGAGAAGTTGGTGACTAATGACGAGACATTGCAGAAATCGATGAATGTAGGAAAATGAGCTGATAATGATAAAGGAAAGGGTAAGGAGGTCGAACCAATCTTAAATCCTATTCGAAGAATTCCCCTACCTTTTCCTCAAAGGTTGAAGAAGAAACCAAAAGAGGGAAAATATAAAAAATTTGAGTCGATGTTGAAGGAATTGTTTATGAATATCCATCTTATAGAAGCTTTAGAGCAGATTCCTGGATATTCAAAGTTCATGAAGGATTTAGTGCCTAAGAATTGGACTATGAGTTTTAAGCTTACCGATAATAAGCACCACTGCAGTGCTATTACTTCCTAATCTTTGGTTGAGAAGAAGAAGGATCTCAGTCCTTTCACTATTCGTTAAACTACTGGGTCCCTAAATTTTGCACGAGCATTATCTTAATTGGGAGCTAGTATTAATCTTATACCATTATTTTTATACAAGAAGTTAGAGCCGGGGTCACCTAAGCCGACATCTATGAGACTATTAATTGTCGATCATACTGTGAAGAAGCTGGTTAGTATATTGTGTGATGTGTTAGTGAAGGTAGCTTCTTTTATATTCCCAACTGACTTTATGATTATATATTTTAAGGTAGATTTTGATATTCCTATCAACTTGGGAAGTCCCTTCCTAGCCACAGGTCGGACATTAGTTAACAAGGAGATGGAAAAAATGAATTTTGGCTTAATAATAAAAAGGTCACTTTCAATATATGTCTGTGGATGAGGCAACCTAAAGATATATGGGTAGAGTCTATGATAGACATTAGAGATGAAGGTGCATTAATTGTACCTATTGAGGAGATACTTAGTATCGAGGCATTAGCGACTGTGATCACGAATTTTGATAGCAACAATATTGATAAGTATGATGAGATGGTGAGTGCACTTGTTGGAAAAGGGTCTTATTCTTATGAAAAAAGAAGTTTGATCTTGATTTGAAGAATAAATAAACCCTACCAGCTCATCCATCCATTAAGGACATATCGGTCTTGGAATTGAAGGCCCTCCTCTCATTTGCATTATGCATTCTTTGAGGACAACAATGCCTTTTTGATTATCATTACTACAGATTTAATGGATACATAGGTTGAGGCCTTTATTTCAGTATTCCATAGGTTTTGATGATCCATTGATTGGACTATTATTGATATTATCAAGATTCCACCAGGAATTTACACTCATAAAATTCAGCTAGAATCAGATGGCTAGCATTAAGTATCAATGTTGTCCGAATCAATATAATCAAGAGATGGTGATAAAGGATATCATTAAGTGGTTCAATGAAGGTGTGGTTTACCCTATTACCAACAACTAGTGGGTGAGCTCTATTTAGTTTGTGACAAAAAAGAGTAGGATTACTGTGGTCCCCAATGAGAAGAACAAGTTAGTTCCATTAGATATTTTGTATGGAGTATCGAAATCTTAATAATTAGAAAAAGAAGGATTAATTTCCTATGCCATTTACATATGATATGTTAGACTGACTTTTAGGTGATGATATATAAAGATGCATATGACTATGATTAGGCCTATGACAAATGCCAAAGGCAGGTAAATATCTCACGAAAGCATGAGTTTCCCATAATGCGTATCCTTGAGCTTGAGTTGTTTGATATGAGGGGTACTAATTTCATGGGCCTATTCATTAGTTCATATGGCATGATGTAAATCTTAGTGGAAATCAACTATGTATCTAAGTGACAGGAAGTAGTTGCGCCTCCTAATAATGAAGGTTGAAATATCATAGCCTTTTTGAAGAAAAATATTTTCTATCGATATGGTAATCCATGAGATATCATCAGTGATGGTGGGTCCCATTTTTGCAATCTTCTATTTAAGTCCCTACTTTCAAAATATGGAGTGAAATTCAAGGTGGTAACACGTTACTATCTACAGACAAGTGGATAAGTTGACGTATCCAATGGGAGATCAAGTTTATTTCGGCGAAGACTATGAATACCAACCGGACTAATTAGTTGAGAAAGGTAGATCATGCACTTTTGGCCTACCAGACAACTTATAAAACTCCCATAGGTTCCTCTCTTTATTAGTTTGTGTACAACAAGGAATCTCACTTGCACGCAAACTTGAGCATAAGGCCGTATGGGCATTGAAAAAGATAAATTTTGAGTGGAGTGACGCCGCACACTTAAGAATGGATAAGATAATTGAGTTAGATGAGCTCCATATCCAAGCTTATGAAAGTTTTTCCTTGTAAAGATGAAGTAGTACCACGATAAGAAATTTAAGAAAAAGGTACTCTAACTCGATATGTGGTCTTGTTGTATAATTCAAGACTTTCCTTGTTTCCAGGCAAGATAAAGTCTAGGTTGTCTCGACCATTCACAATGGTTAGAGTATTCATACATAGTGAAATTGAGGTAAAATGATATGGAGATACCCCATTCAAGGTGAACAGGCATCGTGCTAAGCATTACATAGGAAACTTGGAGGAGTTGAAAGTGTGAGTCATACCACGATGTTCAATCAAGCGTTGTATGGAGGAAATGTATGGGCTTGTTGGTGAAGTATGAGTACCCAACAAAACCACACCGTGTCGCTATATAAATTCAAGAGCTGCTTGGGACGCAACCCAAGGTTTTAGTGTTCAGTTTGTTTTTGTTATGTAGGATATAAAGCATGGCAAAGGCCCTGACAAGTAGTAAAAATTACAAAATCTTAAAGAATTATAGGTAAGTTGATCTACGACCATACTTATGGGTCTTAGATCCAACCTATGAAATGTAAGTTGAGTCGTCTGAATTAGAAAAAAATTAGGCCTCTGAACTTCAACCTTCGACCCTTACTATGACCATTGTCATGTGATTAGAAGGTTATGATTTCAAATTGTGAAAGTAGTCATTTATGAATAAAAAAAATAAGATTGTATATAATAAACTCTAATAGTATTTGAATCTTATCTGAATCTTCTACTAAATGAGAACTTTAGTATGCATCATGGACTACCCTATTTTCACTTTCACATAAGTTGAAATTGACTTACTATATCTTGATGGAAGCCTACCTATGACCCCTACCTATGGGGGTGTAGGTACTACCTACGAACCATATAAAGGGTCGTAGGTAGGGGAAAGATTCTCTTAAAAAATAATGATAATAATAATGGGTTCGGTCATTATAACCCAACACGGATTGGTAACCCATGCTATAAAAAACCCTAAAACCCTATCTTTTCACCCATAAGTTCATCAGTTACACTCTCCGTCTTAAATCCAAATTCTTCATCTCTAATTCAAAAGTATAAAATACAAACCTTACCCCATATTCCATATTCTTGTATATTACACGGAGAAGTTGGGTTATTATCACCTTTTCATCTTCTTCTTGCACAATATTCACTCAAGATAAAGTTTTTCATGGTTCAAATTTGATTAATAACTTGTTTCTTTTTGAAATAACCTATAAATGTACTAAAAAGTAGAGTAGAAACAAGTTAACTTAAATAAATCTTGAAATACCTATGGAAATTGGATTGTTGCATGATATAGTGATCGAATTTAGTCTAAAAATTGAAAATTTATCTATGGTGGATGGAAATTTTGGGAAATTTGAAAGACCCTCAGCTTGAACCCATGAAACATACATATGAGCACATAAGTTGAACCTACGATCTTATAGGTTGTCATACAGGTATCAGACCTAAAACCCTAAAAGGTCAGGACTTTGGCTGCTGTTTATGAGGCTACTACCTATGTGACTCCCAAAAAATCCAAACCATTATTAGAAACATGATTCAAGTTCATTAAAAAAAACATTTTTTGATAGTTTTATAAGTGATTTGGACATATATTAAGTCCTAAAATAACTCCTAGCTTAAGGTCAAGTCAAAACATCCCATAGTGATTAAATTTTTGTAAAGTATATAACTATGGTCATCTTCAAATGAGAATATATTTTGGTGCACAAGAATTTCTGAGCTCAAGACCCACCAGTAGATATATAATTGAATTATCTATCCAATGATACAATTTTTGGCTTAATACAATATCGGGGTGAAAAGTTATGGCCAAATTACTGAAGCACTGTCAAAGCTGCCAGTAACTATGACTCTGATGATGACTCATAGTCAGACCATACAAGCCAATAGGAGGAATCGTCGTCATGGCATTAGGGTCCAAAATTTGAATTTCTGACTATGGTTTAAGCCATGACTCATGTCTAGACTGTACGAGTTGTTGCCAAACTCGTTGGGACTGCTTCCATACGATTTCCAGATGATTTTTATGGTATTTTTTGGTCTTTCCCTACTCTTTTAACCCCAAAACTACGTCTTTTAAGCTATTTTAAGGATTAATAAAAAGACAAAACAACCCCAAATCCCTCATTCTCAACATAACACCAAAAATAATACAAAAATATGCAATTTTCTCTTCTCCAAAGCAACAAATTGGGGGTTTTCATCTTCAAGTCCAAATCTCCAAAAATTCAATTCAAGAATCAAAAGTAATCAGGTATGTGGGTATTCAATGAGGATCTCCTTTCATCCTCACAACCAAGCTATAATTTTTATCCATGAATTTTATGATTTCTATAAAGTAAGGGCTTTTACCCAATTGTTATTCTATGCATAAATTCAATCCCCATGATATAATTTTCACTTATAAGCATGTTTTATTGATTATTCATGATTCCTTAGCCCATATAATATCATTGATACAATTATCATGACCAGACATGATTTACATGATATTACACCAAATTTAGAGCATATGATCAAGCTATGAAAGATCTACCCATGTTTTAATATTTCTCAATCCTCAAGTTTAATTTTCCTTTTATTTTAGGGTTACATGAAAAGTATAAATTCTATGATTCCTCCATGAAATTTTTGAATTCAACCATAAAATAGTGTTTTCTCATAACTTCAAGTATTCTTTCGTAATCTTATCATTATAACTAGTTATATTGATAAAATTATAGGACCCTTGAGTTTAAGTCATTAAATTTTTTATCATGTCATTACTTTAAAACTATCATATTTATTTGTATTTTCATTTCTACTAGGTTATGAAAACTTGATACCTAGATGTAATACCCCGTAATATTCCAAGCTCGATTCAGCTCTTAGTTGCATGCTTAAGGGGTCCAATGCTTGAAAATTTCACTAATGTTTGACAATTAGTCATTTTCAAGACCCCTAAACTTTATGGATTTTTAGTTTGGCCTTCCCGTTCCCTAAATGTTGGGTTTTAAGTTGATTCATTATAGGGAGGTTAAAAGTATATCTCGAGGGAGTTTTGGATTTTTTTGGATGAGGTTTAGGGAATGTTTGGATCAAAAAAATAGTTAGTCTCCATGATAAGCCCGCGTCGCGATACTAGTCCCGCCCTGATGTTGTTTGCAATGCGGTAAAGGATTTCTTCGACTGTGATAAGGCTGCATCGCGATGACATTACTACGTCCAATTTTTTATTTAAATGATCAAGGGAAAATTGGGTCTTTTCTCCCTCAACCCAAATCATTCATAACACGACTTGGGGCATCTATAGGGGAATTATTTGTCCCTTCTTCTCAAAATCACTCTCAAGAAACCCTTCTCCTTCCCCAAGAACTAATTCAAATCCTTTTTTCCCAAGAAATCAAGAATCCAAGTTTTTCAAGTTCAAGAATCTTCAAGAAATCATTAAGAATAGGGTTTCTTTCTCTAATAAAAAATCTTGAGGTATGTGGGGTGTTCATCCTTGGGTCTCTTTCAACCATAGAGCCCCAAAACCTTCTTTTCAACTAAAGTATGGATTTTCTCTTATTATGGAGTTTTTGTATGTTCAAGATGGATTTATTTCATGTATTTCCTTCGTAATTGAACTCAATTCATGTCCATGCATGGTTCTATGAAAAGTCAAGTTATCTCAAGCTTCAAGTTCTAATTTCTAATGTCAATATCCAAGTGAATTTCATGTTATAATATTGAATTGTAAATTTGGTCATGTAATTATGCGGTTTTGCTCATACTTAATGCATTGTCATACTCAAGTTTATGACTCTCACATTTTTGATGAAATGTATATATTTTAAGTCTTTGAGCCATGATTTAATATACAATTTTAATCCTTAATACTGTATTTTATGGTCATTCAGTGCTGGCGAGTTATGAACATCCAATACCTATATATTTTAAATGATTTCAGATCTTTCAAGTAATAATTTCAATTAAACCATGAATATTTCCATTTACTCAATTGTTAAGATCCTGATGAGCAATGTAATTTGTTATGTTCAGCTGAATTTAGTTCAGTCCAATATCAGTGTCAGTTCAGTTAGGAGTACGATTTAGTACCGAGTGAACCTAGGGATAGGCGCTTACCTCCTAGTAGAGGGTGTGACCTCTAGTAGCAGTCCCTAAGTTCCAGAATTATGTAACCAGTGTAGGTTTGAGATGTCTTCCTAATAATTGTGGGTTGATGCATATCTTATGAGATAACCTGCTAGTAGAGAGTGACTCCCTAGTCCTTCGGGACATAAACCTTGTGAATCCACATCATCATCCACGTGTTAGTACCCGTGGCACGGTAATGACACCCTTACAACTAGCATTACAAGTTGGACCTCAATAACTCAAATTGGGGTAGGTAAGTTACATGATACCTCATACAGTTTCAGTCATTATTATAGTATATCCAGTTCAGGTTTTCTTGACTAAGTGTACAGATTTTCAATCATTCAGTTATATAGATTTCAGTCTTTCAAATTTCAGAACATTTTATTAACATGTTTATACTTGGTCTTACATTCTAAGATATTAAGTGTTCATTCATTCATGATCAGTTATTTTATGTATTTCAGCCAGTCCTCAACTCATATACCAGTACATTCAAAGTACTAACCGCATACTTTTCTTTGTGCTATGTTGTCTTATAACATAAGTTCGGACACTCAGTTTCCTGATTATTCTTAGATAACTCAGTGTTACTCAGCAGCAACAGTGGTAAGTACTTATCCATCGAGGACTTGATATGTTTATTTAAATACTTCTTTCTATTTAGTCAGTCGGAGTTAGTTCTGGATTTGTCCCAAAAACTGCTTATGATGTTTAGAGGCTTTCACATAATCAGTTAGACAGTCAGTCGGTTATTTTAATATTAATAATTATTGCAGATAGACAGTTTGGTTTCTAGTATTTGATTAGATATTTCAAATATTCTTTGCTTTGTATTCAAGTATTCAGTTTTTGATAATGCTCAACTCACTCCTATGTTTGAGGGGTGGGACAGTCGTTGTCAAAAACCCAACTCGCATAGGGGTTGAATCCATAATGAGTGAATTATAAATTTCAAATCCTTTAGGTGTTCTAATTACTAAAAGATTACCCAGAATGCTAACAAATGCAACATATAAAATAAAGTGGGGGCAATTTAGTTGAAATTTGTTTGTAACAATCTGTGGTAACAACACACTAATTTAGTACTTTTGATTTAGAATCAAGATTTGGGAAGATCTTAGGATTATGTATACCTAAAGATAAGGAGTTCTTGGGTTGTTGAGAGTTTAACATAAAACTTCATTGTTAAGTAAAAGATAGGCTAGGTCGAAGGTCTTTGTGGTTAGTCTTTCAAAATAACCACAAGGATTTCACCCATTCGCTCTTTTGAGCACCTAAAAAGTGTGCAATTCATAATCACCCAAAACCTCAATCGGGTATCCCTATTTCTAGGATGATTCCCTTAATATGATCCACATTCCAATCACACTTATTTCTAAGATTGAAAAAGGTAGTAATACATAGGCTTTATTGTACACCATTTTCTTTTCACCCTATAGCCCTCTTTCAAGGATGCTTTGAGTTCCTATAACTTTACTTCCACCCCTCTTTTAAGAATGATCAAGGGTTTCTAGAGTTAGGGGTTTCCCCCCATTAAACCTATTTGGAGATTTGGGGTTTTCACTCATAAATTCTAACTACTAAGCACAAGCAATGGTGGACTCCATAATCAACAACTGAGAATCATGTAAACCCATCAACACCCGCACATAAATACACTTTAGTTTAACATAATCTCGAGACTAAATTACTTAGCTACCCATGAAGAAAGTAAATAAATATATACCATAAGGATTATCCAAAGAATTAATTCTTCACAAAACACCAGGAATTTAGCTCTTGAAAATAGAGTTACAATCTTGCCTAATTAGGGTTCTTTCTTAAAATTCAAAAGTGTGTATGAGGTAAGCGATGCCCAAAGAAGAAAAAGTTTTTTGCCAAAATAAGGTTTGGGATTCATCCATTTAAATTTACAAAACTACCCTGGGCATTATTCCCGCTTAGCAGCGATCGTGTGAGGATATTCGCTATCGCGGCTAATGCGACTACAGTTGTGCTCCACAACCGTGGTCTCCTGACCATCTTGACTAATCGCGACCACATCCTATGGCTCGCGAATGCGGTAACTAAGGACGATGACTATTACAGGTCTTTAGCTACACTTCTCTACTTTCATTTGATCCCTTTTTAGCTCCAATCCACATCTTTTCATCTCTCAAACTATGCACTTGCATAATATGGATATTAGTACATTAAATAACCATTATGTCTCATTAAATTCCCTAAAACATGTTAGTGTGCATAAATGTTCAGTGCAAATAAGTGGTAAAGTCACCACTCATCAACACCCCCAACGTAGAATCTTGCTTGTCCTCAAGCAACACCACCCTTTACTATGAGACAAATTCACATGTATGCCCACATTTTATTACCCAATGATTATGATGACTCCAACTAGATTACTACCACAAAATTCTCTTCACACATGGCCAAGTGATTTTAATGATGCGTCTCGACATAAAATGGAATTACGGAGGGCATAATATACTTTGAGGAGAAACCATGCGATAACTACAACTCACTTTAGAGATGACTCACTTTTTTACTTGAACCATATTGTACCCCCTTTTATCTCATTGTGCGGAAGATGAAAAAATCACCCACCAACTTGTTCATATGCCTCCTCAAAAGATAGAAAATTTTACACACCAAGTCATCAATCATACAACAAGGAGTTTAAGTGTAAAACTCTCTCTCTCAAGAAATTCTCAATGTTAACAAGTACCATGCCATAGGCTTTCCTCTATTTTCAATTGCCATTGTAATGACCATACTTGGTTGGGAATCACAAAGGAATTTCTTGAGCTTGTGATGTAGGTTAAGGGTAGGGCAGGATATCAATTTAGGACAATAAGGATAAACCCTCCTTGAACTTCTACAACACACTCTTTTCATTTCTTTTCTATTAGGCCACTTATTTTCTTTCTCTATTGTGCCTACTTTTCCTTTATTGTTTTTCCCATTTCCCCCCCCTTTTCTTTTGTTTTTTGCACATAACTCATCCCTTTTTTTGTTTGTTAGATATTTTCTTTATTCTAATTATTTTTCTTTATTTGTTTAAGCTCGTAGTCACTTTCTTATGATTTCATGCCCCAACTATACCTTTTTCAATTTCCACCAACCCAACTTAGGATTTTAGGCTCAATTTGTATTCTTAAGTTTAAGGAGGGTAGGTTTCAAAAGAGGAAAAATAGAAGGGTCACGACTTATAATGTGTTTGCCAAAGAAAAGTTCAAAGGCTCAAAGAGGGTGACTATGGGTAACTCCTATGTATTGGTAGGATTTTTAGGCTAAAGTGGGCTTCCTATGTCAAATGATAGCCTATGATCCTTTTACTAACCAAGCACAATCAAAATTTAGCCTTGAAAGACTAATGGGGCAAGTTATAGATGGTACACGTACACATGACATGTAGACATATGAGCTCTCACACACGGAATGTGAATCTCGTCAAGCTGGTTCAATTGTTCCTCCTACTCGAGACAAAAATGGTGTACCAATTATTTTTTGAAGTCACGTTTCGGAGTCACAAAAAGAGAAAAAGTTTTTTTACAAGGTTGCTCATGTCCATGTCCTCAAATTTTGCAACAATTTTCAAACGGAGGGGTCCAAACCACATATAATTTGCTAATCATGGAAACAACCCAAGCTATTGTCTCATAATATGGCTCTAACATAGGCGAACTACCCATATGGCTACTCAGATACGGGCAAAGTACCCATATGGCTACTCAGACTTTGCTAATGGGTATGAATATGATCCTGAATCATCAATGCCATAGGTATTTAGAATTCCCTTACATTACCATGATGCCACATGTACTTAGAATTCCCCTGTAATCCATGGCTAAAAACCCGATACGATGCTTTTCCCTTAAGAATGTCATCACTCAGTCTGTCATAGGGAAAATCTTGCTAAAGATAACTAAAATAAAGTAACAAACTAAGAAAAAAGTAACTAATCATGCAAATGTTAGCACCATCAGAGAGCCCGAATATTACAACCCAAATAAAAATAAGAATCATCCAAAAGAGCAGAAAAATATGTAGGAATATCAATAATACAAGCCCAAATCAAATAAATAATGAGACACCCCTAGCTAAAAAGGTAGTATTGTCCCCACTGCATAAATAAGGAAAAATAAATGAGATAAGGGGCTCCCAAAAAACACATCAAGGGCTGCTATCACTCTCTGACTCTGCATATCATCATTCTTCTCAAGGTTAGACCACTAAGCAGGGGACTCATCTTCACTCTCTACCCAAGATAAAGGAAATTGATTCTGGGGTTTTAAGACCTTCTATAGGCCCTTCACCTCTTTCCATAACTTAATAAAGAACTCATACCTCTTCTTTTCCCTTGTGATCATCTTTTTATGTGCACTGTAGAGGTCATGGTGTGACTCCGCCAAAGTGGAGTAGGCTTTTTTGACCTTAGCAATGGTAGTTTCTTGCTTCTTTGTTTTTTCTTGTACTCCTAATAATTATTCCGTTACACATATGAATGATGAGTGGCGGATGGCTCTCCTGGTCCTTGGGGAAGGCTAGAGATAAGCTCCATGCTGGCTGTAGTCTCAACTCTAATCTCCTTAAGAGATCTGGTGGTGGGTGGTCTATAAGACTCAAGCGCAATACCAACTTTCCCAAGTCGATCTTTCTCTTATTGCCTTTACCAGATGCCCTCTCCTCAAATCCTCAAGGGGTAGATGGGGGAACCAGGGTACACCCATATCACTAGCATACTTTTCAACCTTTGCTTTCTGCAAAGCTCAGTAATAAAAATGGGGAAAAAGAGATGTATACCACCTTGGGTCTTGAAATGATCCATTTCATTAACAATGAGCTGACCAACATCCAAAGGGATGCCATCTAGAATGTAAGCAATCATTTTAGATCATAGATATGGGACTGCTGTCATATGGGTACAAGAAGAGACTCGGCTACAAATAATGTGCAACCATATCTGAGAGACTTAGAAGTGAAGTTGTTCATTGAGATATTGTTTTTAGTCTTTGCCTAATAGACTTTCATTTAAAGACATAGCCGATGCACCAACCAACTCCCTAATTTATACCCTTTTTCTATGAATTCACCCATGTATGCATGTTGGAGCCCATACACATCATTAATTTTCTCTGCCCCAACACTCACTGGATTTCCCCGAATCTTAATAGTCACATTGGATGGGTCTGAGAAAGACACTTCACTGATATTGGCATAAAATTCATTGACCTATTGTTTATTTGAAATGAAAGAATTCAGGGTAAAGCACCGCCTCCCTATGTCTTCAAGATTGTAATGAAATGATGGTAGTTTCTCTGGCATATTCTCCAACCAAATCCCTCTTTCCAGGAGAATCTTTGTCTTTAAAAGATCACTGTAGTTGTGAATGTGTCACTCAGGTGCCATGACTTGAATATGATCATACTTGTCCCTGAGGTTGTCTGGAAAGCACTAGGCATACATGATATCAATCAATGACAATTTAACATACAAATTGTGCCACAATGTTCACTAAAGCTTATTAGAATATGTGCTTGACTAAAAATTAGAAGTGAACGATTTTTGGCATGGTAGGAAACTGTCCCTGGTTGCCATGATCACGTGCCATGATCGTATTCACATTGTCGTGATCATGGATTTTGACCGCATTCGTGTTACCACAATCATGGATTATGACCTCGGTTGGGATACCTGAGGCTAGTTTTGTACCAACATTTCATGTCCAAAACTCTTCCAAATTTTTATGCCACTAGTATGCTCTACAATCTAGATTTACATGAATACCAATTGAACAATGCTAAAAGGTGTTTGAATGTGACCTTTCCAAATGAAAAATAATTATTGAATGTTCATTTGGGCAACGTATCAAACACTTGGTGTACACACCCCATTGGTCTACATTTCACAAATATTCGGGTACTCAAAATTTCCCTACTTATGTGCACTCCTCACTCAAGCAGCCAACACTATACAGTTACTAAGTATAACCACATGGAAGAACAACAATGAAAACTTTAGGCCATTTATTAATCATACATTTTAAGTCCTATTTTAAAAATAAAAGCATGGATTCATGACACCTACCATATTTGTGATGCAAGAGGGATAAAAGGATGCTTTTGGAGAGCTCACACACTTGGCTAGAATTTGGTCCCATTTGAGAATAAACTTCGAAAGGGATTGTGAGAGAAATGGTGTTAAATTAGTGATTAAATGGATAAAGTGATCGCGATCACAGTCAGGTGATCGTGATCGCAGACATATGAGTGATTGTGATCGCGCCAAGGGACTGTAATTGTAGTAACTAAGAGCATTTCTGCTCCTTTACTTTTCCCTGTTCAACTCTTTTATTAATTTATAAAAAAATTTCCCCTATTTAGTTTTCAATGAAAATTTTGCACACTTCCCCGCTTTTCAAGCACATCTAATGCAAAAAACTAACATCTATGCTACAAAATCATAACAAAAAGGATATGAGCCATTTTTGTGGCCTTTGTGGGTTGCCTCCCACATCGTGCCTTAGTTATCATCGTGGCACGATGTCTTTTTTTTCTATGCTCAAGTTGGGTGCACAAGCCCCTCCTCAATCACCTTCTCACTCTCAACATCTACTATGGACACAACTTAAAGTTCTGCAGTTTGTTTCTTTGTCTTGCAAATTTTGTAAGAGACCTCATCCTCTTCCATTCTAAACTTTATTTCCCCCATCTCTAAATCGATAATAGCTCTTCCTATGACCAAGAAAGGGTGAATAAAGATGATAGAGAATTCTTCGTCCATTTCACAATCTAATATCACAAAGTCCGCCAGAAGTATAAACTTGTCCACTTTAACAAAGACATCAAATAAAATTCTCACCGGCGTTTTGATAGATCGGTATGCTACTAAGAGTCGCATAGAGGTCGGTGTAGGGGCATCTAATCCAAGCTTCTTGTAGATGGCAGAAGGTATTAAGTTAATTCTCACACTAAGATCACATAGAGTTTTGGCAAACTCATCTATCCCAATTATGCAAGGAATAGTAAATGCTCCAGGGTCAACTTTCTTTTCCGCAACCTTACAATCTATGATAGCACTACACCCATGAGTTATCTTAATGGTGTCACCTTCGCAAAGCTTATTTTTGGACATAAAATTTTTTTATTAACTTAGCATATCCTGGGACATCTTAGATTGCCTCAAGCAACATGATGTTTATCGATAGATTGCTAAGTTTTTCCATAAACTTCCTTAATTTGTCACCCTCCTTTTTATGCAATCGTTGAGGGAATAAGGGAGGAACTTGAATTGTGGGCCTTGCTTCACTTTTTGGCTTTTTAGCCTTAAACATTTTTTTGTCACTTTTCTTGGTCTCTTTCTGATCATTTTCTTCTCTACTTTAGGGTAACCCCTCCTTTTCTTTAGCTTTGGGAATTTTCTCATTCAAGTCTTCTTTCAAGGGCTCATCGAGTGTCTTTACGCTCTTTGTGACAATTTCTACGACTTGAGAATCATATTTTCGATTAGAAATTATGTCACTAGGGAGTCCACCTCTAGGCCTAGCATTTAACTGTTTGGAGATTTTCCCATTTTTGGTCTCTAACTTCTCGATAGAGGCGAAGTGAGACACCACAGTTTGAGAGAGTTTATAGAAGTCACCTTTCTACTTATGGACCATTTTGCCCATACCTTCCACTTTACTCAATATTCTTTCTATCGCTTCCTCGGTCTTGAGTTTTTGGGGTTGATGGCACTTGGATATTTTGTCATAGCTCGATTATGAAGGGAAACATAACAATCATAATCTCGCTCTCTATCTCTCCAATCTCTATCCCTCTCACAGTTCATCCAACCTTGGTTCCCACCTTGTCTTTGATAGGCGGGGCAGGAACCCCCTGAGTAGTTAGCCAAATATCGGATTTCCTCATCCAACTTCTTTAATTCTTCATTATATTCATAAGATTTTGATACTATTGCATTTACCTGTATCGTGGGTGCACCCATAACATGATTTGTCAAGAGTTCGATTCATTATTTTTCCATGTTCTCCTCCTTTTCTTCATTCCACTTTCTTTGTTCATTATCAACTATTGAAGTAGTAGAAGGGATCTTAGGAGCTTCGATATCTCAAGTATACCAATGCCGATTTTACTTTAACACTTCTTCGATCAATAGAAAGGCCGTATGGTGGTACATCTTTACTATAGAGCCACCTGTCATGTTATACACCACCATTTTATTTAATGGATCTAGGGTATGGTAGAAGATCTTGAGAAACATCTTCTAAAGAATCTCATGATTTATGCATTGGGCTAATTTTCCATTAATCCTTTCCCAAGCTTCAAACAATGACTCTCTATTCATTTGCCAAAAATTCATAATTTTGTATCTCTTTTGAAGCAGTTTATATGGTGGGAAGTATCTATCAAGAAATACCATGGTAAGCTCTTCCCAAGATGTAATAGAGCTGAGTGTAAGTGAGCGGAGCATAAAACCGCCTTGCCCGTTAGTGAGAATGGGAAGAGGCGAATTCAGATGACTTCTTGAGTAATGTGTTCTATGTTAAATAGGCATATATTTCCACGAAATTCTTCAAATAGACATTTGGGTCCTCAAAATCTTGACCCCCGTACAACCCTTTTATTTGTAACATATGAAGCATGATGCTATTCATATGGGAGACTCTATTCCCATTGGTTGGTGGGATACAGATTGCACATTTTTGGCCTACTTTATTTAGTTGTCCCTTATAATCTAGGGGACTATCAAAGGGGTCCATGTTTCTCGCATTATCACTCATCATTCCATTAATACTTCGATCACCTTAAGAAATTCAAAAACAACAAATTAAGTAAATTACACCACCCCGGGTATACCCAAGTAAGAATCATACCACACAAGTAAAATCTATATTCCACTCCCCGACAATGATGCCATTTTGATAATTCTCAAATTACTCCCATGTTTAAGGGGTGAGGCAGTTGTTGTCAATAACCCAACTCACATTGGAGTCGAATCCACAAGAAGCGAATTACAAATTTTAAATCCTATGGGAGTTCTAATTACTAAAAGGTTATCTGGAATGCTAACAAACACAACATGTAAAATAAAGTGGGGGGAATTTTGTTGAAATTTGTTTCTAACAATTTATGGTTAACAACACACTAATTTAGCACTTTTGATTTAGAATCAAAATTTGGGAAGATCTTTGAATTATGTCTACCTAATGTAAGGAGTGCATGGGTTGTTGAGAGTTTAACATGAAACTTAGTTGTTAAGTAAAAGATAGGCTAGGTCGAAGGTCTTTATGGTTAGTCATTCAACAAAACCATAAGGATTTAACCCATTAGCCCTTTTGAGCACCTAATGAGTGTGCAATTCATAATCACCCAAAACCTCAATCGGCCATCCCTATTTCTGGGATGATACCCTTAACATGATTCAAATTTAAATCGAACTTATTTCTAAGATTGCAAAAGGTAGTAAACCATATGCTTAATTGTCCACCATTTCTTTGTCACCCTATAGCCCTCTTTTAAGGAAACTATGAGTTCCCATGACTTCATCTCCATCCCTCTTTCAAGGATAATGAAGGGTTTCTAGAGTTTGGGGTTATCACCCATTAAATCCATTTGGTGATTTGGGGTTTTCAACCATAAATTCCAACTACTAAGCTGAAGGAATGGTGGAATCCATAATCAACAACTAAAAATCATGCAAACCCATCAACACCCACACACAAATACACTTTAGTTTAACATAATCCAAAGACTAAATTACTTTGCTACCAATGAAGAATGTAAAGAGAGATATACCATAAGAATTATCCAAAGCATTAATTCTTCACAAAACGCCAAAAATTTAGCTCTTAACAATTTAGTTACAATCTTACGTAAATAGGGTTCTTTCTTAAAATTCAAAAATGTCTACGAGGTAAGTAATGCCCAAAGAAGAAAGGGTTTTTTCCTAAATAAGGTTTGGTATGCGTCCATATAAATTTACAAAAATTCCCTTGGAATCATTCCCACTTAGCCTCAATCACGTGAGGATGTCCATGATCGCGGCCAATGCGACCATGGTTGTACTTCGCAACTGTAATCTCCTAACCATCTTGATTGACTGGGACCGCGGTCTGTGGCCCGTAGCTCTAGGTGTTTAACTGCACTTCAGTACTTTTATTTGATGCTTTTTTAGCTCCAATCCAAATCTTGTCATCTCACCAACTATACACCTGTACAATATGGATATTAGTGTATTAAATCACCATTATGTCTCATTAAATTCTACAAAACAACGTAGTGTGCATAAATGTTTAGTGCAAATAAGTGGTAAAGTCACCACTTATTAGTTTTATAGTACGTT
The DNA here is from genome assembly GCF_002878395.1 of Capsicum annuum. Taxonomy (NCBI): domain Eukaryota; kingdom Viridiplantae; phylum Streptophyta; class Magnoliopsida; order Solanales; family Solanaceae; genus Capsicum; species Capsicum annuum. The sequence continues at coordinate 69,680,074 of NC_061115.1, forward strand.
ATCAGTGCATCGTCTGTTCATGTATTATATTATAATATTACTCAGTGCTCACATCAAATACTAGTTCATGGGTTTACTTGTAGTCACTTATGATCATAAGAACTGTTAATAGGGGTAGCCTTGGGCCATGCTAATTCCTCCCAGAAAAAACAATGAAAGAATGAATAGAGATTATCCTGTACCACCACCTATTTAGTAAGATACCCTGAATGAATATGTATTACCCCGTATTCTTGAGCTTGAAATTAATTCATCGTTTCTATGTGTGAAAACTCTAATCCTATGATTTATCTTTCAATACATGTGTAATCACCTTTAACCTTGTGTGTGAAGTGCTTATGAGGTGAAAAATATTCTTATGAATCACTTAGAGCAAAGTGTGCTAAGAGGCTTTGATTCGGCAAAATTTTAGTATTTGATTCTAAATAGGGCGACTTTTTACATGCATAAATTTTTATATATGTGGAATTTTTCAGTTCAAGACCTACCAAATGATATATAATTGAATTATCTTTCCAACTATACCAATTTTTCCATAATCCAATATCCGAGCAAGAAGGTATGGCCTTTTTTGTGTGAGGCCGTAAGGATCTGCGATTTGGATATGGCGTGTCTCTCTCTCAATGAGATAAGAGGCATGACATGTTGATCTCTCAACATGATAACGGATGTGAAATAAAGATTATTCCCTATTTTTTTCGACTTCTTAGGGATCAAGCGACACTTTGATCCTTTCTCCTCATTCCTAAACATCCAAGGCATGAATTAAATCACCCAAAAGGGCATTATCTGCCCATCATATTCAAATCAACTCATGTAAGAACCCTCTATTTTCCCAAGAACAATAATCAAAGATTTTTATCTCAAGAACACAATGATTCAACTTCGAGAATTCATCAATTAAGGTATGTGGGATTTTGAACAAGGTTAACCTTTCAACCTTATCTAAAAAATCATGAATTTTCAAGTTAAATTTACATGTTTTAAAATAGAATTATACCCAAATACTTATGTGGGAAAATGTAGCATTATCATGTGATTAAGGGACTAAAGATCATCAGAGTTGTATTTATTCATGTTTCCAACTATAAGTTTGATGTCTTATCTTGAATTCATTACTTTGGTAAGAAATTTCTAGTCCTTTAAGTTTAATATGTTTTCATGCTCAAAATCACATATTATGTATATCTACTGAAATGTCCGCGTATGATTCCATGAAAAGACAGAATTATGTCATGATTAATGTTCCAATTTCTCATGTCATCTCCAAGTGAGTTTCATTAAGAATTATCTCATGATTAAAATTCCAATTTCTCATGTCATCTCCAAGTGTGTTTCATGTTATAATTGCGAATTATAAATTTAGCCATGTAATCATGTTGTTTTCTCATATTTTAAGATATGTCGATGTTCAAGTTCAAGCTTTTCACATTCCAGTGTGATGTCTAGCTTTTAGGTTTATGAACCATGTCTCCATACTACTATTTTTAAGATTTGTTATTGTATTTTTGGGTCATTCAGTGATGGCGGGTTATGATCACCCGATACCTACGTGTTTTACATGACTACTATTTTTCAAGTAACAAGTTAGTCAGACCATGATTTTTAATATCATATTCAGAATACCATGACCATATTGAGCATTATCAGTTTATCTGCTTATAATTACCTCAGAATTTGTAAGCACTATTATTTTCAGAATACCATGACTTTAGCTTATCAGTTATCAGTTATCAGTGCATGCATCAGTCAGTATTTTAGTGTCTTTCAGTTGGGAGTAGGATTTAGCATCGAGTGAACATAGGGATGGAATCTCCCCCAGTTTCCCCTTGCCCGATATGGGCTCAGTTTAGTGATCATGTCAGTTCAGGTTCTACTCTGATGGCAAGGATAGAACAACCCTCCTCAACATGGGTCATACATTGGACCCCATGATTTCTCACATGGTTTATGTCAATTACATGATAGCTCCCAAAGTTTCAGTTAGTACTCAGATTATGTCAGTTCAGGTTTGCTTGACAAAGTAATCAGATTATCGGTTATTAAATCAAACAGTTTTACAGATTATTCAGTATTCAGATTATGTCACTACATGTTTTACTTGGTTTTGCATTCTCAGTTTTACATGTTCATATTTTCATACTCAGCTTCCATACATGATCTTCAGTTTAGTTTTATCGCATGTTAAGCTTTACATGTGATTTATATCCCAGCTTCAGTTCTACTTATTTTACAAAAGTAAGGATTTAAGAAACTATGTGTAGTGACTCACCAGCGTATTAGATTATGCTTGTTACTCATGTTTTAAGATACTTCAGCTTTCAGTTGATTTCAGTCTCTTGGTGAGTCTACTTACACTTAGCATGCATGTTTTAAGATTATGTATCTACTCAGTTTTACTTATTGCATTCACCCCCGCTTACTCAGTACATTCAAAAGTATTGATCTACATATATGTCTATGTGCTACATTGTCTCATAATGTAGGTACCAGTTGTAGTCTACACATCATAATTAGGCAGTTTGCAGCTTCCAACCAGCAGGTGATGATTTCTTCTATTTCAGGGACTCCAGTCAGTTGTAGTTTATGTACTTTATTTTGATTTTTCATGTGTATTAATTTTTGGTAGTTGGAGGCATGTCCCAGCTATCTATAGTCAGTATAATAGTGACAAGAACTAATCTCAAGCATTGTTGTAATGGGCATCCCAAGTCCATTTAAGACCGGGACCACTCCCTGTTACCCAACCTAACCACCTATATACAACCTTAGGAGGGCTGAATTTTGAGTATATAACAAGATAGCGTTATTGTTCTCATTAAGACTCTGGGATAGGGTTACAACTGTGACTGACCCAATTGAGTCCAACTGTACTACACCAATTCCCCAACCATACAAAACAAAACCATAAGCCATAAACTAGGCCATAACAAAAGAGAATACTGAAACACAATATGATAATCAATCTCAAAATATAATTTAATAAAACAGTGAGAAATCATGTTCGATGATGCAATCTACGCCGCTTATTCCAATTCCAAGGCCAACACCAATACTGATCCCATCCATACCAACCCCCAAAAGTACCATAAAGACTCTATCCAAAAGAGTAAATAAATTCTATTCGGACAGGCCCTCAACCATGGTCAAAACCAATATCCAAGGAAAAAGGAAAGTATCTAAGTTAATCCATATCATGAAATGATGCCCCTCAAAAGGATGGAAGCTTACCACTTCAGTCAAAATGCTGATATTCAATCAGCATGCTAAATTGGAAGAGTAGAATGATTGGTTCCTGCATAGAGTGGGTATACAACAACCAGTAGACGGGGTTAGCAAGTGACCGCTAACATAAATCTTAGGATAAGGATAAAATAATGCCAGTTATAAAACCAAGTAAAACCATCCATAATGCATATAACCATACATATATAAGTGCTGAGAAAGGGAATCGAGTTTAGCATACCTTTAAAACTTTTATACCTAGGTTGTGTAGCTTTGCCATCCTAACCACCTACTGGACATATAGGTTAAGCTCCCCCTTTTTATATGGTCCTAGAGCGTGTAGCTGCACGACCAGGGAATATCCCATGGGATGGAAAGTATATCCCCTAATATAAAATGTGACACACGCACACGGTCATCAAGATCCCTCATATTGGCAACTATGAGTTTCTGATTTTAATACCTCCAAGAAAACCACCTTTCATGGCTTAGCTCCAAATCCCGCAATTAATTACCAATCCAGTTTCTAAATAACCAAACTACTATCCATTTATTAACCAAGGACAATATTAGTGGTATCATCATACCACCCCTTACTTGCAAGTAATATCCATTGCCAAACTATTTAGGTTAAGGGGGTCTTAGGTGCCTTTTAAATAACTATATTAAATTTAGTTGAGATACTTCCATGTTCTCCACAAGCATAACCATTTAGCCTTTATCCTTTCAAACCATTTGAATGATGCATGTATCCTTCATCAAGTTTAAAACAGGTAAGAGATCCATTAAAAGAAGTCAATGCAATGAACATATCTTTATAAGAATTTTATCAAACACTTTAGGGGCGTAATATAACTAAAACTAATTCCAAAGACCATTAAACCATTACCATGCAATCCATCAGTCAAAATCTATAATTGATTCACATAAAAGCATAAGTAAAATGAAAGAAAACCATAACCAACCATTCAATATCAAACCCCCCAAATAATAGTTGAAAGGCATAATTATGAAATAGTAAAACCATGAAATCAATCATATAAACCATGTATTTAGTTGAAATTACAATGAGGGAAGATAATAATGCCTTATTCGAAAGAATTGATGGAAGGAAATCACTAAGACAAGCCCCAAAGCAATCTGCAAGATGAAACTCTAGCCTTCTTGCCCCAAAAGCTCTTGAAAGAATTATAGAGTGTTTTGGAATAGTTTAAAAGTGTTAATGAATAGAATAATAGGGTAAATACCCTCCAAAGTGTATTAGAATCTGTGGGCCCTAATTAGGGCAAGTAGGGAAATATCTAAAATACCACTACTTAAATCCCTTAAAAACCCATCACAGGGATACGACTGACCCATACAAGTCGTACTCTTCTATACGATTGTTACCCACCACTCATATCCAAGCCTAAAAATTTGGATCAAATATTATCCAATATACAAATCATCTAACCAAGTCATAACCACAATATATGATCTGTGCCTATAACCCATATTTAGACTTAGTATTATTTTAGCCTTTGTAGGTTGAAAACTCTATTTCACGACCCTTTTGACCTTAAAGTAATGATTTTTAGGTTGAATCATGATCAGGTATGACAGTGGGTGTTTCCAGACAAGTTTAGGATTTTTTTGGACTTTGTTTGGATCACATTTGAAAGCTCAAAAAAGTGGATTGATGTGATCTTGATGCATGGCATCTCCCATCGCTTTGATGAATATTTTCCCAGATCCCAGTGCTAATTTCAGTAAACCAATGTGGACTCGATGCAATGCATTGGACATCGCATCGATGCCAATGTGTGACACGTCATTCTGCACGGCCTAAGTTAAATTTCAGTCATTAAAAAAGCCGCTTCCTCAGCAGTAATTAGGTTTTTTCCCACCTTATGTCTGTCCCTAAAACCCGAAATTAAGCCCCTTTAGAGGTAAAATTCATTCCCTATTCAGAATTACTCATGAATAAAAACCCTAGGAGATCAAATTTCAAACTCAAGGTTTAAGATTTCACCATTATTCTTCAAGAATTTAGCAACCAAGGTATATGATGTGTTCATCCAAAGGTTTTCTTCCACCATTGAAGTTCAAGAAACTCTTTCAAAATACTAGTTAATTTATTTCAGGGATTTCATGTTGGATCTTGAATTTATTAATGATTCTGATGTTAATGATGATATAATTCCATGATTTATCCCAAGTTTCATGCAAACTAGCTTAATTGTGAATTGAATTTTGTGAACTACATGTCAAACTCTTGAATTGCAAGTTGAATGTAGAATCCATGATATTACTACATGTTTATTGATATATGAAATACCAATGCTCCCCAAGTGCTTGTCAAAATGCTTATGTGATTAGACTAGTCCAAACATAACATGCTATTGTGTCATATTAATCATGCACAAGCTCATGTATAACAAGTGTTTCACCAAAGATGTTTAAGTGAATGTATTATTAGTAAGCTAGTACCATGGTCCTACTAAAGTCCTACAGTGATTTACTTTTTATGCTATCGATTCCTAGGGGTATTAAAACCCGATAATTTAGCTACTTACCTAGAGCCAGTATTAGTTACAGAATAATCTCAATTATGTGACAATTAGTAGTACTCTTAGTCAGTTAGAGAACTTAGGAAAAAATCAGTAGACTTAGTATCAGTCTAGTCCTATTCAGTATCCAGTTTAGACCTCAGTAAATTTAGTCAGTTAATAAAATTTAGTAGTATTCCATTAGTCAATAAAACTTTGTGAACTCAGTTCAGTTTAGTTAGATAGTATAATCAGTAATAGTTCAATCAAGCCTAGTATGAACTAAGAATCATTTCAGTGTCTATTTAGCTAGGAATAGGATTCAGCACTGAGCAAACCCAGGGATGGGGGGCATTCCTGCCAGCAGAACGTTTGACCCTTGATGCAATCCCTATATTACAGAACTACATAGACAGCATAGGTTGTGATATTTTCCAGCCAGACTAGGGTTGATACATCTCTATGAGTTTTTCTACAGGCAGAGGTTGATGAAAGAGCTTCCTATCAAAGAGGGTTAACTTACAGTTGTTATTACCCATGGCACAGTACCGACACCCTTCCAACTAGGGTTACAGGTTGGACCCCAATCAATTCAGACAGGGGCATTTCAATTAGATGATTACCTCCCATAATTTCAGTCTTCAGAGTACAACTCAGTTCAGTTCTACTAAAATCAGGATAGTCAGACACCGTCACTCAGTTCAGTACGAACCTCAGTATAGTTCCACAAAATCAGGACTGTCAGATATAGTCATCCAACTATCAGTTATATAGTGTTAGTAAACTCAGATATCAATAAATTAGTAATTTAAAACTCAGCATCCAGTGTTGTCATGACCATAGTTATAATTTACGTATTCATAGATGTACTGTCATTTAGTTATATTCATGTTATTTAGTCATTATTGTTCATGCATATGAACCCATGCATCTCATCCTACCTCCCTTAGCATACCAGTATATTTAAAGTACGGACGTATACCTTTTTTAAGCTATGATATCTTATATATAGGTTCATACACATGGGCTCCCGATCATACTTAGCATCCTGATCTATCAGTAGCAGACTAGTGGTGAGTTCTTATTGTTCAAGGATAGATTATTTATTACAGTATTTTAGTACTCAGATTATTTCAATAGTCGGAGTTAGTTAGGGACTTATCCCATCAACTCCTTATTCAGACAATAGAGGCTTTTTCAGATTAGCGTATTTCAGGCAGATGTATCAGTATTCAGTTGTCAGTATTTACTTAAAGTTTTGAACTTTATGGCAAGTTTCTGACTAATTTCTGAATAATATAGTATTATTATTCAGTTATTACAGCAAGTACCAGTCATGGGTTAGCTTGTGGTCCCTCAGGATTATGAGCACAGTGTAGCATATGGGGTATATACTCAAGGCATTACAAACTTGGTATCAGAGCCTAAGGTTCAACAGAGTCTAGAAAGTCTAAAAGCCGCATTTAGTAGAGTCTTGCGCATGGGTGTGTAGTGTGCCATACTTATAGACAAGAGGCTATTAGATGCTTTAGGAAAAGTTTTCCTTTTTTCAGTATTTATGTCGTGTGAGTGAGCATGAGCTCAAGTTAAACTCTCAGCCTAATTGTTCTTTTCTTTTTGTTTACAAAACATGCCTCCTAAAAATACAAATAAAAGGAGAACCGAAAATCAGTCAGCACCTCAGCCCATTCAGGAAGATCCTTAGATGAACATCTCTCACACTAAATTTAGAGCAGATTTCACCACCCTAAGTTATTCTGTGGCAGCCCAGAATGAATCCCCAACTTCTATTCTACGCAAACCAGTAGGCAATACTACTGTAGCCAAGATTTAGGACTTCACCCGAATAAACCCTCTATTTTTTACTGGGTCTAAGTAAGATGAGGACCCTCAGAAATTTTTAATCAGGTGAAGAATGTTACAGATATTATGGGGGTAACAGCTAGTAAGAGTTCTGAGTTAGCTACATTTTCGTTAAAGGATGTGGCTCACTCATGGTTCAAATAATGTAAAGTAGAGAGGGCCGCAGATGTAGGGCCCAAAGAATAGAAGGAGTTTGCTATTGCATTTTTGGATATGTTCTTCCCGCTAGAATTGAGGAAAGTGAAGGTTTTGGAATTTATTAATCTAAAATAGTCAAAAATGATGGTACAATATTATTCTCTCAAGTTTACTCAATTATCCAGATACGCTCCTCATGTGGTAGCAAATAGAAGATCTAAGATGAGTATGTTTGTGTCTGGCGTGTCTAATAGTGTGGTCAAGGAGTGTAGGACTGTAATGTTGATTAAGGAGATGGACATATCTAGGCTAATGGTCCATACTCAATAGATAGAGGAGGCTAAGAATAGGGAGAAAGAGAGGGATAACAAGAAAGAAAGAATAGGTAGTTTTAACTTTGCTTAGCCTAAGTAAGAGGATGGGAATCATTCTCAATTTCTCTTGAAATTCTCAATTCCATCTCCATCCTCAACCAGTGCTCCCGTGCTGAAATTCATAGATGGAAATGGAGATAGGGCGTCTGGCCCCAAACCCCAGGGTAGTGTTAGTAGTGCCCGAACAAATCCTCTCTACTAAAAGTATGGCAGAAACCATCAAGGTATCTGTTGAGCTCGAAGTAACATATACTTTGGGTGTGTTAAGCCAGGCCACAAAGTCAGACAGTGTCCTTAGGTGGGTTCGCAGATTTAGCATAACCATCCCTTATCTCTGTTTGATCGCCTAAATCAGTAGGGTGCTGCTTTTAGTACCACCAGTGGGTAACGCCCAATAGAATCTATAAACTTTAGCCCCGATAGGATCAAGAAATTTCTCTTGATATGGTGAATTGTATGTTATAAGTTTATCATTTGTATGTTTATGCCTTGCTAAATCTTGGAGCTTCTTTGTCTTTTGTAACTCCCTATACAGCTATTGACTTTGGAATCAGTACCAAAATTCTAGCATAGCCTTTTTCAGTCTCTATCCTAGTGGATATATCTATCATAGCCTAGTAGGTATACATGAACCATCTGATTATGGTATCTAAGAAAGTCACTTCAACAGACTGAGTCAAATTAGAGATGACCAATTGTGATATCATTCTCAACATGGATTGGCTTCATTCCTGCTATGCCACATTCTACTACTTAAACAGAATTGTCCAGTTCTAGTTTTCGAATGAGCACATCCTAGAGTGGAGGGGTAGTACTTCAGCACTTAGAGGTCAGCTTATTTCCTACCTTAGGGCAAGGAAAATCTTATCTAAGGGATGTGTCTACCATATCATTTGAGTCCAGGACTCTAGATCAGAAACCCCTACTCTTGAGTCAGTATCAATAGCATGTGAGCTCCTAGACATGTTTCCCAAAGATCTTCCCAGAGTTTCTCTTGAAATGGAAATCGACTTCAAAATAGATCTTCTTCCAGATACTCAACCCATATCTATTCTTCCATACATAATGGAGCAAATATAAATTAGATTATTAAAGGAACAGTTGAAGGATCTCCTAGATAAGGTATTCATCAGACCCAGTGTGTCCCCATGGGGCGCAATAGTTTTATTCGTGCGTAAGAAAAATGGTTCTCTCAGGTTGTGAATTGACTACCGTCAGTTAAATAAAGTCATGGTCAAGAACAAGTATCCATTTCCCAGTATCGATGACTTATTTGACCAACATCAAGGGACCAGTTACATTTCTAAGATAGACCTCCGATCAGGCAATCATCAACTCAGAGTCAGGGAATGTGACATCCCAAAAATAGCTTTCAGAACTTGGTATGGTCACTTTGAATTCTTATTCATGTCCTTTGGTCTTAATAATTCCCCAAAAGCTTTCATGGTCTTGATTAACTGTGTGTTTAAGTAGTACTTAGACATGTTCATCATAGTCCCTATAGACGATAACCTTGTTTACTCCTGCAGTGAACATGATCATGCAAACCATCTCAGAATAATATTACACTCTCAAAAACTATTAGCTATTCGCCAAATTTAGTAAGTGCAAATTTATGCTAAGGTTATTAGCTTTTCTCTGCCATATCATTTCCAGTGATGGCATTAGAGTTGATCCCCAAAAGAATAAACCAGTGAGAAATTATTCTAGACCCACCTCTCCATAATTTATCAAGAGTTTCTTGGTCTTGGCTGGCTATCCAGATTGACTCAAAAGAAGTGCAAATTCCCATGGTCAGATTCTAATGAGAGGAATTTTCAGGAGTTGAAGACTCGACTCACTACAGCTCCAGTTTTGACCCTACCAGATGGTTCAGATGGCTTTATTGTGTATTGTGATACTTCTAAGGTTAGTTTGGGGTATGTTTTGATGCAGAGAGGTAAGGTTATAGCCTACGCCTCTAGATAGCTAACACCTCATGAAAACAACTA
>NC_061115.1:69693192-69892606 GCF_002878395.1 Capsicum annuum
GTTATAGCCTACGCCTCTAGATAGCTAACACCTCATGAAAACAACTATCCAACTCATGATCTTGAGTTAGCAGCAGTAGTATTTACCTTAAAGATTTAGAGACACTATTTGCATGGTATGAATGTCGATGTGTTCACTGACCATAAGATCTTACAGTATATGTTCTCTCCAAAAGACCTAAACCTCTATCAAATAAGGTGGTTGGAGTTGTTGAAGGACTACGATGTGAGCATCCTTCATATTTTGGGTAAAGCTAATGTAGTGGCTGATGCCCTTAGTAGGATGTCTAAGGGTAGTATTGCTCACTTGGATGATTGTAGGAAGAAGTTAGCTCAGGAAGTTCATCAACTTGCTAGACTAGGTGTTCGCTTAGTTGAATTAGTAGAAGGTAGTGTATGGGTGCAGAGTTTTTCAGAATCATCCCTAGTTTCCAAAGTGAAAAAAAAGCAGAATAGGTATCCCAGTCTTAGTTAACTTTAAAGAATTAGTCAAAGATCAGAAGATAGAGGTTTTATCCAAAGGGGGAGATGGTGTGTTACGTTGTCAGGGTTGTCTATGTATGCCAGGCGTAGATAACCTAAGATAATGGATTCTTGCAGAAGTTCATTGTGCACGTTACTCTATTCTTCCAGCGGCCACTAAGATGTACCATGATTTATGGGAGATCTATTAGTGGAGTGGGATGAAGAGAGACATTGAAGAGTTTGTGTATAAGTGCTTAACATGTCAGAAGGTTAAGATGGAGTATCAGAAGCCAAGTGGGTCCATGCAGGAGTTTAATATTCCCACATGGAAATGGGTAGAAGTGAACATGGACTTTGTGACGGGTTTGCCTTGTACTCATCGTCAGCATGATTCAGTTTGGGCCATTATAGATAGGATGACCAAATCAGCTCATTTCCTACCAGTCTATACCTCTTATTCAATTGAGGATAATGGCAAGCTCTATATCAGGGAGTTGTCCAGATTACACAGAGTTCCATTATCTGTTATCTCAGATAGAGGTACTCAGTTTACCTCTCATTTATGAAAGGCATTCCAACAGGGTCTTGGTACCCAAGTCCACCTTAGTACATCTTTCTACCCTCAGACAGATGGTCATGCAGAAAGAACCAGTCAAACTTTAGAGGATATGCTGCGAGTGTGTGCGATAGAATTTAAAGGTAGTTGGGATGACCACTTTCCTTTGATTGAGTTCGCATATAACAACTGCTATCATTCAAGCATTCAGATGTATCCATTTAAAGCACTCTATGAGAGGAGATCTAGGTCTCCCATTGGTTGGTTTGAAGTGGGTGAGGCCACAGTGGTAGGGCCTGACTTGGTGTTTGACACCTTAGAAAAGGTTGAATTGATCACAGAAAGACTTAAGATAGCTCAGAGCCAATAAAAATCATATGCAGATATAGAGAGAAAGGATCTCGAGTTTAAGATTGGTGATTATATGTATTTGAATTTTTCTCCTATGAAATAAGTGTAGAAGTTTGGCAAGAAAGGGAAAACCAGTCCTCGATATGTCGGTACTTACTGAATTCTCAGCCGTTTCGGAAAGGTAGTTTAGCTTTAGTCCATCCAGTGTTCCATGTCTCCTTGCTAAACAAATGTATAGGTGACCCAACAGTTGTAGTCCCTGTAGGGAATATAGACGTTTAGAAAAACCTCTCTTATGAGGAGATTCAAGTCTAAATCCTTGATTTCTAGATTCCTAGACTGAGGAACAAAGAGGTCCCTCTAGTCAAAGTTCTTTGGTGGAACCAGTCCATTAAGGGAGCTACTTGGGAAGCAGAAACAGATATGCGGACCAAGTATCCTCACCTTTTTTCTCAAAATTTAGACTTAGCCCAAGGTAACAGTTTTCCCTTGAACTTACTTAGTTTCAAGCTCAGATTTTCTTTATAAACATGGTATCAGTTACCATTGTATGTCCAGTCATAAATTCATGAGTCCGTTCAGTCAGATATTCATGCATCAGATATGCATGTTTAATGTGAGAGACTCAACTTATCAACACTCCCATCCATGTACTCATGCATGAAATATGCATGTTCAGTATGAAATTTCAGCATATCAGTAATGTTAGTCATGAAATCATGTCACAGTTGAGCTTGTCTCATATTTAAATCCAGTACACCAGTATTCTCAGCTTAGTCAGTCTCATTCGAGGATGAATGTTCCCAAAGGGGAGATATTGTAAGACCCCGCAAAAACCTAAGCTTAACTCAGACCTTTAAAGCAAGTTAAGGGGTCCCATACTTAGAAAGTTTTAGCTAAGTATTCAGACTTATTGTTATTTTAGCCTTCGTAGGTTGGCAACTCTATTTCATGACCCTCATAACTTTAAAGTAATGATTTTTAGGTCGAATCATGATCAGGTATGTTAGTGGATGTTCCCAGACAAGTTTCAGATTTTTAGAACTTCATTTGGATCACTTTTGAAAGCTCAAACCAGTGTATCGATGCAATGGGAAGTGCAGCGCGTCGCCCATCGTGTCATGAGTATTTTCCCTAGCTCCCCAGTGCTAATTCTAGTGAACCGATGCAGACTCGATGCGGCACATTGTCCATTGCGTCGATGCTAATAATATGGTGCATTGATCTGTGCATCGCTAAATTAATTTTCGGTCATTAAAAAAGTCGCGTCCTCAGGGGTAATTGGGTCTTTTCCCATCTTATGTCAGCCCTCAAAACATGAAATTAAGCCCATTTAGAGGCAAAATTCAATCGCTATTTAGAATTTACTCAAGAACAAAAACCCTAGGAGATCAAATTTAAAACTCAAGGCTTAATATTTCACTATCATTCTTCAAGAATTTTGCAACCAAGGTATGTGAAGTGTTCATCCAAGGGTTTCCTTTCACCCTTGGAGTTCAAGAAACTCTTTCTAAATACAAGTTAATTGATTTCATGGATTTCATGTTGGATCTTGAATGTATTAATGATTATGATGTTAATGATGATCTAATTCCTTCATTTGTCCCAACTTTCATGCAAACTAGTTTAATCGTGAATTGAATTTTGTGAACTACATGTCAAACTCTTGAATTGCAAGTTCAATGTAGAATCCATGATATTACAACATATTTATTGATATGTAAAATACCTATGCTCCCCAAGTGTTAGTCAAAATGCATATGTGATTAGAATAGTCCAAGCATAACAAGCTCATGTATAACAAGTGTTTGACCAAAGATGTCTAAGTAAATGTATTATTAGTAAGCTAGTAACATGATGCTACTAAAGTCATGTAATGATTTACTTTTCATGGTATCTAGTCCTGGGGTTATTTAATACCCGATAATTTAGCTACTTACCTAAAGCCAGTTTCAGCTATAGAATAATCTGTCATGTCACGATCCGTAGTACTCTTAGTTAGTTATAGGACTCAGGAATAACTCAGTAGACACAGTATCAATCTAGTAAGTTCCATATCCAGTTCAGACCTCAGTAAATTTAGTCATTTAAAAAATTTAGTAGTATTCCGTCAGTCAACAAAACTTAGTGAACTCAGTTCAGTTCACTTAGACAGTATAAATGGTAACAGTTCAGTTAAGCCTAATATAAACTAGGAATCAGTTCAGTGTCTATTGAGTTGGGAGTAGGATTAAGCACTGAATGAACCCAGGGATGGGGGTATTCTTGCCAGCAGAGGGTTTGACCCTTAGTAGCAATCCTTGCATTACTGAATTATGTAGCCAGCGTAGGTTGAGATATTTTCCTGGCAAACTAGGGTTGATACATTTCATACGATTTTTCCTGCCAATGTAGGTTGACGAAAGAACTTTCTGTCAGAAAGGGTTAACTCACAGTTGTCTTTACCCGTGGCACGGTACTAGCACCCTTCCATTTGGGGTTACAGGTTGGACCCCAATATATTCAAAGAGGGGCATGTCAGTTAGATGATTACCTCCTACAGTCTTAGTTTTAGTCTTCAGAATATAACTCAATTAATTCTATAGAAATCAGGACTGTCTGACACAGTCACTCAGTTCAGTATGGAACTCAGTATAGTTCCATAGAATTAGGAATGTCAAATATAGTCATTCAGCTATCAGTTATATAGTATTAGTATACTCAGATATCAGTAAATCAGTAATTTAGGACTCAGTATCCAGTGTTATCACGACCAGATTTATAGTTTACATATTCATGCATGTACTCTCATTCAGTTATACTCATGTTATTCAGTCAGTATTGTTCATGCAAATGGACCCATGCATCTCAGCCTACCTTACTTAGCATACCAGTACATTCAAAGTACTGACACATACCTTGCTTTTGCTCTATGATGTCTTATATCATAGTTTCAGATACACGAGCTCCCAATCATACTTAGCTACCTGATCCATCAGCTATAGACTAATGGTGAGTCCTCATTGTTCGATGATAGATTTATTTTTCTAGTATTTCAGTAGTCGGAGTTAGTTGCGGTCTTATCCCATCAACTCTTTGTTCAGACAGTAGAGGCTTTTTAGACTAGAGTATTTCAGGCAGATGTATCAGTATTTAGTTTTCAGTACTCAGTATTTATTTATAGTTTTGAACCTTATGGCAAGTTTTCGCCTAATTTACGTATAATACAATATTATTATTTTGTTATTGCAGCAGGTACCAGTCATGGGTTAGCTTGTGGTCCCTCAAGATTATGAGCACCGTGCAGCATCCGAGGTACAGACTTAGGACATTACAATATGAGTCCTTCATAGGACTCGGACCAATCCCTACGACTCATACCCCTAAGTTATACTCATTCCAGTGACCAAACCAACCCACTAGCACTGGTTAGCATACGACAGGACCATACCACTCATACCCCAGCATACGACTCATACCTATGAGTAATATTGGGTTCGGAGAACGAAATTCCAGGAAATTTTCTAAGGGTCAAAACCTATGATTTTTCATTCTCCCTCACTAGGAACATTCATCCCTGAATGATGGATAAGGTCGGGGTAACCACACATAGAGTCATTTGCATTATCAAATATCCTTTTAACAAAGTTTGAAAATAAAGATGCAAAGATGTAGATCTTTCCTTTAACAAACTCAGAAAATAAAGAGGTGTTCAAGAACATATACCTTCCGCACGAATCCCAAGAGCAGAAAACAAATGCGGATACTTGGACTCTATGTCCTCTTCTACTTCTCAAGTAGCTTCTTGCACCTTATGGTTTCTTCGTAGAACCTTAACCTAAGCTTTATCCTTGGTACGCAACCTACGAACTTGCCTATCTAGTATGTCAATTAAGACCTCTTCATAAGATAGAGAATTCAAAATACCATATTCTTCCAATAGAGCAACCGAAGGAGGATCACCAAGATACTTCCTCAGCATAGAAACATGTAAGATCGGAGAAACCAAACTTAAGCCAGATGGAAACTTCAACTCATTAGAAACATTGCCAACTTTCCAAAAAATCACATAAGGACCAATGAACCGAGGACTGAGTATCCCCTTTTTCCCAAACCGCACCCCTCCCTTTATGGGAGACACCTTGAGGAACACCCTATCCCTAACGTCAAACTCTAAGTCTCTATGCCTAACATCTTCATAGGACTTTTGGCGACCTTGGGCAGATTTAAGCTTATCCCAAATAACCTTGACCTTCTCTATCTCCTGATAGACCAAATCTAAACCAAATATGCTCGCCTCCCAAAGCTTAAACTAACTAATAGTGTATCTACACCTTCTACCATATAATTCCTCAAAATAAGCCATACCAATACTCGAATAATAGCTATTATTGTAAGTAAAATCCACCAAAGGTAGATGCTCAACCCAATTGCTACTATTGTAAATCACATAGGCCCGAAGCATATCCTCCAATGTCTAAATTGTTCTCTCCGCTTGCCTATTCGACTATGGGTAAAAAATAGTACTCAGATTAACCTTAGTCCCCAACCCTTGCTAGAAAGACTGCCAAAAATGAGATGTTAAATGCGTACCACTCTCCAAGATAATTAAGTTAGGTACCCCATGCAGCTTCAAAATCTCCTAAAGATATAGCTTCGCATAATTCTCCGCAGAAAAGGTAGTCCGCACTGGCAAGAAATGAGCAGACTTGGCCATCTTATCCACAATGACTCATATCGAATCATACTGATTCCAAGACCGAGGAAGACTAGTGGTGAAGTCCATATTGATCACTTTCCACTTCCATTTGGGCAAATTAATTTATTGATACAACCCTCCTAGCATCATGTGCTCAACCTTAACCTATTGACACACCATACACTTGGCCACAAAATCAGCCACATCTCTATTCATGCCATTCCACTAGTACATCTTAGTCAAGCCGAGATGAATAGCATAGCATGACTTATGGAACTCATACAAAACCCTTTGTTGCAACCCAACAACATCAGGAACACACAACCTCCCTTGGTACCATAAAAATACCATCATCACATCTAAATCAAACCATATCTTGCACTATCACACTACCATCCTTAGAGTCTAAGATACGAACATCAAGATTAGCAAAGCGGTGACTATCCTTCATAAATTCCTGCTTGCCTTCCTCCACATGAGCCAAACTTCCCATGGATAACCTGATAAGAGCATCAACAACCACATTAGCGTTACCTGGGTGGTAGTGAAGACCCATATCATAATCCTTGAGAATGTCAAGCCATCTTCTTTGCCTGAGAGTAAGCTCTTTTTGAGTGAATATGTATTGAAGACTCTTGTGGTTCAAAAAGATATCCACATGAACACCATACAAATAATGCCACCATATTTTCAAAGCAAACACAACCGATATCAACTCCAAATCATGAGTAGGATAATTCCTCTCATGTACCTTCAAATGCCTGGAAGCATAGGTAATCACCTTTCCATGCTTCATCAAAACACAACCAAGCCCTACCCGAGATGCATCATAATAAGACACAAACCCATCACTGCCTTCCAATAAAGTCAAGATTGGCGCCGAAGTCTACTTATCCTTTAATTTCTCAAAATATCCTTTGCAAGTATCCAACAAAGAAAAATTAACCTTTTTCTGAGTCAACTTATTCAAAGGAGCAACTATCTAAGAAAAGCTTTCCATAAACCACCTATAATACATGGCTAAACCATTATGATCCATTATGATCTGAGTCGTGGGCCTAGGCAACCTCTTCACTACAAAAACAATCTACAGATCCATTATGATCTCTTCACTAGGAATAATATGACCCAAGAAAGTCATAACGTTCAACCAAAACTTACACTTAAAGAACTTGGCATATAACTGTAGTTCCTTTAAGGTCCGCAACACCACATGAAGGTGATTAGCATTATCCACCTCACTCTTTAAATAAACCAGAATGTCATCAATAAATACAATGATGAAGAGATCCAAATACTGCCTGAACACCCTATGTATAAAGTCCATAAATGGTTCTAGAGTGTTAGTCAATCAAAATGACATCACCAAGAACTCAAAATGCATATACGGTGTTTGAAAAGCTATCTTAGGGATATCCACCTTCCTAATCTTAAGATAATGGTACCCAAACAAAAGATCTATCTTAGAAAGGAACTTGGCACCTTGTAAGTAATTAAACAGAAGATGGGAGAGAATACTTGTTCTTGACCGTCACCTTGTTCAACTACCTATAGTCAATGCACATCCAAAGGGAACCATCCTTTTTGTAGACAAACAACACTGGTGCACCCTATGGAGAAACACTAGGATGAATAAACCCCTAATCCAAAAGATCCTTGAGTTTGCTCAACTCAACCAACGCTATTTTATATGGAGGAATAGGTATTAGATGAGTTTTTTTGAAGCATATCAATACCAAACTGTATTTCTCTAACTAGAGGAACAACAGGAAGATCATCCGAAAAGACCTTGGGAAACTCATTAACCACTAAGACCAAAGACAAAAAACGACCATCCGATTTAGAATCTTTAACCTAGACCAAGTGATAAAGATAACCCTTAGAGATTAACTTACGAGCTCTAAGATAAGAAATAAAACTCACCCTAGGATTTAAGGAACTACCTTCACATTTTATAATCGGTTCACCAGGGAACTTAAAGAAAACCCTATGGATATGACAATCTACAGACGCATAACAAGAATGTAAGCAATTCATACCCAGAATTACTCCAAAATCTATCATATCTAACTCAAACAAATCCACCAAGGTCTGCTTTCTACCAATAGATACCACACACCCCATATAGACTCTCATAGCAATAACTGAGTCAACTACCAGTATAGAAAAAAAAAGTATCTGAGATAACTTCTAGATTGAAACCAAAAGACATAGCCACAAATAGAGTCATATACCAAAGAGTGGACCACAATCAAGCAAATAATATAAGTCACAAGAGAAAAGCTATAACATACCAGTAACGACATTATATGATGCCTTAGATTCCTGTTGGGAAGCCAAAGGATATAACCTGTTCCTACCTATACTAGAACCAGGAGCAGTAAAAGAGAAGAATGCCACCTCGCCAGGTATAGGAACAGATGATGGATAGATAGGAATCTTGTTCGCAGTTAAAATATATATCTTTTCCTTCCTCACAATAGACTCGATGAGAATGACTATAGAATCAAAAAGGAGGACACACAAAAACTGACTGACCTTCGCTCGCTGAGATTGGGCAACCTGTGCTTGAGAATTATCACCACCTTAATGATGCCAGTCTCCCGACTGGTTAGGAGTACTAGTAGGAAAAGAGCCAGAACTCCCCCACTTCTTTTTTTGCCACTTGCCATTATCTCTTCCACCTTAAGAGTAAGCACCTCCCTGATCAGATAACCTACTCCTCTTTCCATGGATATCCCCAAACTCCATGTACTTTCTTTTATTATCCTCAACCTAGTGCATATGCATAGTCAACCTTGAGATGTCCACATCTTTAATCAGCAAGGAAATCTTGTTCTCCATAATCAAATCTATATTAAACCCAGTAGTGAACTTTCTCATTCTCGACCTCATATCAACCACCAAATCAGGAGCATACCTTGATAGCTTATGAAACTTCAAAGTGTATTCCTTTACTAACATCCTCCCCTACATGAGGTTCACAAACTCCTCTATCTTAGCTTTCCTCAACTCTTAAGGAAAGAACCGATCAGAGATGGCATTAGGAAAGGCCTCCCATAACCCTTCCTCTTCCATATCACCTCAATTCCTATCCACTCCTCATACCACTGATAAGCAACATCCTTGAGTTGATAAGCAACAAAGTTAACCCCTCAATATAAGTATCCTATATCACCCAAAAGATCTTTTTTCATCTCATCTAAGAAGCCCTGTGGATCCGCCTCCACCTTCACCCCAATAAAAGTTAGAGGACCCATCTTCATAAATTGACCAACCCTTGTGTCCTCAGTAGACAAAGCACCATCCGTAGCCCGCTCAGCCTGAACAATAACTAATTGGGCAATAATATGGATGTACTGATGAAATTTTGTATTTTTCATATTGCTCTAGGGACCTGAGGAGAAATAGTCTAAATAAGAGGAACTCTAGCACCATCAGAAATAGGACCATGAGATCAAAGATGTACTTCAGATGTAGGATGTACCCCTTTAGCATTATCACCAAATGGGATGAAAGAATTTTCTCATGTTCCAGATCTAGGAGGTATGATTTGAAAGACAACCAATAAGGATTAGAGGAGATTCTAGGATTAAGAACTTAATCTTAAAGATAGAATACCAAGAAAGTTAAACATTCCTAAATGTCTTGCAGCCTCTCTCTTATGAGTGTGGCACACTTCACACCCCTAAAAGAGACTCTACTAGAGATGGCTTGGTGGACTTCCCAGTTGACCATGAACCTAGGCTCTGATACCAACTTGACACAACTTGACCTCGGGTATTGTTATAATGGGCATCCTAAGTCTGTCAAAGACTGGGGACCATCCCTTGTTACCCAACCCAATCACCTATACCTAGCCTTAAGTAGGATGAATTTTGATTATATAACATGATAGCATTATTGTTCTCATTAAGACTCTAGGATGGGGTCAAAACCATAGTTGAGCTAATCGAGTATAATAGTACCAAACCAACCACCCAACCATACCAAACCAAACCATAAGCCATAAAACCAGCCATAACCAAAGAGTATACCAAAACACAATATGATAATTTATCCCAAAATTTAATTTGATGCAAAAATAAGAAATTGTGTCTGTTGATGCCAGCCACCCAGCTTATTCCAATTCTAAGTCCGATATCAATGCCAATCCCGCCCATACCAACCCCTAGAAGTACCACACAACCTCTATCCAAAAAGTAAACTAATTCGATTAGGACATACCCCTAACCATGGACAAAACCAATATCCAAAGAAAAATAAAAGTATCTAAGTAAATCCATAACATGAAATGACGCCTCCTAAAAGGATGGAAGCTCACCACTTTAGTCCAAATGTTGAAACCGAATTTGCAGACTAAATAAGAGGATTAGAATGGTTAATCCTACATAGCATGGGTATACAATTTCCTATAGATAGGGTTAGCGAGTGACCGCTAGCATGAATCAAAGGATAAGGATAAAATGATTCCAGTTATAAAACCAAGTAAAACCATCCATAATGCAGACATTCATACATATATAAGTGTCAAGAAAAGGAACCAGGTTTAGAATGCCTTTAAAACCTTTATACCTGGGCTATGTAACTTTGTCATCCTAACCACCCATGGGCCATACGGGTTTACCTTCTCCTGTTGAAAGGGTCCTAGTGTGTGTAGCTACACGACTAGGAAATATCCCATGGGATGACTAGTACATCCCCTAATATAAAATGTGACACATGCACACAATCATTAAGACCCCTTATATCAGCAACTATGAGTTTCCAATTTTAGTCCCCTTGAGATCGCCACCTTCCACAGCTTAGCTACACATCCTACCATTAATGCCAAACTAAAACTAATTTCCAAATAACCAAACCATTATCCATTTATTAACCAAGGACAATATTAGTGGTATCATCATACCATTCCTTATCTATAAGTAATATCTATAGCTATGCCATTTAGGTTAAGGGACCTTAGGTGCCCTTCCAATAACCATATTAAATCCACTTTGGTCATTTATGAAGTTTAAAACATGAAAAAGTTCCATTACAAGAAGTTAATGCAATGAACATATCTTTATAAGTATTCTATCAAACATATTAGGGGCATAATATAACCAAAACCAATTCCAAAGACCATTAAGCCATTACCATGCAATTCAATTGTCCAAATTCACCATTGATGCATATAAAAGCATAAGTAAGACCATACAAAACCATAACCAAGAATTCAATATCAAAAATCCTAAATAATAGTTGAAAACTATAATCATGAAATAGTAAAACCATTGAATCAATTATATAAGCCATACCTTTAGTTGAAATTACAATGAGGGAAGAGAATCATGCCTTATACCAAAGAATTGATGGAACAAAATTACCAAGAGAAGCCCTAAAGCAATTCAGAAGATAAAACCCTAGCCTTCTTGCCATAAAATATCTTGAGAAAATTATGAAGTATTTTGAAATAGTTTCTAATTGTTAACGAATAAAATACTAGGATAAATAACCTCCAAAGTGTATTAGAATTCATGGGTCCTAATTAGGGTAATTAGGAAAATATCCAAAATAACCCTACTTAAATCCCTTAAAAACCCATTAGAGGGATATGATTGACCCATATGAGTCATACCTTTCTATACGATTGGTACCCACTACTCGTATCCAAGTATCGACCCATTGATGAAACATTATCTAGTATATGACTTATCAACCAAGTCATAACCACATAATACGATCTGTACCCATAACCTGTATCCCTAGCAGAATGAAATACAAGGAAGATTAAATACTGCGTACCATACGAGTCCCTAATACGACTCGTACAAATCCCTATGAGTCATACCCCTAAGTTGTACCTATTCTAGTAACCAAAGCCATCCCACCAACTAACATTGGTTAGCATATGATAGGACCATATCACTCATACCCTATCATATGACTCATTCCTATGAGTCATATTGGGATCAAAGAATTGAATTCCAAGAAATTTTATAAGGGTCAAAACCCAAGATATTCCAAGTAGAGGCTTCATAGATAGTCAGTCAGAGTCATCAAATATAAATTCTAGTTCTTTCTTTAGTTTTATCAGGTTGTAAATTTATTAGTATTATTTATCTAGATTATGTCATGATTATATTTCCGCACAGTAAACTTAGATATTTTATATATTTTAAATTAGTTTCTCAAGTAGTATGGTAGTTCATAGGTTAGCTTGAAATCACTTTTGGCTCTAAGCATCGTCTTATGACAAGGGGTTATCTCGGGACGTGATAGAATATGTCTCCCATGTTGTATTTAGGGTGGATTTCACTACCTTAGCCTACTCCATAAATGCTCAGAATAATAGTGGAAAGTAAAGTTGCCATCAAGATTCGAGATTTACGTATATGAATTCCCCTCTGTCTTCTGGATCCAAGTTTGAGGAGGATACGAAGGAGTTTCTAGACATGGTATAGAAAGTGATAAATATGATGGGTCTCACATTAAGTGAGAGTGTAGAGTTGGCTATATATCAGTTGCAGGATATATCTTACACCTAGTATAAGTAGTGGAAAGAAGACTGAGGGGTTGATGCAGGGCCTGTAGAATAGGAAGAGCCATAACATTCTTAGACATATTCTTTCCCTTAGAGTTAAGGGAATATAAGGTTCAAGAGTTCATCAATTTAAAGTAGGGTAGTATGAGCGTGAATGAGTACTCGCTTAAGTTCACCTAGTTGACAAAGTATGCTCCTACTATGGTAGCGGATAATATGTTTAGAATGAGTAAGTTTGTATCTAGTGTAGTTGATAGTGTGGTTAAGAAGTATAAGACCGCCATGTTGATTAAGGAGATGGACCTATATAGAATTATGGTTTATGCTTAGAAGATTAAGGAGGAAAATTCTACGGAGAGAGTGAGAGAATAAGAGGGCCAAAATAGGTAGTTTTAACTTTTCTCAGCCAAGATCAAAAGGTGGTAACCATTCTTAGTTCCATAAAATTTTTTAGGCCTATCTCTTTCTCCAGCTAGAGTGCTAATTCCTAAGTTCAGGCAATATAGTCGGGATAAAGCACCAGGATGGTAGCGTGAATGGTGGTTTATCCAATACACTTTTCCAGAGATGTGGTAGGAATTATCAAGGTAAGTGTAGGGCTGGAAGTGACATGTGTTTTGAATATGGAAAACCAGCCATAAGGTCCAGGATTTCCCAGGGACTGGTCTGCAGGGTCAGTCCAATTATCCTTTAGCTCCAGCCAATCGTTCAACTTAGTAGGGTGCTATTTATAGTGCAAACAATAGGTAGCGCCATAATAGATTGCATGCACTCTAGACTCGGAATGATCGAAAAAGTTCTGTTGATGTGGTTATGGGGATGTTACAAGTTTTCCATCTTTACATTTATATTTTATCAAACCTAGAGATTTACTTTCTTTTGTGATCCCTTACATAGCCATTAATTTTGGTGTCAATCCCAAAATGTTAGAAGAGTCTTTCTTAGTGTCTACCTAGTAAGTAAATTTATTATATCCAGACTGGTATACATAAATTTCTCGATCTTAGTATCTTAAAAAATCACCTCAATTGATCTGCAGGAGTTAGATATGACTGATTTCAATGTCATTATTAGCATGGATTGGCTCCACTCATGATATTCCTTAGTTTATTGTAGAAATAGAGTCGTTCAATTTTAGTTTCCCAATAAGCCAGTCATGGAATGGAGAGGTAGTTCTTTAGTTCTTAAGGGTCAGATTATTTCATATCATAAAGCCAAAAAGATGATATCTAAAGGGTGTTCTTACCATATTGTCAGAGTTAAGGAGTCAAATTCTGAGGCTCCTAGTCTTAAGTCAGTTTTAGTAGTAAGAAAATCTCCAGATGTGTTTCCTTAAGATTTTCCTAGAGTTTCTCCTGAAACGGAAATAGATTTTAGAGTAGATCTCCTTCTAGATACCTATCCTACCTCTATTCCACACTATAGAATGGATCTAACTAAGCTTTAAGAATTGAAGAAGCATTTGAAAGATCTCTTAGATAAGGGTTTGCTTAGACCCAATGTTCCTTCATAGGGCAGTATAGTTTTTTCACGCAAAAGAAAGATGGTCCTTTCAGAATATGCATCGACTACCATCATTTGAACAAAGTCACAATCAAGATTAATTACTCACTTCCTAAAATTGATGACTTATTCGACCAACTTTAGGGTTCCAGTTATTTCTCTAAAATAGTCCTTAGATCCGACTATCATCAGCTTAGAGTCAGAGAATGTGATATTCGAAAAATAGCTTTCAGGACTTGATATGGTCATTTTGAATTCCTAGTTATGTAATTAAAAATAACAAATGGCCCTATAACTTTCATGGACTTGATGAACAGAGTGTTCAAGAAGTACTTGGACCTATTTATCATAGTCTTCATTGATGATATCCTTGTCTATTCTTGTAGTGAGAATGATTATGTAGACCATCTGAGAATTATGTTATAGACCCTTAGAGCTCAATAATTGTTTGCTAAATTTGGCAAGTGCAAATTTTGGCTAAGATCAATAGCTTTCCTTGGCCATATTGTTTAAGTTTATGGCATCTAAGTTGAACCCTAAAAGATCAAAATAGTGAGAAATTATCCTAGATCTATATCTCCATTAGATATTAAGAGTTTATTGTATTTGGCTGGATATTATAGATGGTTTGTTGAGGGGTTTTCTTATATTACATCCCCATGTCTTGATTGACTCAGAAGATGGTCAAATTTCAATGGTTAGATTTTTACGAGAAGAGTTTTCAAGAGTTAAAGACTTAGACTCACTTTTGCCCCAGTCTTAACTTTACTAGATGGTTCCAATGGATTTGGCTACGGTTGTTTTTTCTTTGAAAATTTGGATGCACTATCTTTATGGGGTTTATGTTGATGTGTTCACTAACCATAAGATCTTACAATATGCGTTCACGTAGAAAGATCTGAATCTTCATTAGAGAAAGTAACTTGAGTTGTTAAAGGATTATAATATGAGTGTGTTGTATCATCCGAGCAAGGCAAATACCCTTAGTATATTTTCTATGGGTAGTATTGCTCATGTTGAGAGAGATAAAAAAAGGATACTCAGTGAGGTTCATCAACATACTTGATTAGGGGTTTGATTAGTTGATTCAACTGAAAGTAGTGTATGCGTTCAGAATAGTTTGGAGTCATCATTAATTGTCAAAGTAAAGGAAAATCAAGATAGGGATCTTAGTTTGGTTAAGTTGAAGGAGGTAGTTAGAGATAGCAAAGTAGAGGTTTTCTCCTAAAAGGGTGATGGTGTGATTCTTTGTCAGGGCAGGTTATGTGTTCTGTGTGTTGATCATTTGAGACAATCAATAGTTGCATAAGCACATAGTACGCGATATTCTATTCACCAAGGAGCCATAAAGATGTACCGTGATTTGTGGGAAATCTATTGGTGGAGTGGTATGAAGAAGGATATTGTAGAGTTTGTAGCTAAGTGTCCAACTTTTTAGAAGGTTAAAGTTGAGCACCAAAGGCCTAGTGGTATATTGCAGGATTTTAGCATCCCTACTTGGAAGTAGGATGTAGTAAACTTTGATTTTGTGATAGGGTTGCCTCGTATACGTTGTTAGTATGATTTGATATGGGTCATTATGGATAGAATGACCTTATCAAGTCATTTCTTGCCAATTCATACTTCATACATAAGTGATGATTATGCCAATATTTATCTTAGGGATTTAGTGAAGTTGCTTGAGATTATGTTGTCTATCATTTCAGCCAGAGATACTCAGTTTACCTCTCTCTTTTGGAAGGCTTTTCTGTTAGAAATCTTATGCAGATGTAAGGAGAAGAAATCTTAAGTTTGAGGTTAGTGATTTGGTTTATTTCAAGATTTTGCCTAAGAAGGGAATGAAGAGATTTGGCAAGAAGGGGAAAATCAGTCCCCGCTATGTTGGCCCTTATAGAATCTTGAGCCATTCTAGAAAGGTAGCTTATGAGCTTGAGTTACCTGCAGACTTGGCATCAATACATCTGGTGTTCTATGTTTCTTTGTTAAGGAAATGTATTAGTAATTCAGCGGTTGTTGTTCCTTTAGAAAGTATGGACATTCAGGATAGCCTTTTCTTTGAAGAAATCCTAGTTAAGATTCTTGATCTTCAGATTCGTAGAATAAGGAACCAAAAAGTTCCCTTGGTCAAAGTTCTATGGTAGAATCAGTCTGTTGAGGGAGGTACTCGGGAAGCAAAAGTAGATATGCGAACCATATGCCCTCATATTTTTACCGCAAACATAGATTTATCTTGAGTTAATGATTTTCCTTAGATTGACTCTTTTTCGTTCTCAGTTCAGCTATGTAACCATTCTCATATCATTGCATGCATTCTTGAAATCAGTTTAGGTCAAGTATCGTGCTTCAAACTCTGTTAGTTAATCATGTTCCTAGTCATTCATGTTTAGTAAACAATCTCAGTTATCTTAGTTTAACCAGTCTTATTTGATGAAGAATGTTCCCAAGGGAGAGATATTGTAATACCCTATAAAATTCCAAGCCCGATTCAACTCTTAGTTGGATGATTAAGGGGTCCAAGGCTTTAAAAGTTCACCTAGTGTTGGAGACTTAGTCATTGTCAAGACCCCTAAACTTAACAGATTTTTAGTTTGGCCTTCCCATCCCCAAAATATTGGGTTTTAAGTTGATTCATATTTAGGGAGATTAAAAGTATTTCTCGGGGGAGTTTCCAAATTTTTGGACAAGATTTAGGGCATGTTGGGATCAAAAAAATGGTCAGTCCCATGATAAACCTATGTCGTGGTACTAGTCCCAATCTGATGTTGTCCGCGATACAGTAAAGGATTCCTTCAACCGTGATAAGTCCGCATCACGATAATGTTATTAGGTCTAATTTTTTTTTAAATAATCAAGGGGCAATTGGGTCTTTTCCCCTCAACCCAAATTTTCCATAACACCACTTGGCGCATCCATAGGGGCATTATTTGTCCCTTCTGCTCAAAATCACTCTCAAGAAACCCCCTCCTTCCCCAAGAACCAATTCAAATCCTTTTCCCCAAGAAATCAAGAATCCAAGTTTTTAAGTTCAAGAGTCATTTAGTTTTTCCAAGTTCAAGAATCTTCAAGAAAGCATCAAAAATAGGGTTTGTTTTACAAATCAATAAGCTTAAGCTAAGTGGGGTGTTCATCCATGGGTCCCTTTCACCCATAGATCCCAAAAACTTTCTTTTCAACAAAATTATGGATTTTTTCTAACTATGGAGTTTTTGTATGTTCAAGATGGACTTATTTCATGTCTTTCCCTAGTAATTGAACTCAATACTTGTCTATGTATGGTTCCATGAAAATTCATCTGATCCTTCAAATTCCAATTTCTCATATCAGTATCCAAGTGAATTTCATGTTATGATATTGAATTATAAATTTAACCATGTAATTATGTGGTTTTACTCATACTTAACCCATTCTCATGTTTAAGTTTACGACTCTCATATGTTTGATGAAATATCTATATTTTGACTTTGAAACAAGATTTCATACTACAATTTTAAGCCTTAATGTTGTATGTTATGATCACTCAGTGCTGGCAGGTTATGAAAACCTGATACCTACGTGTTTTACATGATTTGAGATCCTTCAAGTAAATATTTTAATTAAACTATGTATATTACCATTTACAAAGTTGTTTTGATCATGATGAGCAGTGTCAGTTGTTATGTTCAGTTGAATTTAGTTCACTCTAGTATAAGTGCCAGTTTAGTTGAGAGTAGAACTTAGCACTGAGCTGTAACGCCCTAAATCTAGTACCCAGAATGCTACACGGTGCTCATGACCATGAAGGACCACAAGCTAACCCATGACTGATATCTATACCTGTATACTGCATGTTATACTATATAATTGCGTAAACAAAACTAAAAGGCCATAAGGTCCAAAACTATAACACAATATTTGATAAAATATAACATCTGGGTAGGGTATGAAATACCCAAAAAAACAACAACTAAAATAACTAACTGAACTTGATAGTCTGAAAAGCCTCTAACGACTGACCTGTCTGAATAAGGAGTTGATAGGACATGTCCCCAACTAACTCCAACTAATAAATTAATTAATAATATAATAAAGAAATGATCATATCCTAAAATGATAAGGACTCACTACTAACAGACTGTTGATACATGGAATCTACTGATGCTCTGGAGCTCGTGTCTCTGAACCTATGGTATAAAAGACCATGGCGTAAATACGTCAGTAATTTGAATGTACTGGTATGCATGTGAGGTAGGATGAATGCATGTGATTCATATATGAATAATACTGGCTAACTGACTAATATGAACGTGAGAATACATACATGAATGTATAGTAACTACAACTGATTTTGTGATAACATAAATTTACTGATAACTAACATGATTGATAACTGAGTTTGGATGACTGATGTAATTGATAATATGAGTGACTATATCTGACAAGTCTGAATCTGATGGAACTAGCTTAGTTACATACTGTTCTGAGTTGACTGTATCTAGCAGTTTTGAATTCTGTAGAACGATCTGAGTTCTATTACTGAGACTGAATAACTGTATCTGACAGTCTTGATTTTGTAACTGAAATTGTGGGAAGTAGTCATCTAAATGCCTTTCCGCTAATACACCATTATGGCTGAGTTGGGGTCCAATCTATAACCCCAATTAGAAGGGTTTCAATACCACACCACTGGTAAGGACAATCTGTGAGTAACCCTCATATAACAGGTAACTCTAGGGAGAATAGTGGAAACCTTCATATAACAGGTTAAGCCACCTTATCTACCCTCATATAACAGGTTATGATGTCTCAACCTACGCTGGCTACGTAGTTCTGGAATGCAAGGACTGATTCCAAGAATCACACCCTCATATAACAGGTGAGTTCCTATCCTTGGGTTCACTTAATGATAATTCTTATTCCCATCTGAATAGACACTGAACATGGATCAATAAACTGAATTAACCAAATTAACTAAGTCCCGTTGACTGATGGAATATTACTGAGATTTGATAACGGACTGAGATTACTGAGTTTTCCTAAGTCATGAGACTAACTGTATACTATGGATCATGGCTTGGCTGAGGATATAGTGAAAATAGGACGCTGATTCTAGGCATACAACTATATTTTTTAGGTACAAGTACCCCCAGGACTCGATGGAAGAAAACTGATAAAGAATGACATTCTTGAATACATGATCACATCAATAGTCCATAATATAATCAGTCAGAGAATTCATAAAGCGCAAGTTCTAAAGCACCACAATGGCCAAACATATATCCATAATTCATTGACTAAGACATTTCATCAAACACTTGATATGCATGAACTTGTACATGAATAGGGATTTCATATTATCATACTAGTAGGGCACCTTTTCTTCACATAGGTATTTAATCAAACACATGGTGATCATAGTATATGTAGACAACATTACACAATAAGTAAACATCATGATACAATTATAATTTCACCATTCAAGGGTTTAATCATGGATTCATACGAAGCTACACCTATAATAATTAATTCCACTAAAGATTTATCACTAAACATAGATTAAAAATCAATTGGTTATTATCAATAAGAAAAAAAGCAAACCCAATATGAAAATTTTAAAATCCATGTACTTGAACTTTAAAAAGAGATTTTGGGGCTTCATGGATGAAATGAGTCAATGAATGAATACTATGCATACCTGGGTGAGTGATTTCTTGAAGATCTGTGGAGGAAAACTTGAATTCTTGGCTTGAAATCAAGCACCTAGGGTTTCTTGTTCTTGGGGATTGATCCTTTAGAGAAACCCTAATTTGTTATTGTAGAAGAATAATGAAATTATGAGCTATTATCGAGTGTAATTAGGGGTTAAATCGGGTGGAAAAAGACCCAAATACCCTTTTAAAATGACATAAAATTTGCTAAACGGGACGTGAAATGGCTTGTACGATGGTCCATCGCTAGCTCAACGGTTCGTCATTTCGATCGTCAAACGTGGACCCAAAAAGACTCACAGCCTTATAGCGACAGCTTGGGCGATGGTCCGTCACAAGTTTGACGGTCCCTCAACCTATACGTCGCACCTTATCCAGAAGGTTGACTCACTGCCTTGGCTGCGATGGTCTAGGTGATGATCCATCGCTATATCAACGGTCCATCAACCTGTCCATCACAACTGGGCAATTCTGACAGCTCTGAGTTAAACATCCATAACATTTTTCTCCGATATCAGATTTGGACGAAATTGGTATCATTAGAAAGCTAATTAAATTTCCCACATGATTAAAACTGAAAATATTAACAAATTCCATGGGTACATAAATGTATTTATCTTTGAAGGCAAGTTTCTAACATTTTGGGGACAATTTCCAGCTAGGTAGAATTACAGGGTATTACAATATCTCCCTCTTGATAACATTCGTCCTCGAATGAGACTAAGTGAGAAAGAAGAATACAAAATAACGTACATCATGAACATGAACAATTTGAACATCATCTCATGACTGACATGACTGATAACTGAATATATCATACTAATCATGCATATCTGATGCATGTATAACTGATTCATGACTATATGATTGAGTGTTCTGATGAACCAATGTTCTCACTGTAAGAATGCATGTCTGATGCATGATCATATAATTGAATTGATACATGAATGCATTACTAACTATGCAATGGTACTTAATACCAAGTTTATAATGGAATTTTGAACATGAACTGAATACTAAGTTTATAACTAAAAACTGACCATGAACTTGAAAAGCTAAAGAAGAACTATTACAGTGAGCTAGATCTGAATTGGAGGAGAAGAGGTAAGGATACTTGGTACGCATTTCTATTTCTACTTCCCAAGTAGCTCCCTCAATGGACTGATTTCTACTAAGAACTTTTACTTGAGGGACTTCTTTGTTCCTTAGTCTACATGTTTGGTAGTCAATAATTTTGATTGGAATCTCAACATAAGAGAGGTTGTTCTGAACATTTATGCTCTAAATAGGGACTACAACTTTTGGATCACCTATGCACTTCTTGAGCAAAGAGATATGGAAGACTTGATGAACTGAGGCTAGATATGAAGGCAATTTGAGATCATAAGCTACCTTGCCTAAATGACTGAGAATTTTAAAGGGACCGACATACCGGGGATTGAGCTTTCCTTCTTGCCGAATCTCCTCACTTCCTTCATAGGAGAGATTTTTAGATATACATAATCACCAATCTCAAAATTGAGATCCTTTCTATGTATATCTGCATAACACATCTATCAGCTCTGAGCAGCCCAGAGTCATTCACTGATCAACTGGCCTTTCTCTGAAGTATCAAACACTAAGTCAGGCCCTATAACTGAGGTCTCACTAGCTTCGAACCAACTAATTGGAGATCTTCATCTCCTACCATAGAGAGCTTTCAATGGAGCCATCCAAATACTGGAATGATAGCTATTGTTGTATGCAAACTCAATAAAAGTCCAGTGGTCATCCCAACTACCCTTGAAATCAATTGCGCACGCCCTTAGTATATTTTCTAAAATTTGAATGGCCCTTTCTGCCTGACTATCTATCTGAGGATGAAATGCTGTAATGAGATGAACTTGGGTACCAAGATCCTTTTGGAGTGATTTTAAGAAATAGGAGGTGTACTAGGTACTTCTGTCTAAGATAATGGATCATGGAACATCTGGAAATCTGACCAACTCTCGTATGTAGAGTTTGATGTAATCCTCAGCTGAATAAGAGGCATAGACTGGAAGGAAATGAGTTGATTTGGTTATTCTATCTACAATAACCCAAACTAAAACATACTGGTGATGAGTATGAGTTAAACCCGTCACGAAGTCCATGTTTACTTTTTCCCACTTCCAAGTAGAAATACTGAACTCCTGCATGAACCCACTAGGCTTCTGATGATCTATCTTGACCTACTGATATATAGAGTACTTAGCCACAAACTCTGCAACATCTTACTTCATCCCACTCCACCAATTGATTACTTGTAAGTCGCGGTACATCTTTGTGGACCCTGGATGAATAAAGTAGTGCAAACCATGCGCTTCTGCATGAATTCGCTGCCTTAAGTTGTCTCACATAGAACACATAGATAACCCTGATAAGGAAAAACACCATCTCCCCCTTGGGAGAAAATATCTACTTTCTGATCCTTGACTGACTCTTTTAACTTGATAAGGTTGGGATCTCTGTCTTGCTTTTCTTCCATCTCAGAAACTAGAGATGATTCTGAACTAATTTGAACCCATATATCACCCCTCCTCCAAATCTACTAAGCGAACACCTAGAATGTAAGCTAATGGATTTCCTGAACTAACTTCTTCTTACTGCCGTCTACATGAACAACACTACCCATAGAAAGTCTACTGAGAGCATCAACCACAATGTTGGCCTTGCTCGGATGATAAAGGAAACTCATGTCATAATCTTTCAAGAGTTCTAACCACCTTCTCTGACGAAGATTGATATCTTTTTGAGAAAATACTTACTAAAGGATTTTATGATATGTGAACACATCTACATGAACATCGTATAGATAATGCCACCAAATCTTTTATTAAAAAACTACGGCTGCTAACTTAAGATCATGAGTAGGAAAATTTTTCTCATGGGGTTCAAGCTGTCTGGAGGCATAAGCTATGACCTTACCATGCTGCATGAGGACACAACCCAAAACTACTCTGGATGTATCACAATACACTACGAACCAATCTAAACCATCTGGAAGAGCTAAGACTTGGGTTGAGGTGAGTCGAGTCTTAAACTCTTCTCGCAAGGATCTGACCACTGAAACTTGACTTTCTTCTGAGTTGTTCTGGATATAGGGGATGCAATAGAAGAAAATCCCTCAATAAACTATCTGTAATAGCCAGCCAAACTAAAGAAACTCCTGATATGTGATGGAGAGACATGGTGAGGCCAGTTTCTTACTGCTTTAGTTTTTTGAGGATCTAGTTTAATGCCATCACCAGAAACGATATAGCCAATGAATGCTACTGACATTAGCCTAAATTCACACTTACTTAATTTGGTGTACAATTGATGATCTCTAAGAGTCTAAAGTACGATTCTGAGATGATCTGCCTAATCATGCTCACTACAAAAATAGACCAGAATATCATCTATGAAGACTCTGACAAACATATCCAATTATTTGTTGAACATACGGTTCATCAAGTCCATGAAAAATGCTGGAGAATTGGTAAGACCAAAGGACATGACTAGGAAATCAAAGTGACCATACCGAGTACAGAAGGCTAGTTTTGGAATGTCACATTCTCTAAATCTTAGCTGATGATAGCTGTATCTGAGGTCTATCTTAGAGAAATAGCTGGCACCCTGAAGTTGGTCTAACAAATCATCGATTCTAGGAAGAGGATACTTATTCATAACCGTGAATTTATTGAGATGACGGTAATCAATACATATTTTGGAAAAACCATCTTTCTTGTGCACGAATAAAACTGGTGCACCCCACGGGAAACACTAGGTCTGATTAAAACCCTTATCTAAGAGATCCTTCAGCTGCTCCTTCAATTCTCTAAGTTTTACTGGTGCCATACTATATGACGGAATAGATATAGGCTGAGTATCTGGAAAAAGATCAATACCGAAGTCTATTTCCCTTTCTAGAGGAATTCCTGGAAGATCTTTGGGAAAGACATCTGAATATTCATTCACAACTGGGATTGAATCAAGACTGGGAGTTTCAGAACTAGTGTCCTTAACTCGAACAAGATGATAGATACGTCCCTTAGATATAATTTTTATTTTCCAAAGGTAAGAAACAAGACTACCTCTAAAAGCTGAAGTACTACCCATCCACTCTAGGATAGGTTCATTAAGAAATTGAAATTGGACAACTCTGTTTCTGCAGTCGACTATGGCATAGAAGGAATGAAGCCAATCCATGTTGAGAATGACATCAAAATTAGACATCTCTAATTTGACTAAGTCTGCTGAAGTAACTTTTTGAAATACCATAATTGGACAATTCCTGTATTCCCATCGAGCTATGATGGTTTTACCCACATCGGTAGAGATAGAAAAGGGATCTGCGAGTTTTTTGGGACTTACTCCAAAATCGACTGCTATATAGGGAGTAATAAAAAATAAAGAAGCTCCTAGATCTAGAAAAGAGTAAACATGCACATGAAAGATCTGTAATCTACAAGTAAACATATTAGGAGAATTTTCCTGATCTTACCGGGACTGGTGAGCATAAAGTTGATTTAGGCGTTTCCCACTAGTAGCGTTGGAGGTGGCACCTTGCTGGTATGGGTGACCAAACTGAGCTGAGGAATAGTTCTACTAATTTTGAGGACCCGACTGAGGATAGTCTCTGACTCTGTGGCCTGGCTTTCCACATCTGAAACAAATACTACTACCAACTTTTTAAATACCTTGATGGTGCTTGCCACAAGTCTAGCAAAGAGGGTAGGTGCGGGCACTGCTAAAACTGCCCTGAGACTTAGAGCCTGGCACTATATATTTATTACCATCCCTAAACTTAGAAGTTGGAGCACTAGCTAAAGAAGGAGCTGGAACCGCTGACATTGGACGAGACTGAGAATGGTTTTCTCTTTTTGATTTGGGCTGAGTAAAGTTGAAACTTCCTGTCCTTGCTCTCTTTTTCTACTTCTCCATCATCTTAATCTTTTGATCTTCTATCTGTTGAGCATGGATCATAAGACTGGCAATGTTTATGTCACTAATCAACATCGCGGACCTTTACTCATTGACAACACTATCATTCACCCCAAAGACAAATTTACTTATCTTTGCCCTGCTATCTGCAACCATATAAGGAGCATATCTGGCTAATTGAGTAAACTTAAGAGAATACTCTTTCACTATCTTATTGCCTTGCCAGAGGTTTATAAATTCTAATACATTAGCTTCTCTCTACTCTAGGAGAAAGAATCTATCTAAGAATTTTGTAGCAAACTCGTCCCACTCAATAGGCCCTGTATCTACATACTTCTCTGACTTCCACTGTTTGAACAAAGTGTAAGCAACATCTTGCAACTGATATTCAGCTAGCTCCACACTCTCACTAAAAGTAAAACCCAAGATATCCATAACCTTCTAAACTTGATCAAGTAATTCCTGAGGTTTCTCATCTGACTTAGCCCCCAAAAAGGATGGAGGATTCATTCAGGTGAAGTCCCAAATCTTGGCTACAGCTGAATTGGCCACTGGGTTGGCTGGAATGATAGTTGGTCGTTCATTCTAAGAATCAACTGACTGAGAAAGAGTAATGAATGTAGCTCTGAACTGTACATGAGAAACATGTTTGCCCAAAGGATCTTCAGGCTGAGGGCCTGGCTAATTCCCATTTTTTCTTTTAGGAGGCATGTTCTGTAGAAGAAAGGGAGAATGGATTAGACTAAGAGATTGACTTGAGATTATACTCACTGGCAACACATGAATACTGAAAGAAGGGAAACTATTCCTAAAACATCTTATAGCCTTGCGCGTAACACACCCATGTACGAGACTCTACTAGATGCGACTTTCAAACTTTCTAGGACTTTATTAATCCTTAGGCTCTGATACCAAGTTTGTAATGCCCTGAATGTGGTACCCAAAATGCTACATGATGCTTATAATGCCAAAGCACCATAACGTAACCCATAACTGATATATGTACTTGTATACTGTATATTATACTGTATAATTACGGAAACATGAACTGAAAGTGCATAAGGACCAAAACTGTAACATAATTATGATAAAATATAACATGTGGGTGGGGTTTTAAAAACCCAAAAAAACAACTGAAATAACTAACTGAACATGATAGTCTGAAAATCCTCTAACTGACTGAACTGTCTGAATAAGGCATTGATGGGACATGTCCCCAACTAGCTCCAACTAATAAATTAATTAATGAGATAATAAAGAAATGATTATGTCCTCAAAGGATGAGGAGTCACTACTAACTGACTACTGATATTTGGAATCTACTGATGCTCTGGAGGTCGTGTCTCTGAACCTATGGTATAAAACACCATAGTGCAGATACGTCAGTACTTTGAATATACTATTATGCATGTGAGGTAGGTTGAATAAATGTGGTTCATATGCATAAATAATACTGGCTAACTGACTAATATGAACGTGATAATACATACATGAATGCACAGTAACTATAGCTGAGATCGTGACAACTTAAATTTATTAATAACTAACATGACTGATAACTGTGTTCGGATGACTGATGTAACTGATAACATGAGTGACTGTATCTGACAGTCCTGAATCTAATGGAACTAGCTGAGTTCTGTACTATTCTGAGTTGACTATATTTGATAGTCCTGAATTTTGTAGAACTATCTGAGTTCTATTATTGAGACCAAATGACTATATCTGATAGTCCTAATTTTGTAACTAAAACTAAAGGAAGTAGTCATCTAACCAACATGCCCTTAATATGCCATTATCACTGAGTTGGGGTCTAATATGTAACCCTAATTGGATAGGTGTCAATACCATGCCACTAGTAAGGACAATCTATGAGTAACCCTCATATAACAGGTAACTCAAGTGAGAAATATGGGAACCCTTATATAATAGGTTAAACCACCTCTTTTACCCTCGTATAATAGGCTATGATGTCTAGACCTATGCTAGCTATGTAGTTCTAGAATGCAAGGACTACTTCCAAGAATCACAGCCTCATATAATAGTTAAGTTCC
Organism: Capsicum annuum; assembly: GCF_002878395.1. Taxonomy (NCBI): domain Eukaryota; kingdom Viridiplantae; phylum Streptophyta; class Magnoliopsida; order Solanales; family Solanaceae; genus Capsicum; species Capsicum annuum. Next base: position 69,719,953 of record NC_061115.1, read on the forward strand.
TATCCTTGGGTTCTCTCGGTGCTAATTCCTACTGCCATATGAATAGACACTGAACATGGATCACTAAACTGAATTAACTTAATTAACTAAGTTCTGTTGACTGACGGAATATTACTGAAATCTGATAACGGACTGAGATTGCTGTGATTATTGAGTTTTCCAGAGTCATGAGACTGATTGTATACTATGAATAATGGCTTAGATGAGGATATTGTGAAAATATGACATTGATTCTTGGCACAAAGCTATATTTTTTAGGTACAAGTAACCCCAGGACTCGATAGAAGGAAACTGACAAAGGAAGACTTTCTTGAATACATGATCACATCAATAGTCCATAATATAATAAGTTGGAGAATTCATAAAGTACAAGTTGTAAAGCACCACAAAGGCCACCCATATATCCATAATTCATTTTCTAAGACATTTCATCAAACACTTGACATACATGAACTTGTACATGAATGGGGATTTCATATTATCATACTAGTAGGGCAATTTTTCTTCACATAGGTACTTAATCAAAGACATGGTGAGCATAGTATATGTAGATAACATTACACCACAAGTTATCATCATGATTCAATTCTAATTTCACCATTCAAGGGTTTAATCACGGATTAACATAAAGCTAAACCTATAATAATTAATTCCATGTAAGATTTATCACTAAACATAAATTAGAGTTCACTTGGTCATTATCAACATGAACAAAAGCAAACCTAACATGAAATTTATAAAATCCATATTCTTGAACTTTGTAAAGTGATTCTTGGGCTTCATGGATGAAAGGTGTCCATGAATGAACACTATGCATACCTGGGTGAGTGATTTCTTGAAGATATGTAGAGAAAAACTTGAATTGTTAGCTTGGAATCAAGCACCCAGGGTTTCTTGTTCTTTGGGGTTGACCCTTGAGAGAAACCCTAATTTATTGTTGTAGATGAATAATGAAATTATGAGCTATGGTCGGGTGTAATTTGGGGTTAAATCAGGTTGAAATAGACCCAAATACCCTTTTAAAATGACTTAAAATTTGCTGAATGGGACCTGCGATGGCTCGTAAAATGGTCCATTGCTGGCTCGATGGTCCATTGTTTTGATCGTCGTACGTTGATAAAAAAAGACTCACTGCCTTTTTGTAACGGATTGGGAGATGGTCCGTCGCAAGTTCGACGATCCCTCTACATGTCCGTCGCACCTTATCTAGAAGGTTGACATACTTCCTTAGCTACGATGGTCTAGGGGACGGTCCATCGCTAGATTGACGGTCCGTCAACCTGGCTATCGCACCTGGGCGATTCTGACAACTCAGAGTAAAACGTTCACAACATTTTACTCTGATACCTGATTTCGACGAAATTTGTAATATTGGAAGCTAATTTAATCTCCCAAATGATAAAAAGTGAAGATCTTAAAAAATTCGATGGGTACACAAATGGATTTATGTTTCAAGGCATGTTTCTATCCTTCTTGGAATGATTTCAAGCTAAGTAGAAGTACGGGGTATTACAATATGTCCCCCTTGAGAACATTTATCCTCGAATGAGACTAAGTGAGAGGGGAGAATATAAAATGAACATGAACAATTGGAACATAATCTCATGATTGACATGACTGATAACTGAATAAATTATACAGATCATGCATATGTGATGCATGTATAACTAATTTATGACTGCACGACTGAGTGTTCTGATGAACCAAGGTTCTCACAATTAGAGTGCATATCTGATGCATGATTATATACTTGAACTGACACATGAATGCATGACTGACTATGAAATGGTACTTAATACCAAGTGTATAATGGAATTCTGAACATGAACTAAATACTAAGCTTGTAACAGAAAGCTGAACATGAAACTTGAAAGCTTAAGGAGAACTTTTACCTTGAGCTTGATATAAGTTGGCGGAGAAGAGGTGAGGATACGTGATATGCATGTCTATTTTTTCTTCCCAAGTAGCTCCCTCAATAGACTAATTTCACTAAAGAACATTGACTAGAGGAACTTCTTTGTTCCTTAGTCTATGAGTAGTAGTCAAGAATTTCGACTAGAAACTTTTCATAAGAGAGGCAGTTCTAAATATTTATAATCTGAATAGGGACTACAACTTCTGGGTTACCTGTACACTTCTTGAGCAAAGAGACATGGAAGAATGGATGAACTGAGTCTAGATTTGAAGGCAATTCTAGCTCATAAGCTAATTTACCTAAATGACTAAGAATTTTGAAGGGAATGACATATCGGGGACTGAGCTTTCCCTTCTTGCCAAATGTTTTCATTCCCTTTATGGGAGAGCTCTTTAGATAGACATAATTAGCAATCTCAAACTCAAGATCCTCTCTGCGTACATCTGCATAAGGCTTCTATCGGCTCTGAGTAGCCTAAAGTCTTTCTTTGATCAACTGGACTTTCTCTAAAGCGTCAAACACTAAGTCAGGCCCTATAACTAAGGCCTCACTAACTTCAAACCAACCGATTGGAGATTTACATCTCCTACCATAGAGAGCTTTAAATAGAGCCATCCGAATACTGGAATAATAGTTGTTGTTATATGTAAACTCGATCAAAGGCAAGTGGTCATCCCAACAACCCTTGTAATCAATTGCACACGCCCTTAGCATATCTTCTAAATTCTGAATGGTCTTTTCTAATTGACCATCTATCTGAGGATGAAAGGTTGTACTGAGATGAACTTGGGTACCAAGACCCTTTTAGAACACTTTCTAGAAATAAGAGGTGAACTGGGTACCTCTGTCTGTGATGATAGATAATAGAACACCATATAATCTAACCAACTCTCTGAGGTAGAGTTTGGCATAATCCTTGGCTTAATAAGAGGTATATACTAGAAGGAAATAAGATGATATAGTCATTTTCTCTAAAATGACCCAAACTGAATCATGATAGTGATGAGTACGAGGCAAACCCATCATGAATTCCATGATCACTTCTTCCCACTTATAAGTAGGAATACTAAACTATTGCATGGACCTACTAGTCTTCTGATGCTCTATCTTAACCAGCGACATGTAGAGAACTTAGCCACCCATTCTGCAACATCACTTTTTATCCCACTCCACCAATAGATTTCCTGCAAGTCGCGGTACATCTTTGTGGCCCTTGGATGAATATAGTAGCGCGCACAATGCGCTTCTACAAGAATTCGCTTCCTGAAGTCATCTACACCTGGATAACAAAAACTACCGTAACAACACAAAACACTATTTCCCCCTTGGGAGAAAACATCTATTTTCTGATCCTTGACTGAATCTTTTAACTTGACAAGATTGGGATCTCTATCTAGCTTTTCTTTCACCTCAGAAATTAGAGATGATTCTCAACTACTTTCAACCCATATGTCACCTTTCTTTGAATCGACCAAGTGAAAACCTAGGCTAGCAAGCTGATGGATTGCTTGAGCTAACTTTTTCTTACTGTCCTCAACATGAGCAACACTACCCATACACAGTCTACTAAGAGCATCATCCATAATATTGGCCTTGCCCGGATGATAAAGGACACTTATTTCATAATCTTACAAGATTTCTAATCACCTTCTCTGACGAAGATTGAGATCTTTCTAAGAAAAGACATACGGAAGGCTCTTATGATCTGTGAACACATCTACATGAACACCATATAGATAATGCCTCCAGATCTTTTAGGCAAAAAATACGGCTACTAACTCAAGATCACGAGTAGGATAATTCTTCTCATGGGGTTTAAGCTTTCTGGAGGGGTAGGCTATAACCTTACCATGCTGTATAAGGACACAACCCAACCCTACTCTGGATGCATCAAAATACACCACGAACCCATCTGAACTATCTTAAAGATCTAAGACTGGGGTTGAGGTGAGTCAAGTCTTCAACTCTTGAAGACTCTTCTTACAAGGATTTCACCACTGAAATTTGACTTTTTTCTGAGTCAATTTGGACATAGGGGATGCAATAGAAGATAATCCCTCAACAAACTATCTGTATTAGCTAGCCAAACAAAAGAAACTCCTGATATCTAATGGAGAGACAGAGCGAGGCTAGTTTCTTACTGCTTCGATCTTTTGTGGATCTACTCTAATTAGATCTCCGAAAATGATATGGCCTTGGAATGCTATTGACCTTAGCCAAAATTTGCTTTTACTAAATTTTGCAAACAGCTGATGATCTCTAAGAGTCTAAAGTTTGATTCTAAGATGGTCTTCATAATCATGCTTACTGCAGGAATAGACCAGAATATCATCTATGAAGACTGATGAAAATGTCCAAGTACTGGTTGAACGACGATTCATTAAGTCTACGAAAGTTGTTGGGGCATTGGTAAGACCAAAGGATATAACTAGGAATTCAAAGTGAACATACCGAGTACAGAAGGCTATTTTTGGAATGTCACATTCTCTAACTCTGAGCTGATGATAGTCGATTCTGAGGTCTATCTTAGAGAAATAGCTGGCACCATCAAGTTGGTCAAACAAGTCATCGATTTGGGGAAAAAGATACTAATTCTTGACAGTGACTTTATTAAGCTGACGGTAATCAATACATATTCTAAGAGAACCATCTTTCTAGCACACGAATAAAACTGGTGTACCCTACATGGAAACATAGGGTTTGATGGATCCCTTATCTAAGAGATCCTTTAGCTGATACTTTAATTCTCTGAGTTCTGCTCATGCCATTCTGTATGGCAGAATAGATATAGGCTAAGTATTTAGAGGATGATCAATACCAAAGTCTGTTTCCCTTTCAAGAGGAATTCCTGGAAGATCTTTGGGAAAGACATCTGAATATTCATTCATGGATAGATTGAATAAAGATTGAGAGTTTTGGAACTAGTGTCCTTAACTCGAACAAGATGATAGACACATCCCTTAGATATCATTTTCTTTTCCGCAAGGTAGGAAACAAGCTAACCTCAGAAAGCTAAAGTACTACCCCTCCACTCTAGGACAGGTTTATTCTAAAATTTCAACTGGACAACTCTGTTTCTGTAGTCAACTGCGGCATAGCAGGAATAAAGCCAATATATGCCAAAAATGACATCAAAATCAATCATCTCTAATTTGACTAAGTATACTGAAGTAACTTTCTGAGATACCATAACCGGACAGTTCCTATATCCCGTCGGGCTATGATGATTTTACCACTGGGGTAGCGACTATAAAAGGCTCTACTAGAATTTTGGGATTGACTCTGAAATCAACTACTATATAGGAAGTAACAAAAGACAAAGAAGCTCCTAGATCTAGTAAAGCGTAAACATACATATGAAATATCTATAATGTACTAGTAACCACATTAGGAGAATTTTCCTGATATTGCTAGGAATGGAGACCATAAAGTTAATTTGGGCATTACCCACTAGTAGTGCTGGAGGGAGCACCCTACTAGTTTTTGGTACTGGACTGAGCTGAGGACAGTCTCTGAATTTGTGGCCTGGCTTGCCACATGGGAAACAAATATCATACCAGCTCTTTAAATACCCTGATGGAGCTTACCATAAGTCTAGCAAAGAGGATAGGTGCGGGCACTGCTAACACTGCCCTAGACTTAGAGCTTGGCGCTCTATCTTTATTACCATCCCTAAACTTAGGAGTTGGAGCACTAGCTGACAAGGAACTGGAACCACTAATTTAGAATGAGATTGAGAACTATTTCCTCCTTTTGATTTGGGCTGAGCAAAGTTGAAACTACCTGTCCTTGCACTCTTATTCTGCTTCTCACTCATCTTAATCTTTTGTTCTTCTATCTGCTGAGCATGGGTCATAAGCCTGGCTATGTTCATGTCACTATTCAATATCACAGACCTGCACTCATTGACCACACTATCATTTACCCCAGAAACAAGCTTACTTATCTTACCCCTGTTATCTGCAACCACAGAGGAGAGTATCTAGCTAATTGAGTAAATTTAAGAGAATACTCTTACACCATCATGTTACCTTTCTAGAGGTTGATAAATTATAAAACATTAGATTTTCTCAGCTCTAGGGGAAAGAATCTATCTAAGAATGCAGTAGCTAACTCCTCCTACTCAATAAGACCTGCATCTACAACCATCTCTGACTTCCACTGTTTGAACCAAGTGTGAGCAACATCCTACAACTAATATGCAGCTAGCTCTGAACTCTTACTGGAAGTAACCCCCATGATATTTGTAGCCTTCTAAACTTGATCAATAAATTCCTGAGGGTCCTCGTCTAACTTAGACCCAAAAAAGAGTGCAGGATTTATTCAGGAGAAGTCCCAAATCTTGGTTGCAGCTGCATTAGCCACTGGGATGGCCAAAATGATAGCTAGTTGTTCATTCTGAGCAGCAGCTGATTAAGCAAGAGTAGTGAATGCAGCTTTGAAATCTGCATAAGAAAACAAGTTTTCCCAAAGGATCTTCAGGCTGAGGGGCTGGCTGATTCCCGTTTCTTCTATTAGGAGGAATATTCTATAGAAGAAAGAGAGAAATGGATTAGTCTGAGAGATTGACTTGAGATTATGCTCACTTGCACCACATGAATACTGAAAGAAGGAAAAATGATCCTAAGCCATTTTATGTCCTCCTGCATATGAATGTGGCGCGCAACAGATCCATGTACACGACTCTACTAGATACGACTTTCAGACTTCCTAGGACTCTATTGAGCCATAGGTTCTAATACCAAGTTTGTAACATCCCAAATCTTGTACCCTAAATGCTAAATAGTGCTCATGACCCTGAAGGACCACAAGGTAACTCAGGACTAATATCTGTACCGGTATACTGCATGTTATACTGTATAATTACGAAAACATGAACTAAAAGGCCATAAGGTCCAAAACTATAACATAATATCTGATAATATATAACATCTGGGTGGGGTATGAAATACCAAAATGAACAACTAAAATAACTAACTGAATATCGTAGTCTAAAAAGCCTTTAACTAACTGAACTGTCTAAATAAGAAGTTGATGGGACATATCGCCAACTAACTCCAACTAATAAATTTATTAATGAGATAATAAAGAAATGATCATGTCCTCAAAGAATGAGGACTCACTGCTAACTGATTGTTGATATCTAAAATCTACTGATGCTCTGGAGCTCGTGTCTTTAAACCTATAGTATAAAACACCATAGCGCAAATGCGCCAGTACTTTAAAAGTACTGGTATTCATGTAAGGTAGGATGAATGCATGGGGTTCATATGCATGAATAATACTGGCTAACTGATAAATATGATTGTAAGAATACATACATGAATGCATAGAAACTATAGCTGAGATCGTGGTAACATAAATTTACTAATAACTAACATGACTGATAATTGAGTCCGTAGAACTACCTGAATTGTACTAATGAGACTGAATGACTGTATCTGACAGTCCTGATTTTGTAACTAAACCTATGGGAAGTAGTCATCTAACCGAAATGCCCCTAATATGCATTATGGCTGAGTTAGGGTCCAATCTATAACCCCAATTAGAAGAGTGTGAATATCGTACCACTAGTAAGGACAATCTGTGAGTAGCCCTCATTTAAAAGGTAGCTCTTGTGAGAATGGTGGGAACCCTCATATAGTAGGTTAAGCCACCTCATCTACCCTTGCATAATAGGTTATGATGTCTCAACCTAGGTTGACTACGTAGCTTTGGAATGTAAGGATTGCTTCCAAGAATCACACCCTCATATAACAGGTGAGTTCCTATCCTTCGGTTCACTCGGTACTAATTCCTACTCCCATCTAAATAAGCACTGAACATGGATCACTGAACTGCATTAGCAGAATTAACTAAGTTTCATTGACTGACATAATATTATTGAGATTGGATAACGGACTGAGATTGCTAAGATTACTAAGTTTTCCTGATTCATGAGACTGAATGTATATTATGAATCATGGCTTGGCTGATGATATCGTGTAAATAGGACACTGATTCTAGGCACACTACTATATTTTTTGGGTACAAGTACCCCCAGGACTCGATGGAAGGAATATGACAAAGCATGACTTTATTGAATACATGATCACATCAACAGTCTACAAAGGCCACACATATATCCATAATTCACTGACTAAGACATTTCATCAAACATTTGACATTCATGAACTTTTACATAAATGGGGATTTCATATTATCATACTAGTAGGGAACAGTTTCTTCACATAGGTATTCAATAAAACACATGGTAAGCATAGTATATGTAGATGATCTTGGGCATATTTATATGCTCAAAGCACTAATATGCACCCAGATTTGAACTTAGTTTAACAACTTTTGTATGAATTCTTAAGTATAATTTAACTTTTATTCTGTATTGTGCCCAATGCATATGATTAGTATTTTCAAGAGCAAAATCATGAAGAATTGCACACAATTGGATGCAACAAGGATATGGAAGTAGTGAAGGAATGCAAGGGACTGAAATTAAGCTGAAAAAGGGAAGTTGACAAGAAGAAATCCTCATTTGAAGATACTCCGCATCATGATGAGCAACAAAATAGCAACAGTCAAATTCCAGTAAAGGTTCACAAAACCCCCACATTGTGGAGAAGTTTTATTTATCAGATTTGGTGACCTGTAGTTTTAGCGTGTCGTAGAGGATGATCATTTCTCATGTATCCCAATCCAGTGACTCACCGCGATAATGGCACATCGCAGAGAGGGTGTATTTCAATTGTTGGGGAATACTTGAGCTCCATGATTTCCCAGATTTTAATGAAAAAAATAGCAATCTTAGTCATGGCGCGACGCGCCGGGTGAACAAATCGAGAATATTTTAAGTATTTTTGTCCTAATTATAAAAGGAAAAATCCAAGATAATGTGATGGACTTTTGTCAAAGAGAGCAGCGGCGGAAAAACAGAAATCTCTCTCATTTAGGGGTCATAAATATTCCTTTGAATTTCTTTATTTCAAGGATTGATTTGGGTATGATTTGTTACTTATTTTGGATGGTTAATTCAAACATGAGTACATAAATACCCCCTTTTTGGGGTTAAGGCTAAGAACATGAGTACTATTTAATATTCTTATTCACAGTTTCTTTTTGGATTATCATATAGGTTGTTCTTAATTTCTTGAGCTTACTATTTTAATGATTGGCCATCATTAGAATAAATTTATATTTCTATGTTAATCTGGGAGGAGAATCATAGGATAGAATGAAGAAATTAGGGAGTAACATTCTTATTCTTTTATAAAATAAGGGATTTGAATTAGCATCTAGGATAGGGATATACCTAGAAGCCTTGCTTGTTCACTTGTAGGAAGACAACTTCATGAATCTAGAAGATTTGTTGTAACTCTGCGGGAGTTGTAGTTATAACATTCAATAGATAAAAGATCTGAGGTTGGTAGACTAAGATCGTAGAATAAACCTTGCGAACCATCAACCCTATAACCAATTAGACTGTGAAAAGAATAGAGAATTGTATGATTGTTCACTATACCTCAACCCTGGAATCTTCTTCATTATTGATTACAACTATTGCTTACTTTGCTTTAGTCATCATAAATTATTTCTCGTTTAGTAATTTAATTTTTTTTTACAAAAGCATATTAATCTTGATACAATCAAACACTTAATACTCAATTGTCTTGAACTAAAGATTGAATAAATTTCTAGTTTATTGATCCTCGAGGGAATGATATCTGACTTTCTAATTCATTATATTACTTGCACGATCACGTACACTTGTGTGTGTGTAGAGACGCAAAAAGTTTTTGGCACCGTTGCCGGGGACCAAATAGAATTAGTAATTATTTTAATTTTTGGTTTTTGATCATAAGATAAGGTGTTAACAACTTGATCTTAGTGGCTGAATTTTTGCAGGTTTAGCTGAACATTGGACTGTCTAGAGACAAAGAGTTAGTAGAGCCCTTTGTAGAACCAGATGTAATTTTTCATCAGAGAAGAACAGATCAATACTACACTTAATAGGGATCAATGGAAGAAATACGCGATCCTATAGTTGTTGATCCAAATATTGGAAATATTCCAGCTCCAGCTGTTCCTATTCAACCAATCACAAGACCTGTCCGAGAAGTGGCAATCCTGCTTACGCACCTTGTGACCAATAGTATCCTGAAGCTTGAACAAGGAGGTCGATAGGAATTGAAACAAAATATAGTTCACTTGTTGAAATCTGCAGGAGAATTTTAGGGACTTTCACATGAGGATCCACAGCAACACTTACAAACCTTCTTGGAGATAAGCGAGACATATATTCCTGCAGATATGAGTGTGGATTATGTCAGATTGACACTCTTCCCCTTTTCTCTACTGGGGGAAGCAAAGAGATGGCTACTTACTGAACCACACCAATCCATAACTAATTGGGAAGAATGTGCTCGAAGGTTTCTTATTTGATTTTTTCCATCTAAAAAAACTGCTCGATTGAGGAGTGAGATATTGAGTTTCAGACAGAAAGATGGAGAAAATCTCTACAAAGATTGGGAGAGATTCAAGGGCATGCACAGGAGTTGTCCTCATCACCATCAATCGAATGATGTTTTGGTGCATACGTTTATAGAAGGCCTTGAATCTAATACAAAGATTCTCTCTGATTCAGCAGTAGGGGGTCAAGATTTGGAGAAAAAACAGATGAAGAATTGTATACTTTGTTGAATTGGATTGCACAAGGAAATCAGGATTGGCATGCAGACTGAAGGAATGCTCCCAAGAAAGTTGCAAGATTTTTAGAGGTTGATCAATTCACTGCATTACAAGCACAAATTTCAGAAATACAGAACCATATGACTACTCAGTTTAACAACTTAATGTTGGGTACAACACAACCAGCAGCCACAACAAATATAGTTCAACAGGTATATGCATGGTGTGAAGTTTGTGGAAGTAGTGAGCATAGAGCAGAGGCATGTTTTCTTAATCTAGATTCAGTCAACTACGTGGGGAATGCAAATCCTCAGGGTCAACAGAATTTTGGCAATATATATAATCCAAATTGGAGGAACCACCCTAATTTCTCATGGGGTGGAAATCAGGCATAGAATACAAATCAGTATAAGGGACCAATGCAACCAAATTCACAGCCGGTTCAGAATAATCCTATGACTTCCTTGAATAGTAATATGGAGCAAATTCTTAAGAAGTTGATGGCTCAACATGTACAGTTTTTAGTGGACATGAAGGTCCAACAGGTAAAATCTGATGCGTCTCTACGCACACGTAAGTGTACGTGATGGTGCAAGTAATATAATGACTTAGTTAGATATTGTTTCCTCGAGGATCAATAAACTAGAAATTTATTCAATCTTTAGTTCAAGACAATTGAGTATTAAGTGTTTGATTGTATCAAGATTAATATGCTTTTGTAAATAAAATTTAAATTACTAAACGAGAAATAATTTATGATGACTAAAGCAAAGTAAGCAACAGTTGTAATAAATAATGAGGACGATTCCAGGGTTGAGGTATAGTGAACAATCATACAATTTTCTATTATTTTCACAGTATAATTGGTTATCGGGTTGATGGTTTGCAAGGTTTATGCCACGATCTTAGTCTCCCGACCTCAGATCTTCTATCTATTGAATATTGTAACTACAACTCCCGCAGAGTTACAATAAATCTTCTATATTCATGATGTTGTCTTCCTGCAAGTTAACCAAGCAAGGCTTCTAGGTATATCCCTATCCTAGATGCTAATTCAAATCCCTTATTTTTTAAAAGAATAAGAACCTTCCTCCCTAATTTCTTCGTTCTATCCTATGATTCTCCTCCCGAATTCACATAAAAATATAAATTTATTCTAATGATGGCAAATTATCAAAATAGTAAGCTCAAGAAACTAAGAACAGCCCATATGATAATCCAAAAAGAAACTGTGAATGAGAATATTAAATTGTACTTATATTCTTAGCCTCAACCCTAGAAAGGGGGTATTTAGCTACTCATGTTTGAATTAACCATCCAAAATAAGTAACAAATCATACCCAAATCAATCCTTAAAATAAAGAAATTAAAAGGAATATTTATGAGCCCTAAAAGAGAGAGATTTCTATTTTTCCACCGCTTCTATCTTTGACAAAAGTCCATCATATTATCTTGGATTTTTCCTTTTATCGTTGGGACAAAAATACTTAAAATATTCCCAATTTGTCTACCCGGAGCGTTGCACCATGAATAAGATTGCTATTTTTCCATTAAAATCTGGGAAATCGCGGAGCTCAAGTATTCCCCAACAATTGTGAAATGCACCCTCTCCGCAACGCGCCATTATCGTGGTGAGCCACTGAATTGGGACACTTGTGAAATAATCATCCTCCGCGATGCGCTAAACCTTTAGGTCACGAAATCTAATAAACAAAACTTCTCCGCGACGCGGGGGTTTTGTGAACCTTCACTAGAATTCGACTATTGCTATTTTCTTGCTCATCACGATGTGGAGTGTCTTCAAATAAAGATTTCTTCTTCTCAACTTCCCTTTTTCAGCTTAATTTTAGTCCCTTGCATTCCTTCACTACTTCTATATCCTTGTTGCATCCAATTATGCACAATTCTTAAGGATTTTGCACCTAAAAATACTAATCATATCTATTAGGCACAAGATGAAATAAAAGTTGAATTATACTTAAGAATTCATACAAAAGTTCTTAAACTAAGTTCAAATCTTGGTGTATATTGGTGCTTTGAGCATATAAATATGCCCAATATCACTACTCCACACTTAAAACATTGTACGTCCTCAAACACATGAATTCAAAAACATAATTCCTTCTTGTTTTCATCACAATCTCAAAGTTATGTGGCCATGAGCACTTACACTTTACAATAACGAATTCTTACATCAATTTTTCAAAATATATTAGTACAAATTTTTCTCTCTTCAATAATAAATTTCTAACATGTTGGAAAACTCAATTAAAGAAACAGAATAAGTAATTTGGCTTTCATCCACCTGCATCCTCACTAAAGGAAACTTCCCCATATTCACTAATAGTAGTAACTATGCAACCAGAGGGGAGTATCAAATCAAATAGCTCACTCTCAACGAAGAATTCATACATGATAGTGAATGAACCATAAGCTTTCCCTTAGTGTTCTGCTCCACTAATAGTCAGATGTTTAGGTGAAGGATCAACTTGGTCTTTTCCAGGTTGTAATAAAGGCTTAGGGATAGGTAGGTACTATTTATAGGAATAGTGACTATTGCTCCTAAGCATTTAAATACAAAAATTATCAATTTACTCTGTTTTCCAACACCAATTTATCCTTCTATTTCTCCCCATATTTTCATTTGTCAATACCTTTTTCAATTAGCTTTATTTTCTCACACTAGGTTAGAAGTATTTGTCATCTCTTCCATATTCTTGTTATACATCCCTATTATAGCCACCCTTAACTTAAGCTTATAGGCCTTCATTAAGGTGCACATTATCCATCCAGACTAGGGCCAAAATAGGTTCATTGTAACATTTCTATTTGCTAACTCCCACTTAACTCAACATCATCAAACATCAATAAAAACTACTTTAAGGCATCACTGATTACCTTCCTTTCTTATTTTTGCTCTTAATATTCTCTTAGTCTTATATTAAAAATGCTCAGGAGCTTATTTGGGTCAAATTACGATTCAGCAAAGAAGGGGTAATGTTTTATAACAGGCTACCGAAGAAATAGGTTTAAGGCTCAAAGGGGCTGACTAAGATTATGCACCAAGGGAGGTCTATTAAAGTTAAAAACAAGGCTGTCAAAGAATTGGCTACATCACTTTCCGCACCCAACACCCTTTATTTCTCTTTGTAAGCTAACCGGGCAAGTTCTAGTCATTTTTATTCATGTAGAATATATACTAATCCTCACACTCATGTTGCATGTACGGAATCAACCAGGTTCCCAATCATGTTCTTTATTGAATTCAAAATTAATCCAACATACCAAATTTTATTTATCGAGATGGAATCCTCAGTACTTAAAATAAAAACTCTATTGCTAGAATTAGTTTCAGTTATTGCAAAGGTGACTTCTTTCACACACTCCTCTAAGATAGTGATTAAGTTCTCTTAAATTTCTTTACTTCGTATGACCAATCCCCTTAAGATGGTCATCATCCATCTATCATAAGGGATGGCAACTAACTATGACTGTTTATTCGTAATTACTAAAGAGGGCAAAAGCAAACATAACTACTTGAAACTGAATCTTGCCAATAAGGGCAAAAATAACAATAACATAATACTTTCAATTGAAATGATATGCGATAAATGCCACAGAGGAAAAATTACAATCCACAAAATAAAAGTTACCAACTATTACAAACCAATGTTTCGAATAGCTAATACTTCAAACCAACACAGTAAAACAAAAAAATAAAATAGAAAAATAACATTGTTCAGTCAAATAACAAAAAAATGCAAGAGAATACGAATCCACCATCCCACACTTAAAATAAAGCACTGTCCCAGTGCTTCTAATTAAGCTTATGGCAGGGTGGTAGTATACTTCTTGATCAATCAAAAGGGATGATAGCAGACATGTCCTCAACAACCACATCCCCATCATCTCCATCATCGCCAGCTTTATCATCATCAGATTGCTCCTTCTCATCGGACTCCTTGTCGGAATCCATATACCTGTGTTCTTCATCTATGGGTACATCATCATCAACAAGCTCCACAAAATCTAGGCCAATCTTCAACATTGTCCTAGCATGATGACCAAGTGGATAATCAACCTCTACAGCATGGAGCTCCTCTAGTGTAGCAAGCCTACCTCCATTCCACGACATCATCATCATCATGAGGCCGTAAAACCTACCTAGCACCTCATCAGTCCATGTCTGTCGCTCCATAATTGTCAAAACTGGACCAGATGCCCCAGCTGTGCTTCAAGGAGTAGTGATATCTAAAGGACGAGTGATCACCTCAGGTTCATAATCAAGCTCCTCTTAATCCACCCTAAGCCTTATTAAAAATCTAGTTACCAAACCACCAAAACCAAAGCTATGACCCACCTCAGTACGTGCTTTCTTCATCGCAAAAACAATGACACTTCCCACATTAATTTCAACATCAGCACACATGAGGGCATAAATCAAACACACCCTATCCCGAGTCATATCAGTCATATGTTTGCCTTGTATCAAGCATGAATACACTATTCTACCCCGTATTTGTACTTCCTTATTCATTTGAGAGTAGGGGAAAGTAGAATGCAAACCTGTAACTCTATGCCTTGTCCAATGAGCTGAAGAACACTGGCCACACAACAAATGCCTGATGTGTGAATAAAGAGGAGAAATAATAAAATGTCACAAGAAATTTGGGTTTGTCTCGAGGATACCCAGCAACTCCTTAATATTAGCAGCGGTGAATTGAATCACCTTCCCTCGAACCTTCAATAAATGTTCAGGGTGGCTAGGGTCCCAGTTTGCATAAAATTCTCTGACAAGATACAGGTTGCACTCTGTTGGCTGATGAAAAATGAAATCATATTAAGTGCCTCAATTCGCCGAACCATAAAAGGATACTCTCTCATCAAGCTGGCTCGATCGATATAGACCTCCGGAATATATTTAGCATCAGTATGCTTAGTATACCACTGCTTTCCAACCTTCCTTACGACCTTGAAACCAAATTTTCAAACTTTCCCTTTCTACAGTGGAGGGGCCCTAGGAATTTTAGTTAATTGCCCTACAGCCGATCGGCTTGTCTTCCTTGCAGGGGCAGAAAGCCCTGCCTTTGTCTTTCCCTTGCTCGATTGTTCTTCCATTATGCCTGCAATTAAGAAAATACAACAAACCATGCAAAAAGATTAAACTTAGTACTAGCCGAACGAAACTTGCATTACGTGTGCCTTCACACCCCACTCTTAGTTTGTTAGCCATACACCTACATTAACAACAAAGGTACTCAAACTTCCCTTTGAATAGGCCTAAATATCATATTCACATACATCATATTCCTCTTTAGGATACATCATCCCTAATTATTTTTACAGCATAAAATATCATATAATCGACACCCAGCTAATCAGACAATGCAAGACTATCAAAAGGGACTGTAGCATCATATATTCTGTAATTCTAATCAATCAGTCAACATCAAAAAATAAGTGTTTCTTCATAATGGAACAAAATTTTCCATAACTTCCTTAAAGATTCTATTCTTACACCTCTAGCTATAATACCGTTCACTCCCCATCCTCTCAAGTAGTATGGAAAATTATTTAACCCCTAATTTGAACTATAAATATCATTCAAGTATGCATCTCAGTGATTCAAAGTAATTAGAAGTAGGCTAATGTCACAAATTGAATTAAATATCAGAAGTAATGCTAATATTTATAACTAGTAGAAGAGGGAAAATAAAATTATCAATAAACACTATCAGTACTCACGAATTGTAACAAGAAAGGTAATAAATAAATAAATACATATAAACTTACCTCACCAATTTAGAGAAGAATGAGAGAAAGTGAAGAATTCTTGAAGTTTTAAGTAAGAGGGATTGAAAAGGCGGCGTATAGGGTCAACAAGGGTTGAGGGTTTAGGAGGTTATATTTATAGAGGGACGGGTCGGGTTAGGTTAATGAAATTTTATGCCCGATTTAATCCCTCTCCGCGATGCGGAACAATCGCGGATACCTACTGGATAAGGCCCATTGCTATTTACCTTCCTTCCGCAACACGCTATAATTTGCATCCACACACTGGAAATTGACAATTTGCAAATTACCCTTCTTCACATCGCGGTGGAATTCACGCACCCTTACTGGAATTCGACAATTGTCAAAATCACCAGTTCCGCGTCGCACTGTGCATCAAACTCAGATTCTTTATGTAATTGTTACCTTTTTTCTTACATAAGTCAATACCCACTTACACAAATCATTTTGCAAACCTGATTGCTTTCCTCATTTATGGTAATCTCCTTATTTCCTTTGAAATTCCCTACAATATCAAACAAAAGCAACAAAAATTATAAGTAAAAATAGGTTGCCTCCCACATAGCGTCTTAGTTTTGGTCGTGGAATGACCTAATTTTTTGTATTTTTCTTTTCTTTTTTATTTCAAAAGCTAATAATTATACTACTTATTACAATACATGTGTGGGTTTCCTCCCACATAGTGCCTTAGTTTACGTCGTGGCATGACTCAGCTCATAATTACTCCTCAGCGAAAGTGATAGATTCCTTGTCCTTGTCCGGATGATCTGCCTAATAATGCTTTACACGCTATCCATTCACAAAGAACTTCTTTGTCTTCTCTTTATTCCACAACTCCACAGCTCCATGGGGTGTCATGCGCACCACTTTAAAAGGTCCAAACCATTTCAATCATAGTTTACCGAAAAACAACTTAAGTCTTGAATTAAACAACAATACAAGTTGTCCGAGTTCAAATTTCCTAACTGAATGTGCTTTTCATGCCATCGTTTGGTCTTCTCCTTGTAAATCTGGGCATTTTCATATGTGTGGAGTCTAAACTCATCAAGCTCATTCAGTTGTAATAACCTTCTTTCTCCTGCAGCAGTCATCTCAAAATTCAGCTTTTTCACAGCCCAATATGCTTGGTGTTCCAACTCTACAGGCAGATGACAAGCCTTACCATACACTAAGCGATATGGAGATGTCCCAATGGGCGTTTTGTACGCTGTTCGATATGCCCACAGTGCATCATCCAGCTTCTCCGCCCAATCTTTTCTCTACCCATTCACGATCTTTTGAAGTATTTGCTTAATCTCCCGATTTGATACCTCCACTTGTCTTCTTATTTGAGGATGGTATGCAGTGGCCACCTTATGCTGAACACCATATTTAGCAAGAAGATTCTTGAACTAAGTGTTGATAAAGTGCGTACCTCCATCTCTAATTATTGCTCTTGGCATACCAAATCTGGAAAATATGTTCTTCTTCACAAACTTCAGCACCACTCTTGCATCATTAGTCCGACTCACCATAGCTTCCAACCATATAGAGACATATTCCACTGCAACAAGAATGTACAAATTACCTTTCGAAGGTGGGAAGGGGCCAATGAAATCAATCCCCCAAACATCAAATACTTCTATTTCTAAAATATTATTCTGGGACATCTCATGACGCCTGGTTGTAGTATCCAACCTTTGGAATTGATCACAACTCTTTACAAACACCACTGCATCTCTAAACAAAGTCAGCCAAAAAAAAACCCAGTTGTAACACTTTCCTTCCAGTCCTCTCACCACCATGATGTCTACCATATAGAGATGAGTAGCAATCTTGTAATACCTTAACAAATTCAGCCTCTGTGATACACCTACGAATCACTCCATTTGGCCCCTGCTTGAAAAGGTACAGTTCATCCCAAATATAAGCACAAGAATCATGGAATAATTTCATCCATTGTTGTGAGGTGATTTAGGGATGATACACCCTACAAACTATCAGGTTTACAATGTTAGCATACCACAGAAACTCGACTACTTCTAATAACAACTTCTCATCAGCAAAGTCTTCCTTGATACTTTGAAAGTCATCCACAATATGGTCTCTATATTCCAGCTGTGACAAGTGATCGACAACCTAATTTTCTTCTTCTTTTCTATCATGCACCTCAAGATCAAATTCTTGAAATAGCAGAATCCACCTATTTTATCATGGCTTCGCATCCTGTTTGTTCACAAGATACTTAATGGCAGCATGGTCTGTATGAACAATGACCTTGGAACCAATTAAGTAATATTGAAACTTATCAAATGCATATACCATGCCAACATCTCTTTCTCTATCACTGTTTAGTTGACTTGAGCGTCATTCAATACCTTGCTAGCATAATAAATTGATCAAAATACCTTCTATTTTCTTTGACCTAACACTTCTCTAACTGCAATATCACTAGCATCACACATTAGCTCAAAAGGTAACTCCCAATCTGGTGCAATCAAAATAAGTGCTTCTGTTAACTTCTTCTTGAGCATTTTAAAAGCTTCATGGAAATTAGCTCCAAACTCAAACTTGGCTTCTTTCTCTAACAATTTGCATATGGGACTTGAGACCTTTGAGAAATCTTGAATGAAATGTCTATAGAACCCAGCATGTCCTAAAAAACTTCGCACACCTTTGACTGTCACTGGATGAGGCAACTTTTCAATTACTTCAACGTTTGCCTTATCAACTTCCATCCCTTTGCATGACACTTGATTGCCTAAGACAATTCCTTCCTTAACAATAAAATTCCATATTTCCCAATTTAACACCAAGTTTGTTTCTTTACACCGAGCTAGAACTCTATCGAGATTTTGCAAACATTTCTCAAATGAACTCCCATATAATGAGAAATTATCCATGAATACCTCCACAAATTCCTCCACCATGTCAAAGAATATCTTCATCATACACCTTTGAAATATAGCAGGATCATTGCATAATTCGAAGGGCATGTTTCTGAAAGCATACATACCATATGGACAAGTGAATGTGGTCTTCTCTTAGTCTTCCGGTGCTATGCTTATCTGATTGTAGCCAGAGTACCCATAAAGAAAACAATAATACTATTGCCCTGCCAATCTATCTAGTATTTGGTCAATGAAGGCAATTGGATAACGATCTTTTTGAGTTGCTTCATTCAATATCCAATAATCTATACATATTCTTGATCCGGTAACTATACGTGTGGGAACCAAATCATTATCATCATTTGTCACTATTGTCATGACTCCCGTCTTTGGTACACAGTGCACCGGACTTACCCATTTGCTATCAAAAATTGGGTAGACAATGCGACTGTCTAACTACTTGATCATCTCTTTCTGCACCACCTCCTTTATAACAGGATTCAACCTCCTTTGTTGCTACACTCTAGGTCTGTACCTCTCTTTTATGTAAATGTTATACATACAGTACACTGGGTTGATTCCTAAAATGTCAGACATCTGCCAGCCAATTGCTTTCCTTCTCCTTTTAAGAATTGCAACAATTTTCTTTACCTATACATCGGATAATCCTACAGACAAAATAACAGGCAAGGTATCTTGATCACCAAGAAAAACATATTATAAGTAAGAAGGAAGAACCTTAAGCTCCAAGTTAGGTTCTTCTTCAACCGAAGGCCTGGGTGGTGGACCAATTGGTCTTTTCAAAGGCTTGATCAATACTTTATTTGTCTTGATTACCACCAAATTCATAATCTGGAAAAATTCCAATGCTTTCGAGTCCCCAAGAAGATCATAATCCATTAAAGATCGCTCTAATGGATCATCAGATAAGAGAAACTGCCAATCCAAAATAAGATCAAAAATAGAAATTGATGAAAACTCCTCATATATGGCTGACAATTTCAGCGCTCTGTACACATCAAAACACCTCTACTTTATCGTGTGCTCGCATTGTTATTTTTTCAGCTGCCACATCAATTAGTGACTGCCCTGTTGCTAAAAATGGTCATCCTAAAATAAATGGAACAACTGGATCCACCTAAAAGTCAAGAATCACAAAATCCACAGGAAAGATCAAAGATCCCACTTGCACAAGTACATCTTCAGTAACACCATCTGGTCTAGCTAGTGACCTGTCTGCCAATTATAACACAATAGTCGTGGGTTTGGGGCTTCCAAGACCCATTTTCTAGTACCATGATGTGGGCATGAGATTTATTCTATCCCCCAAGTCACATAATCCACATGCATAAATAGTTTGATCGAGGGTAATCTGGAATGTGAAACTCCCCGGATCCTTCAATTTTGTGGGCAATTTATTTTTAATTTTAGAAGTGCACTCCTAAGTAAGTGAAACTATAGCATATTCAGTCAAATAATTCTTATCTTTTAAGTATTTTGCATATTTTAGCACACTCTGTAGAATTTCAACAAGAGGAAGGTTCACTTGAGGAAAGGGCAAAGGGAGAGTCTTCTTCTCTACACGGATCTCTTTAGTAGCCTCTTTTTCTTTTACTTCCACTTCTACCTTCTCTTGCAATCTATCATCAGTGATCTCGGGATTATCCTGCTCCTAAACCATCTCCTTCATTTGCATCCCACTCCTCGTTGTCACCGCATTCACTTATTTAGGATTAGCCTCAGTTTCACTAGGCAATGCTTCTTGTGGCCTTGTATTCTGCGATCCTGCAATTTTACCTAACTACAACTCCAGATTTCTCATGAGTAATTGTTGACTCTTCAATTCAGCTATAGTAGACAACATTACACAATAAGTAAACATCATTATTCAATTCTAATTTCACCATTCAAGGGTTTAATCATGGATTCACATGAAGCTACACCTATAATAATTAATTCCACTTAAGATTTATCATAAACATGGATTAGAATTCAAATGGTCATTATCAACATATACAAAAGCAAACCCAATGTGAAATTTATAAAAGTAATATACTTGAACTTTGAAAAGAGATTCTTGGGCTTCATGGACGAAAGGAGTCCATGAATGAACACTATGCATACCTGGGTGAGTGATTTATTGAAGATCTGTGAAGGAAAACTTGAATTCTTGACTTGGAATCAAGCACCTAGGGTTTCTTGTTCTTGGGATTGATCCTTGAGAGAAACCCTAATTTGTTGTTGTAGAAGAATAATAAAATTAAGAGTTATGGGCGGGTGTAATTAGGCATTAAATCGGGTTGAAAAAGACCCAAATACCCTTTTAAGATGACTTAAAATTTATCGAACAGGACCTACGAAGGCTTGTGCGATGGTCTGTTGCTGGCTTGATGGTCCGTCGTTTTGACCATTGAATATGGACCCAAAAAAAGACTCATTGCCTTATAGCAACAGCTTGGGCGTTGGTCCGTCTCAAGTTCGACGGTCCATCGCTAGATTGACGGTCGTCAACCTGGCCATCTACCGTCGCACCTAGGTGATTATGACAACTCTGAGTAAAACATCCATAACATTTTACTCCGATACTGGATTTGGATAAAATTGGTATTATTGGAAAGATAATTCAATTTTCCACATGATACAAAGTGAAAATCTTAAAAAATTCCACATGTACACAAATTAATTTATATTTCAAGGTAAGTTTCTAACATTCTTGGGATGATTTCAAGCTAGGTAGAAGTACAGGGTATTACAATATATCCCCCTTGAGAACATTCATCCTCGAATGAGACTAAGTAAGAGGGGAGAATATAGACTGACGTACATACTGAATATGAACAATTGGAACATAATCTCACGACTGACATGACTAATAACTGAATATATCATATTGATCATGCATATATGATGCATGTATAACTAATTCAAGACTGCATGACTGAGTGTTCTGATAAACCAAAGTTCTCACAATGAGAATGCGTGTTTGATGCATTATTATATATCTAAATTGATACATGAATGCATGAATGACTATGTAATAGTACTTAATACCAAGTTTATAATGGAATTCTAAACATGAACTGAATACTAAGCTTGTAACTGAAATTTGAACATGAAACTGAAAAGGTTAAGGAGAACTCTTACCTTGAGCTTGATCTGATTTGGCGGAGAAGAGGTGAGGATACTTGGTATGCATGTCTGTATCTACTTCCCAAGAAGCTCCCTTAATGGACCAATTTTGCCAAAGAATTTTGACTAGAGAGACTTTTTTGTTCCTCTGTCTATGAGTCTCATAGTCAAGAATTTCGACTGGAATCTCTTCATAAGAAGTTGCTCTAAACATTTATGCTCTGAATAGGGACTACAATTGCTGGGTCACCTATGCACTTCTTGAGCAAAGAGACATGGAAGACTGGATGAACTGAGTATAGACCTGAAGGTAATTCGAGCTTATAATCTAACTTGCCTAAACAACTGAGAATTTTGAAGGGATAGACATATCGGGGACTAAGCTTTCCCTTCTTGCCGATCTCTTCACTCTCTTCAAGGGAGAGATCTTTATATAGACATAATCACCAATCTCAAACATGAGATCCTTTCTGCGTACATCTATATAAGACTTCTGTTGGCTCTGAGTAGCCCAAAGTCTTTCTTTGATCAACTGGACTTTCTCTAAAGCATCGAACGCTAAGTTAGGCCCTATAACTAAGGCCTCACAAACTTTGAACCAACCGATTGGAGATTTGTATCTCCTACCATAGAAAGCTTTAAATCTAACCATCTGAATACTGGAATGATAGCTATTATTGTATGCAAACTCAATCAAAGGCAAGTTGTCATCCCAACTACCCTTGAAATCAATTTCACGCGCCCTTTGCATATCTTTTAAAGTCTAAATCGTCCATTCTACTTGACCATCTGTCAAGGATGAAAGGTTATACTAAGATGAGCTTGGGTACCAAGACCCTTTTAGAACACTTTCCTGAAATAAAGGGTGAATTGGGTACCTCTGTATGAGATAATAGATAATGGAACACTGTGAAATTTGACCAACTCTCTGATATAGAGTTTGGAATAATCCTCGGCTGAATAAGAGGTATGGACTTGAAGGAAATGAGCTGATTTTTTCATTCTGTCTATAATGACCCAAACTGAATCATGCTGCCCATGAGTACGAGGTAAACCTATCACGAAGTACATGTTCACTTTTTCCTACTTCCAAGTATGAATACTAAACTACTACATAGACCCACTAGGCTTCTGATGCTCTATCTTAACTTGCTGACATATAGAGCACTTAGCCATAAATCTAAAACATCTCTCTTCTTTCCACTCCACTAATAGATTTCCCTCAAGTTTCGGTACATTTTTGTGTCCCTTGGATGAATAGAGTAGCATGCATAATGCACTTCTGCAAGAATTTTCTACCTTAATTAATCTACACTTGGAACACACAGACAACCCTAACAACTAAAAACACTCTCTCCCTCTTGGGAGAAAATCTCTACTTTCTGATCCTTGATTGACTCTTTTTAACTTGACAAGACTGAGATCTCAATCTTGCTTTTCTTTTACCTCGAAAACTAGAGATGATTCTGAACTACTATGAACCCATATGTCACCCTCCTCTGAATCGACTAAGCAAACACCTAGTTTGGCAATTTGATGGATTTTTTGAGCTAAATTTTTCTTACTATCGTCAGCATGAGCAACACTACCCATACACAGTCTAGTAAGAGCATCATCCATGATATTGGCCTTGCCAGGATGATAAAGGACACTTATATCATAATCTTTCAAGAGTTCTAATCACCTTCTCTGATGAAGATTGAGATCTTTTTAAGAAAAGACATACTGAAAGGTTTTATAATATGTTAACATATCTACATGAACATTATATAGATAATGCCTCTAAATATTTTAGACAAAAATTATGGCTGCTAACTCAACATCACGAGTAGGTAATTCTTCTCATGGGGTTTAAGCTATCTAGAGGCGTAGGGTTTGACCTTACCATGCTGTATAAGGACACAACCTAAATCTACTCTAGATGCATCACAATACAACACAAGCCCATTTGAACCATCTGGAAGAGCTAAGACTAGGGTTGAGGTAAGTTGTTTCTTCAACTCTTGAAAACTCTTCTCACAAGGATCTAACAACTGAAAATTGACTTTCTTCTGAGCCAATCTGGACATAGAGGATTCAATAGAAGAAAATCGCTCAACAAACCATCTATATTATCCATCCAAACCAAAGAAACTTCTGATATCTGATGGAGAGACAGAGCGAGGCCAGTTTCTTACTTCTTCAGTCTTTTGAGGATCTACTCTAATGCCAACACCAAAAATTATTTATCTAAGGAATGCTACTGAGCATAGCCAAAATTCACACTTACTAAATTTGGCGAACAACTGATGATCTCTAAAAATATAAAGTACAATTTTGAGATGGTCTGCATGATCATGCTTACTGTAGGAATAGACGAGAATATCATATATAAAGACTATGATGAGCATGTCCAAGTACTGGTTTAACATACGGTTCATCAAGTCCATAAAAGTTGCTGGGGCATTGGTTAGACCAAAGGACATGCCTAGGAATTCAATGTGACCATACCGAGTATGCAAGGATATTTTTGAAATATCATAATCCCTGACTATTAGCTGATGATAGCCAGATCTAAGGTCTATCTTAGAGAAATAGTTGGCACCTTAAAGTTGGTCAAACAAGTCATCGATTCAGGGAAGAGAATACTTATTCTTGACCGTGACTTTATTGAGCTGACGATAATCAATACACATTCTAAGAGAACCATCTATCTTGTACACGAATAAAACTGGTGCACCCCACGAGGAAATGCTAGGTCTGATAAATCCCTTATCTAAGAGATCCTTCTGATGCTTCTTCAATTCTCTGAGTTTTTCTGGTACCATTCTATATGGAAAAATAGATTTAGGCAGAGTATTTGGAAAAAGATCAATACCAAAGTCTATTTCCCTTTCAGGAGGAATACCTAGAAGATCTTTGGGAAAGACATCTGAATATTCATTCATGGATGGGACTGAATCAAGACTGGGAGTTTTGGAACTAATATCCTTAACTCAAACAAGATGATAGACATATCACTTAGATATTATTTTTCTTGCCCAAAGGTAGGAAATAAACTGACCTCCAAAAGCTGAAGTACTACCCCTTCACTCTAGGATAGGTTTATTCGGAAACTAAAACTGGACAACTCTATTTTTGCAGTCGACTATGGCATAGTAGGAATAAAGACAATCCATGCTGAGAGTGACATCAAAATCATTCATCGCTAATTATACTAAGTATTTTGAAGTGACTTTTTGAGATACCATAACCGGATAGTTCCTGTATACCTATCAGGCTATGATAGTTTTACCCATTGGGTAGAGACTGAAAAGGGATTTAATAGAATTTTGGGACTGACTCTGAAATCAACTATTATATAGAGTGTAACAAAAGAAAAAGAAGCTCATGGATCTAGCAAAGCATAAACATACACATGTAAGATCTATAATGTACCAGTAACAATATCAGGAGAATTTTCTTAATCTTGCTGGGATGGAAGAGCATAAATTCAATTTGTGTGTTGCCCACTAGTAGCACTAGCAGTGGCATCCTGCTAGTTTGGGCTACTGGACTAAGTTGAGGAATAATTCTGATGACTTTGAGGACCTTTTTGAAGATAGTCTCTAACTCTATGGCCTGGCTTGCCATATCTAAAAAAAATACCACTACCAGATCTGTAAATACCCTAATGGTGCTTTCCATAAGTATGGCAAAAAGGATAGGTACGGGCACTGCTAACACTTCCCTGAGACTTAGAGCCTGGCACTATATATTTGTTAGCATCCCTGAACTTAGGAGTTAGAGCACTAGATGAAGAAGGAGCTGGAACTGCTGACTTAGGATGAGATAGAGAACGGTTTCCTCCTTCTTATTTGGGTTGACCAAAGTTAAAACTACATTTCCTTGCTCTCTTAATCTACTTCTCCCTCATCTTAATATTTTGTTATTCTATCTGCTGAGCATGGGTTATAAGCCTAGCTATGTTCATGTCACTATTCAACATCGCGGACCTTCACTTATTGACCATACTATCATTCACCCTAGAGACAAACTTACTCATCTTAGCCCTGCTATCTTTAACCACATGAGGAGCACGTCTGGCTAATTGAGTAAACTTAAGAGAACACTCTTTCACCATCATGTTTCCTTGCCTGAGATTGATAAATTCTAACACTTTAGCTTCTCTCAACTCTAGGGAAAAGAATCTATCTAAGAATGTAGTAGCAAAATCCTCCAACTCAATAGGCCCTGCATCTATAACCCTCTCTGAATTCCACTATTTGAACCAAGTGTGATCAATATCCTACAACTGATATGCAAGTAGCTCTACATCTCACTAGAAGTAAACCCCAGATGTCCGTAACCTTTTGAACTTTATCAAGAAATTCCTAAGGGTCTTCGTTTGAATTAGACTCGAAAGAGGATGGACAATTCATTCGGGTGAAGTCCCAAATCTGGATGCAGCTGAATTGGCCATTGGGTTGGACGGAAAGATAGCTGGTCATTCATTCTAAGCAAAAACTAAATAATCAAGATTACTTAATACAACTCTGAACTCTACATGAGAAACATGTTCACCCAAAGGATCTTTGGGCTGAGGGGCTGGATGATTCTCGTTTCTTCTTTTAGGAGGCATGTTCTGTAGAAAAAAGGAAGAAATGGATTAGACTGAGAAATTGACTTAAGATTATGCTAACTGGCACCTCATAAATACTGAAAGAAGGGAAACTTTTCCTAAAACATCTTATAGCCTCCTGCACATAAATGTGGCGTGCAACACACCCATGCATAAGACTCTACTAGATGCGGCTTTTAGACTTCCTAGGACTCTATTGAACCTTATGCTCTAATACCTAGTTTGTAATTCCCCGAATCTGGTACCCAGAATGCTACACAGTGCTTATGACCCCGAAGGACCACAAGCTAACCCATAACTGATATCTGTACCTGTATACTGCATGTTATATTGTATAATTGTAGAAACATGAACTTAAAGGCCATAAGGTCAAAAAATATAACATAATATCTGATAAAATAACATCTAGTAGGGTCTTAAATAATAATAAGAAAAACTAAAATAACTAACGAAACATGATAGTCTAAATAGCCTCTAACTAGCAGAACTGTCTGAATAAGGAGTTAATGGGACTTGTCCCTAACTAACTCCAACTAATAAATTAATTAATTAGATAATAAAGAAATGATCATGTCCTCAAAGGATGAGGACTCACTGCTAATTGACTATTGATATCTAGAATTTATTTATGCTCTGGATCTCGTGTCTCTGAACCTATGGTATAAAACACTATAGCGTAAATGTGTTTGTAGTTTGAATATACTGGATGCAAATGAGGTAGGATGAATGCATGGGGTTCATATGCATGAATAATACTAGCTAACTGACAAATATGAATGTGAGAATACATACATAAATGCATAGTAATTATAGCTGAGATCGTGACAACATAAATTTACTTATAACTAACATGACTGATAACTATGTTTGGATGACTGATGTAAATGATAACATGAGTGACTGTATCTGATAGTCCTAAATATGATAGAACTAGCTGAGTTCCATACTATTTTGAGTTGATTTTATCTGGTAGTCCTAAATTCTGTAGAATTATCTAAGTTCTATTGCTGAGTTTGATTGACTGTATCTAACAATCCTGATTTTGTAACTGAAACTATGGGAAGTAGTCATCTAACTGACATACCCCTAATATGCTATTATGGCTGAGTTGGGGTCCAATCTATGACCCTAATTGGAAGGGTGTCAATACTGCCCCACTGGTAAGGATAATCTGTGAGTAACCCTTATATAACAGGTAACTCTAGTAAGAACGGTGGGAACCCTTATATAAAATATTAAGCCATCTTATCTACCTTCGTATAACAGGCTATGATGTCTCAACCTACACTAGCTACATAGTTCTAAAATGCAAGAAGTACTTCCAAGAATCACACCCTCATATAATAGGTGAGTTCCCATCCTTGGGTTCACTTGATGCTAATTCCGACTCCCATCTGAATAGATACTAAACATGGATCACTGAACTGAATTAACTGAATTAACTAAGTTCCATTGACTGATGAAATATTACTGAGATCTAATACCAGATTGAGATTACTGGGATTAAGGAGTTTAACTGAGTCATAAGACTAACTATATACGATGGATCATGGCTTGTCTGAAGATATCATGACAACATGACACTGATTCTAGGCACACAGCTATATTTTTAGGTACAGGTACCTGCAGGACTCGATGGAAGGAAACTGACAAAGCATGACTTTCTTGAATACATGATTACATCAACAGTCCATAATATAATAAGTTGGAGAATTCATAAAGAGCAAGTTCTAAAGCACCACAAAGGCGACACATATATCCACAATTCATTCACTAAGCTATTTCATCAAACACTTGACATGTATGAACTTGTACATGAATGGTGATTTCAAATTATCATACTAGTAGGGCACTGTTTCTTCACATAGGTATTTGATCAAACACATGGTCAGCATAGTATATGTAGTCAACATTACACAACAAGTAAACATCATAATTCAATTCTAATTTCACCATTCAAGGGTTTAATCATGGATTCACATGAAGCTACACCTATATTAATTAATTCTACTTAAGAGTTATCACTAAACATGGATTAGAATTCAATTTGTCATTATCAACATGAACAAAAGCAAACCCAACATGAAATTTATAAAATCCAAATCACTGGATCGATGGTCCGTTTCGACAGTCGTACGTGGACCCAAAAAAAGACTCACTACCCTATAGAGATGGATTGGGCGATGGTCTATCGCAACATTGATGGTTCATCAACCTGTCTATCGCACCTTATCCAGAAGGTTGACTCACTGCCTTGGCTACGACGGTCTAGGTAACGATCCATTGCTAGATCAATGTTACATCAACCTGGCCGTTTCACCTGGGCAATTCTAATAGCTCTGAGTAAAACGTCCATAACCTTTTACTTTGATACCATATTTGGACAAAATTGATACCATTGGAAAGCTAATTCAATTTCTCACATGATAAAAAGTAAAAATATTAAAAAATTCAATGTGTACACAAATGGATTTATATTTCAAGGTAAGTTTCTAACATTCTTAGGATGATTTCAAGCTAGGTAGAAGTACAGGGTATTACATGAGCGAACCCAAGAATAGGGGCTCACCTGCAAGTAGAGATTGTGATCTTTATTAGTAGTCCCTACATTCTAGAACTACATAGCCACCATAGGTTTGAGATGTCTTTATGCTAGTTGAGGGTTGCCACATACCTCGTGAGAGCACCTGCCAGTAGAGGGTGACTCCCTAATCCTTTGGGACATCAGCCTTGTGGATACACATCATTAGCCATGTGTTAGTACGTATGGCTTGGTACTGACATCCTTTTAACTAAGGTTATAGGTTGGACCCCAATTAGCTTAGATTGGTGCATGTCGGTTACATGATACCTCCTAAAGTTTCAGTCAGTATTACAGTATATCCTAGTTCAGGTTTGCTTAACCAAGTGAATATTTTTTAGTCATTCAGTTATACAGATTTCAGTCTTTCAGATTTCAGAATATTTTTGTAATATGTTTATGCTTGGTCTTCCATTCTCATACATTACATGTTTTTCCATTTATGCTCAGTTATTTTAAGAATTTTAGCCAGTCCTCATCTCATATACCAGCATATTCAAAGTATTGACCGTATACTTTTCTTTGCACTATGTTGTCTTGTAACATAGGTTTAGCTTCTCAGTTTCCCAACTATTCATATACAACTCACTGTTACTCAGCAGTAGTAGTAGTGAGTTTTCATCAACCGAGGATATGATATGTTTATCTCAGTTATTTTAGTACTTCTTTATGTTTAGTTAGTTGAAGTTAGTTGGGATTTTGACCCATCAACTCCTCATGATATTTAGAGGCATTCAAATAATCAGTTAGATAGTCAGTCAGTTATTTTAGTATTAACAGTTGTTTAAAATAGATAGTTTGGTTTCCAATATTTTATTAGATATTCATATATTCTTGTCTTCGAATTCTAGTGTTCAATTTTACAGTACCTTATTAGTGCATCTTCCGCTCGTGTAATATATTATTGTATTACTTAGTACTCATAATAGCTACCAGTTCATGGGGTAGGTTGTGGTCAATTATGATCATAAGCACCATTTTTGCGATTAGGGAGTAGCCTCGGGTCATGACACTAGATAATCATGCATGCTACAACTTTTAGTACTTCAAGTTATTCATATCATATTTAAACCATGAAATTTACAACATCTTTATATTGAGCACTGACTAGTATTACATTATCCTAAATACCTCAGTTAATATGTTCATGATATCTTAGAGTATGTATGCATTGTTTCTTTTAAAATACCATAGTTGAGCATATCAGTTATAAGTGAATGCCTAGTTTATGTTTTTGTGTCAGTTCAGTTGGGAGTAGAACTTAACAACGGGTAAATATAGGGATGTCAGCTCTCCTGTCAGTTAGGGAGAGTCATTAGTAGCAATCCCTATATTCTAGAACTATAGAGCCAGCATAGTAAGGGGTCACCTGACAGTTTAGGCTGGACAACCTCTCAAGGGTCACCCATGAATTAGGCTTGAAACCCAGTTCTTTTGGGATATCATCTTTGTGGATCTACGCCGTCAGTGTTAGTACCTGTGGAAAATCATTAACATCCATCCAACTGGGGTTACTAGTTGGACCCCGATTTTGCTTATAATGGTGTATGTCGATTGTAGTTATCTCCCATGGTATCAGTTCAGTATTAAGACCACATCAGCCTAGGTTTACATGACCACATATTCATTTTATCAGTCATTTAATTATTTAGTTTTACAGATTATTTCTGTACATGATTTACTTGGTCTTGTATTCATTTTACATGTTCATGCGTTCACACTTAGTATTCATACATGATCTGCAATATGGTTTTTACATCATATTTATCTTTAACTAGAGATTTACATATGATATTTATGTTTCTACCGCTTCCCAGCTTACAAAATATTTTTAGTATATGAATTAGAAATTTCACTATGTTTTCCAGCTTTTACATATAGCCATGATTTAATTTTAGCAAATAGATTATGTCCTCAGTTTTAAAGCATAAACCAAGTAATTATATGATTTAGTGCATGTCATATATTCTCAGTACATTCTAATGTACTGACCACATATATGTATCTATGGCTACATTCCTTTATAATATAGGTACCAGATGTATCCCACACACTAGAGTCAGATAGTTTACAACATTTAGCCAACAAGTGATGAGTTCTCTTATTTTGAGGACTTAAGTTAGTTGTAGTTCCTATCTTGGTTGAGGTAAAGTTTAATAGGTTATCTTGTGCTTACTTTACCCTTCCTCATCATTTGAGGATGAATAATCCTAGTAGGGGAGACTGTAACAGCCGAGGATTTTGACCCTTGTAAAATTTCTCATGTTTTGGACCTTTTGACCTGTTACGACTCAAGGGCACCACTCGTACCCTTGAATACGACTTGTGGGGTGGCTTAATGGTTCAATCATACCCTAGGCAGCATAATTTTCTTGTCTACCTCCAATGATATGACTCACTATGTACGAGTCATATAAGAGCATACGGGTGGTGTAGGATAAGTCATACGGTGTATGACTGTCTTAGTCTTGTACATTCTGCCCTACGTACGACTGTTGGATACGATTGAGGGTATCACTCATGCACTTAGGTATAATTTAGAGAGGTGGATTCATATAGAAGCCAGTAGGTAAGGTCTTGGCAAGGTTTGGGTATGAGTTAGGGTACTACTTGTACCCTAGGGTACGGGTATTAAGGGAGAGTCATATCCCTAAACGTGACTTTTTTTAATTTTTAAGAAAAGGGTAGTTTAGACATTTCTTACTCCTAAAACTTTATGTCCTCATGTTATATAACCTTTGGTGGCCTTCCATAAAACTTGTTAGAGTATTAAAACACTTCAAACACTATCTCAAACACTCTTTTGAAGATTGCACACTAGGGTTTCTTTATGTGTTCTTCAAATGGCTTAAAGGTCGAGATTTTTTTTTATGAATCTTCTTGTGTAAGTCATGTACTCTTTCCTTCATTGTTATTTCAAACTAAAGGCATGTGTATTTTTTTTTAAACATTGACTAATGAATCTTGAATGGTAGTTTTCAAAATTTGTGTTGAGGGTCTTAATGCATGTGGTTTGGTATTGCTTTAAACTATGTTTTACAGTATTTTGAAATGGTTTTCATATATGGTTATTAGTCGGTTATGGTTTAACAAATGGGTCTTGAGTAACTTAAATTATGGTGGTTTACACATTGGTTGTTTTCTTGGGAAAGGTA
This sequence comes from Capsicum annuum, assembly GCF_002878395.1. Taxonomy (NCBI): domain Eukaryota; kingdom Viridiplantae; phylum Streptophyta; class Magnoliopsida; order Solanales; family Solanaceae; genus Capsicum; species Capsicum annuum. The sequence goes on from NC_061115.1 coordinate 69,752,678, forward strand.
TGCCCTCAACATGTTTGATGAAATTCCTCAAAGAATGTTTTTACTCTGTTCTTGAACATTCATTGGGAATCTTGCATGGTTTGGTTTGGTAATGGAACTCTAAATGGTTTTAGTTGGTTTTACATAGTTTAAATTATATGAATGCTTTAAATGCTTGGAATGGTAAAAATGGTTTGGAATGGTTTAAAGGGTAAATGTTTTGTTGGCCATAGTAGGTCTATTTTGAAAACCTTGCGGGATACATGGAAATCCCTCAAGTGAATGCATTAATAGAATTAGTTTAAATAGTTTGGAAAGGTAATAGGCTACATGGTTATGCTTTTGGGGAACATAGAACTCCCTTAAGTGATTTAATATGGTAAACTAAAGGGCACTTAAAAGTCCCCTTAAACCTAGATATGAATGGCTATGAAGGATACTTGCAAGTCTGGGTTGATATGACAATATCAATATTAATGGCTATGGTTAATTAATGGAAAATGGTTTGGTTATTGGGAAATTGGTTTTAATTCAGCAATAAAGGTGAGATATATAGCAAAGCCATGGAATGTGGAGGTCCCAGGAGGACCATATGAGGTTGGTTTTGGTGACCATGTGCATGATGTAACACTATATTTGGGGGATGTACTAGTCACCCCAAGGGTTTCTTCCCTACTCATGCGGCTACACGCAAAGGGGCCCTTTTAGTAGGGGGAGTTAAACCCATATAGACCGTGGGTGGTTTAGGATGGAAGAGATACACAACCTAGGTAAAGGTTTTAAAGGCACACTAAACCTGGTTCCCTTTTCAAGCATGTTTATGTATATATGTATGGTTGTATGCATTGTGTATGGTTTTACTTTGTTTTACAAATGGCATTATGATATCGTCATCTTGAGTGCATGCTAGTGTTCACCCACTAACCCATCTACTGGCGGCTATATACCTATGTTATACAGGAATCGACCTTTTTACTTTTACTACTTAGTGATCGGATTCGGGGATAGTCAATATTGGATTGAAGTGGTGAGCCTCCATATTTTAAAAGGCATTCATTTCATGTCATGGTTTACTTTGCATATTTATCTTCATTCATAGACTTTGGTTTTTGGCTATGGTTGGGGGCATGTCAACTAGGTACTCTTTGGTTGGTCTAGAGGCTTTGTATGGACAATTATGGACTTGGGTATGGTATGGATTGTTTTGTTATATGTACATACATACATTGGCTTATTATTTTGGTATTTTTTTATAATTTCCGCATTGGTTCGGTAGGTTATTAGGTGGTTGGACATAGTAGGGTTGGTCTCTGATATAAACTTATCCCAAAGTCACCACATGGTTGGATATGATATTTTCTTATATGTGTGGACTTTAGCTGACTCAAGGTATGCATTTAGTGGTTTGGTTGGAAAATGGGGGTAGTACTCGATACTGGTTGGCCTTGGGATTGCCCATTACAACAAGGCCCTAGTTTAGGTCGTGTCATAGTTGGGGGTAATGTCCCGAAATCTTATAGATAGTGTAGTAGAGGCTTTATAGATGGTCAGTCAGAAATGGTATTTGTAATTTAAGTTCATCTCTTTAAGATTTCATTTTTTAAAACTTTGATCTTTTATATATTAAAATAGCTTATCTCATTTTGATTATGCTTCCACTCTTTTATTTAGCATTCGTATATATATTAAATAAGTTGTCTCAAGTATCATGCCAGTACATAGGTTAGCTTTGGATCACTTGCGGTTCTAAGTGTCGTGTTATGACTAAGGGGTAGTCTAGGGTCGTTACAATCTATGGCCCTATAGGTACTATCTATGGCTTGTAGTTAGGGGTCTTAGGTTGACCATAAGGAGGAAATTTAACTTTTTTCTTGTAACCTATTCTAGTATTGTGATTTTAATACAATAACAACTCTGTGTATAGGTTCTATAGCACCCAAGGCTAAACTGAAAAGGGAATGCAGTCCAAGTTGAGAGATGGGTCTCCCAAACAGAGTGAATCCATGGAATAATATCCCATTTACAGTTCTCCTTTGGCTCTACGTCAAACTAGGGGGCAGACAAAGAGACAGGAAGCAACGAGGGATGTTATTCAACCGGGATCTTAGACCACACTAGCATTAGTTCCTTAGTTCGACCCCAGGCTTTCCCACCTCATGTTATTAGGACCGGACCTCTGATATAGTCTTCCATAACTTCACTACCACACTATTAGATCATTCCCTAGTCTTATGAGGGAAAGAATTAGTATGATTCTAGCTCAGGTGAGGAGGAACCAACCATCCGCTATTCTGAGGAGGGGTTTAAGTCTGCATCTCATATAGGTTCTTAAGAGAGATATATGCATCCCAATCTGAGGAGGATGATAATATTGTTCAGGGTACTCAAGATATTTCTAGTTCAACATACGGTACTCAGGATAGTGCAACTTTATCTTCTGCCACTCCGGAGTACACTTAGGTCTTTGCAGTACCACTTGCTCAAGCCATTCTGAGATGGTGTTTGGAGATCATGCAGAGTATAGGATAGTAGTATTATAGAGCAGGGTAGACCATCATACAGTATTATTGAGAAGACCTGGATTAAGCTTATCGATTTGGCTGGTGCTCCAAACCTACAAGCTATTTTTGACAAATATAAACTTGGTTGGACAGATTAGCCTATAAAATCTTGCTTTCATAGATTGTTCAACAGTTTTATTATTCATATCTTGTCTCTATATATTTGACCACCCTAATGAGGAGAAAGGGTTGGACCAACCCCCACTGACTCATACACTAGTCAGAGGGGTTTGGGTTGATGTATTTAAAGAGACTATTCATTAGTTCTTGTTTGGGATGGAGTTTGTGGGGCAGTCCACACCAAAAATTCATACAATAGGTGGAGGCTTGTAAGGAGTAGGCATATCATGAGAGACTCCGAGCAGAGAGAGTAGAGGAAAGACTTGGCTAGATAGGTAGCTGTGTAGATTGTTGAGTTGAGTACCGATGCCCCTTGGGTTAAGGGGAAGTAGAGTATAATAAGGCTTTGTTGTGTATTATAGGAAATTTTTAGTGGACTATTAGGAGGAACCATTTGAGTTTAACATCTAAGAACAATGGCTCATATGGGATTGAGTTGTACTGATTGCCAACCTCATAAATGTCTATGATATTGATTTCGTGAGTGGATCCGGTCTGAGATTCATGAGAGGTATTATGTGAGTTCACTGCTATCCCCTTCTCGTGATTGATACATAGATTATGTGATGATATAGAGGTACCAGATATTTTGTAGGTTCATCATAGAGTACAGGTTACCTGCATGGTTGAGGATGGTTTTATGAAGGATAATGTCAACCCTATTGTGCTACATCTAGCATAATCTTCTACTTTTTAAAATGAGGCTATCTTTGAGGAGCCTTTTGTTATGGTCGATCATGTTGATAGGATGAAAACAATTGGTGATATTAGTACAGACAGTCAACGAGTAGAGCCTACAACTACTACAGGCAGGGATGGGACTATGGGCACTTCAGCTCTAGCTTCTACTTCAACGTTTCCCCTTCACCTGATAGATTCAGGTTTTGTAAGTGTGTGTCGCGAGTTCTTACTCCAATTGTTGGATCAACAGTTGGAGTTGGCTAATTGCTTTTCACAGATCAAAACCCAGTTGGCCATATTATCTTGTCTGATCTGGCCATGGGTCTGGACAACTTTCGAGGCTTATAAAGTAAGAGTTAAGGCTAAAATAATTCCCACCATAGAATGGTTCATGAGAGATCTACACAGGTGTATTGATAGAGGCCCAAATAGGAGCATTACTTTGCGGGGCTTAAGTTCCTGACTTATCGAGCATTCCTAAAGAGGTGGGTACATTGAGATCTAAGGTTTTCTCTTTAGATAACAGCCATATTCTAGTCATCCCTCTGGCGATTCCTTTATTTAGTATAGGAAAAATAAGGAACCTCTATGCATTTGACATGTATTGTTTTGTGTTTTAAATATTTGAACAATATGATACCCCTATGAAAAATTTTACAAATTGTGAGTGTAAATATATGTGTGGCAATTTTCTAACCTTGTTATGACATTAATGGGAAAAAATAACCATAGCTTATCATTGCATGAATTGAATAGGTAGTAGTTTATAATATAACCCTAACCATGTGTCAGTGAGGAATTTACCTAGTTCACTTTGTGCATTTAATTCAAAACTTTCTCGGTTAGTCTTGCCTAGGTTGTAGGATAGTTGGTTTAGACATGACCATAGGTTGTGTTTTAATAAGTCCATTCTTAGACTAAAAGACAGCCGAATGTGAATAAGTGTCCATTGATCCCTAATTTGAGCCTAAGTTGACCTATTTTCTTCCTTAACCTTTTCACCTTCTTGTTTAATGACAATGAACCTATTTTAGCCCTGGTCCTTCCTTGGACATTGTGCACCTCAACTAAAGAAAATTGCTAAAGTTAAAAGTGGATATCATAAGGGTACATCATTGAAAATGGATATGAAGAAGGGTGTGAATAAATAAAAGAATATAGTGTTGGGTGTGGTAGAAAGTCTAAGAAAAGACAAAAAAAATAATAGAAGTGAATAAATGAAAAGAAAGAAGGAAACTATGCCCAATCTGAATAAGCAATAAAGGAGAAAAAAGGAGAAATAAAGGAAGCATGGTTAGGTAGTGGAGCCAAAATGTAAGTATAGTGTCAAGGAGGGTGATTCACTATTTCCCATATGTGCCATACCTGCCCCTAAGCCTACATTACAAGCCTAGAAAAGTCCTATAGTGATCCCAGTCCAACTATCCAAAAATAAAGGTATAGAAAATAAGGGCAAGCCTTTGGTATTTTATGCACATTGTTGGAACATCTTTTAAGAGTGTAAGTTTCTTGATATAGTCCATGCATTTTCATGCATTATTATACTATGAGAATTGGGTCTTTCTTATTGTTAGGGTACATGGGTTGTATTGCTAATGGCTTGTCAGTTTGAATAGTGTTAATTTCATACATGATTGGTTATTTGTTGCTAATGTAATTCCATCACTTGATTTCTTTTTGTCATACTGTTGTGCTACATGGATCGACTCAGTGGTTTTGAAAGTTATAAATAAGAGTGGGTAAGAAATTTGAGCTCAATTGAGTTGACTGCCATAGGTGCCATAGGTTTCTATTAATTAAGCATCGTGTTTTTCTTTATATATTAGTTACCTAAGGACATAAAAATGTTCTAAGTTGAGGGTGTTGATGTTCCATGGAATCATGGAACTTTTGATACTTAAAAAAAAGGAAATCATGTAAATACTTAGGTATTTTTGTTAGATGTGATGTGCTTTTGTGTTGGTTTTGTATGAAAACAATGTTTAGAGCATAGAAGGAGAAAAAAAGTTATGAAGAGTAGCAGGAAGGATACCTATGAGCCCTACCTACAGGGCATAGCTAGTACCTACAGACCCATAGGTTGGACACGAAGGTTGATTCTGAAAAGTTGATTTTGTCTTCTTATTCCTACGGACCTCACCTACGAGAAATAGGTACTACCTCTAGCTCACAGGTTACTCTCATAGGTAGGTGTTCTAAATCCTAAAGATTCTTGTGATTCCTATGAGCCTACTTATGCCTCGTAGGTACTACCTACGACCTATAAGTAGGGTCATAGGGTGGTGCCGACTCTTATTTCCTACTTTGTTTAGGATAGGTTTTTTGATATATCTATAAATACCCATTGGATATTTCCTTATTAGTATACATACTTTATATACTTTTTACATTGTTTTGAGTTCTGAGATACATTATTGATATTGGAATCATTATTCTTGATTTTTAAGGTTTGATATTGATTTGAGATTTTGGTATTCATTCTTATTATTCGTGAGGTCATTCGTCTACTTTCATCTATGAATTCTATGTGTGTTCATACAATCATGAGCAGCTAAACCTCATAACTCAAGTTGAGGGAACCCTGATGGATTAACAAAGAAAAGGAAGTGCAAAGTCTTTCTAAATTAGTGTTCTTGGATGTATTGAGATTTCTTTCTTGGCGGTTGCAAATATTATGAACATGTATTAAGATTTATTTCGTACTGATTGCTTTCTTGATCGTTGCAAATATTAGGAACTTGATTATATTTGATACTTAATTGAGAAAGAGGTAGAGACTAGGAAAAAGAAACATAGTAGTAATTGAAGCTACCAACTATCATATAATTAACTTGAGACTTAGAAAAGATAGTTAATCTAAGGTATAGAACAAAGGTTAGTAATGTGACACTCTGAGACTGAGAGGAGATGAGTGAAATTTACTCAAACCAAGGTCGAGATACAGTTAGGTTATAATTACTTGTAAGAGTTTGCATGCAAGGTACAAAGATAGTTTGACGAGAACAATAAGTCTACGGAGTTAAAAAGTCATGGGAACATAATACTTGTGATCATCTAATATTGATAACAACCCTACTTGTCCAAGAATTTTTACTATTACAATTGTTCTTACCTTACTATTGTACTTCTTCTCTATTCTCTATTGGATTGACCCAAACTTTGTTGGGTTCTATATTTGAAAAGTGACCATTTATACTTTTAGAAGGTGTAATTTAGGTGACATTATCCCATAGTGTTGAAATTTCAGGCATTGTTTCCCACAAATCTGCATATATGTCTCCAAACTGGGACATTAATTTTTCTATTGATTTAGAGCTAGGCACTCTCTCTATTTCTATTCCACCCTATTGAATGGTTTCAATTAAGTTGAGAAAACTCAAGACTCATTTGTAGGAGTTACTTTATAAGGGATTTATTCATCTTAGTTCTTCTCATTGGGGTTTCTTATGTTACTCATCAAGAAAAAAGATGGTAGCATGAGAATATAATGTGTATTGACTAATGATAGTTGAATAAAGTTACCATAATGATTAAATACCCTTTTCCCCAGATATATGATCTTTTTGATAAGTTATAGGGTGCTTCTATTTTCTCCAAGATGGTCTTAAGGTCACGGTATCACTAGTTAAAAATTCAATTTGAGGATATACCCAAGATAATTTTGAGGACTTCGTATGGGCATTATGAGTTCTTACTGATGTCATTTGAGTTGACTAATGTGCTGGAAACTTTCATGAGCTTGATGAATGGTGTCGTTTAGTCTTTCTTGGATTCTTTTTTGATTGTCTTTATTGATGATATTCTGGTTTACATTAAGATTATGGAGGATCATGCAGGTTATCTTCGTATTGTTTTAGGGATCTTAAAAGAGAAGTAGTTGTATCCTAAGTTCTCTAAATGTGAATTTTAGTTGTCATTTGTAGCTCTTAAGGAGCATGTAGTTTCAAAAATTGGGGTAATATTGTATCCCCGGAAGATTAAGGTTGTTAAGAGTTGAGTTTGGGCTAGATCTATTACTGAAGTTAGAAGTTTTGTGGGCCTTGTTAGTTACTCTCGCATGTTTGTCAAGAGTTTTACCTCTATTTCTACTTACTTATCAAGGTTGACCCAAAATGAGATTTTAAGGTCATTTAAGTTTGAGAAGATCTTCAAAAATCTCAAGACACTTTTGACTACAACTCTCATTAATTCCTTGTCAGTTGAAGGTAAGGAATTTAGTATATTTTGTAATGCTTCATGCTATGGTTTAGGTGTTATGTTAATGCAGGACAGGAATGTGATTGTCTATGGTCACGAAAATTGAATCATCATGAGAAGAATTATCTAACCCATGACTTTGAGTTAGCAGTAGTGATCTTTGCACTTAAAATTTAGAGACACTTCCTCTATGGTGTAAAGTGTGAAGTGTTCACATAGTGCCATAGTTTGCAAATATTTTCAACTAATGGGATCTGAACTTACGGTAGAGAGGGTGGATGAAATTTTTGAAAGATTATGATGTGACCATCCAACTTCATCCAGGAAAGTCCAATATGTTGGCAGAAATATTAAGCCAAAAAGTAATAAGAATGGGCAGTCTATCTTTCTTGAGGGTTTTAAGGTGACCCTTGCTAGATATATTCAGGCTATAGTATCCAAGTATATGTAGTTTGGTGTTTCTAAAATGGGAGGAGAGTTGGCTAATGTTGAAGTAAGATCAACATTTCTTGATCATATCAAGACTCGACAATTTCAAGATAAGAAGTTGGATAAAATTCAGAAAAAAGAAATGTATGGTGAAGCTTCTAATGTCACACTAGATATGTATAGGGTTTTAATGGTGAGGCGACTCATGTGCATGCCTTGGATTGATTATTTGATTCCAAATTTGCTTGCATAAGTTCAAGGTTCTCAATACTCTATTCATTCGGGTGCAATAAAGATGTGCCATGATTTGAGATAGCTTCATTGATGACCCAGGATGATGAGGGATATAGTTGAGTATGTGTCTAAGTTCCAGAAATGTCAATAGGTGAAATACAAATTTCAAAGGACTGTCGATTTACTTCGAAAGATGACTATTTGCAAGTGAAAATGGGATATGATAGATATGGACTTCGTTGTAGGTCTTCCTAAGACCTTGAAGTAGCATGACTCAACTTAGTTCAAAGTTGATAAGTTTACCAAGTCATCTTATTTCATCTCAATATGTAAAACCCCGAGTCTGTACCCCGGATGCTACACGGTGCTCATAATCCTCAAGGACCATAAGCTAACCCATTACTGGTACCTTCTATAATAACTGAATAATAATATGGTAAATATGTGGAAAGTAGGTGAAAAACTGGATATAAGGTTCAATACTGTAAATAATACTGGATATGGTATCACAATACCAAAAACTGAACATCAATACTAAAAATTGAACAACCATTTGAAAATACTCTTGTTAGAAAAGACTCTAAACTATCTAAACTGTGGAGTTGATGGGACAAGTCCTCAACTAAGTTCGACTACTAAAAATGAACTGAAATACTAAAATAAATAATCACATCCTCAAACTATAAGGACTAAACACTAACTCTATATGCTGAGAATGTGAACTGCTAAAGGTGATTGGGAGCTCGTACGTCTAAACCTATGATATAAGATATCATAGCACAAAAGAAAGGTATGTGTCAATACTTTAAATGTACTGGTATTCTTAGTGAGGTAGGCTGATATGCATGGGTTCATAGACATGAACAATACTAACTGAATATCATGAGTATGATTTAATGAGAGTACATAAATGAATATTAAAACTATTATGAGATCGTAATAACACTAAATACAGAATCTGAATACTGATTAACGAATATCTTAGTATACTGATACTGAATTACAAGTAACTGAAGGACTGTATCTAAAAGTTTTGCTTCTATAGAACTACACCGAATCCCATACTGAGCTGAGTGACTATGTCTATCAATCCTAAATCCACGAAACTAAACTGAGTTCCATACTATGACTGAATCTGAAATTGAGCCTGTAGGAAGTAATCATCTAATCGACATGCCCTTTTTCTAACTAATTTGGGGTCCAACTTGTAACCCCAGTTGGAAGGGTATCAATACCGTGCCATACGTAAAAACAAGTGCTGAGTCACCCTCATCTGGAAGGTGCTCTCAACGAGAATGGTGGTACCCTTAATTGGCGGGTAGATCACCTCATAAACCCTTAAATGGCAGGTCAATGTCTCAACCTATGCTGGCTATGTTGTTATGGAATGCAAGGACCACATCTAAGGATTTCACCCTCTACTAAAAGGTGAGTCCCCATTCTTGGGTTCACTCGGTGTTGAATCCTACTCCCAACTGAATAGACACTGGACTGAATTCTAAATGGTACTAGGCAAGACAAAACTGTTACTGATCGTACTGCATAACTGAACTGAAATGAATTTACTAAATTGAGCTGGATTGAATATGAGTTCACTGAGTTATCCTAAGTTCTGTAATTCTACTCTATGATTGACCATGGCTCTAGACAAGCAGCTAAATTGCCGGGTATTAAATACCCCCAAGACTCGATAGCATAAACTTAAAAGACATGGCATAATCTTGAGACATGGTCACTAACTACTTAGTCATCATTCATTCATTTAGGCATTCAATAAAACACTTACATACATGCTAACATGATATAATTTCACTATTCAACTCACATGGACAATTCATCAAGCACTTGTGGGGCACAATATATGGACATAATACTAAAATAATATGTAGGCATAATGATTCAATTCCAATTACACAATTCCAAAAGTTTCAACATGAAGTCACGTGATAAAGCACACATATCACTTAACTCAACTTGAATCTAGTAATAAATCATGAATATACTTTAATTAAAATTATGGAAATCATGAAATCACTCTACATGAGCTTTAAAAGAGTTTCTTGGACTCCAAGGGTGGAAGGAACCCTTGGATGAATACTTCACATACCTTAGTTGGTGAATTCAAGAAAATTAACGCTGAAATCTTGAGCCTTGAATTTGAATTCAATTCACCTAGGGTTTTTGTTCTTGAGTAATTTGTGAAAGAATGAATATAACTTGCTAAAAAAGGGCTAAATTTGATGTTATGGGGCTGAAGGGCTTGAGAAAAAAACTTAATTAAACCCAAGGATCAATTGTTTAAAAGACTATAAACTGAACCATCGACGCGTAGGCCAAAGGGCTCCCTCATTGGCATCAATGCGATAGCCAATGCACCACGTCGAGTCCACATCGATTCATTGGAATTGGACACTGGGAGCCGAGGAAAACATTTATCAATGCGATAATCGATGCGACGTGTCAAGATTTCATTAATTTACTAGTTTTTGATTCCAAAGGTGCTGTAAACGAAATCCAATAAATTTGAAACTTTTCTAGGAACATCTATTGACATTCATGATCATGAATTAACTCAAATATCTACATTTAGTGGACGTAAAGATTGTGAAATATGATTGCCAACTTTTGAAGGCTAAAACAACACTAAGTATGAATACTTAGCTAGACTTTCTAAGTCGGGGACCCCTTAACATGCTTAAAGAAGTAAATTAAGCTAAGTATTTTCTAGAGTCTTACATTATCTTTCCCTTGGGAACATTCGTCCTTAAATGAGATTGACTAAGCAGAGAATACTGTTAGACTAAACTTACTTAGTGAACATGAACATCTAAAACATGATTATTTGATTGACATTACTGACATACTAAATTTCATACAGAACATGCATATCTGATCCATGAATACATGACTGAAATGACTCATGAACATATGACTGAATATGAAATGGTAACTGATACCAAGTTCATAATGGAAAATATGAGCATAAAAGTGATTAAGCTTAAGGATAACTATTACCTTAACCTAAAATTTAGCTTGCGAAGAAGAGGTGAGGATACTTGGTCGGCATATCTGCTTCTGCTTCCTAAGTAGCACCCTCAATGGACTGATTCTGCCAAAGAACTTTGACTAGAGGGACTTCTTTGTTCCTTAATCTGCAAATCTGATAATCAAGGATTTAAACTAAAATCTCCTTATAAGAGAGGCTGTTCTGAACATCTATTCCCTCTATAGGGACTACGGCTATGGGTCACCTTTGCATTTTTTTAGCAAGGAGACATGAAATACCAGATGTATTGAAGATAGATCTGAGGGCAGCACAAGCTCGTAAGCTACCTTTCAAAAACGAATGAGAATTTGGTAAGGACCGACATATCGGGGACTGAGTTTTCCCTTTTTTCCAGACCATTTTACTCCTTTAATAGGATATATTTTCAAGTACACATAGTCACAATATCAAACTCGAGATTCTTTTTACACACAACTATATACAATTTTTGTCAGCTTTAAGCTGTCTTAAGTCTTTCCCTGATCAATTGGACTTTCTCTAAGGTATCAAATACCAAGTCAAGCCCTACCACTGCGGCCTTTCCCACTTTAAACAAACTAATTAGAGATCTACACCTCCTCCCATAAAGTGCCTCAAACGGAGTCATCTGAATACTGGAATAATAGATGTTGTAGCGTACGGACTCAATCAAAGGAAAGCGGTCATCCCAACTACCTTTAAAGTCTATTGCACACGCTCACAGCATATCATTTAAAGTCTGAATGGTCCATTCTACTTGTGCATCTGTCTGAGGGTCAAAGGTTGTACTGAGGTGAATTTGGGTACCACGACCTTTTGGAATGCATTCCAGAAATAAAAGGTGAACTAGGTACCTCTAAATGAGATGATGGCTAATGGAACACTATGCTATCTGACCAACTCTTTGATATAGATTTTGTCAGAATCCTCAACTGAGTAAGAGATATGGACCAGTAGGAAATAAGCTGATTTGGTCATCCTATCTATAATAACCAAAATTGAATCATGCTAATGACGAGTGTGAGGCAAACCAATCATAAAGTCCATGTTAACTTCTTCCTATTTCCAGGTGGGAATGCTGAGCTGCTGCATAGACCCACTAGGTTTTTTATTCTCAATCTTAATCTGGTGGCATGTTGAGCACTTAGCCACAAACTCTATAATATCTCTCTTCATCCTACTCCACCAATACATATCAAACAAATCACGATACATCTTAGTGGCCACTGGATGAATAGAGTAGTGCACACCATGCGCTTCTGCAAAGATTCGCTGCCTCAAGTCATCTACTCCTGACACATATAGTTGAACTTGACAAAACCAAAACACCATCTCCCCCTTGGGAGAAAACTTTTACCTTCTGATCTCTAACTGATTCTTTCAACTTGACTAGACTGGGATCCTTATCCTTATTTTCCTTTATTTCGGAAACTAGGGATGTTTCTGAGCTACTCTGCACCTACACACTAGCTTTGGCTGATTTGACTAAGAGGACACCTAGTCGAGCTAACTGATGAACTTCCTAAGATAACATTTTCTTACTGTCCTCGACATGAGCAATACTACCCATAGAGTGTCGGCCATTACATTGGCCTTATTTTTATGATACAAAACACTTATGTCATAGCCTTTCAACAACTCCAACCACCTTCTCTAATAGAGGTTTAGGTCTTTCTGAGAGAATACATACTATAGGCTCTTCTGGTCAGTGAAGACATCTACATGCACACCATATAAATAGTGCCTCCAAATCTTTAAGGCCAACACTATTGTTGCTAACCCAAGATCAAGAGTAGGGTAATTCTTCTCATGGGGTTTAAGCTATATAGAGGCATAGGTTATGACCTTACCTCTCTATATCCGAACATACCCCAAGCCAACTCTGGAGGCATCACAATATACAACAAAGCCGTCTGAATTATCTGGTGGGGTCAAAATTAGAGCTGCAGTGAGTTGAGTCTTCAACTCTTGAAAACTCTTTTAGTAAGAAACTGACCAGTGGAATTTAACTTTCTTTTAAGTCAGTCTTGACAAAGGGGATGCAATAGATGAAAATACCTCAACAAACCTTCAGTAATAGCCGGCCAAGCCCAAAAAACTCCTGATATCTAAATGAGAGATAGGTCTGGGCCAGTTTCTTACTGCTTTTAGTCTTTTGGGGATCAACCCTAATTTCATCACCAAAAACTATATGGCTGAGGAAAGCTACTTACCTTAGCCAAAATTTGCAGTTATTGAATTTAGTAAATAACTGATGATTTATAAGAGTCTATAATACTATTCTGAGATAGTGTACATGGTTGTGTTCTCTGTGGGAGTAGACAAGAATGTCATCTATGAAGACTATGACGAACATGTCCAAGTATTGCTTGAACACATGATTCTGGGGCATTAGTAAGACCAAAGGACATGACTAAGATTTTAAAGTGACCATACCAAATTCTAAAAGATATTTTTAGGATGTCACACACCCTGACTCTGAGCTGGTGATAGACTGATCTGAGGTTTATCTTAGAGAAGTAACTAGCACCCTAAAGTTGGTCAAACAAGTCATCAATTTTATAAAGTGGATACTTGTTCTTGACTGTGACTTTATTTAACTAATATTAGTCAATACACATTCTGAGGGAACCGTCATTCTTACACATGAATAAAATTAGTATGCCCTAAGGGGATACACTGGGTCTAGTGCATCCTTTATCAAGGAGATCCTTTAATTTTTCTTTTAATTCTCTAAGTTCTGTAGGTGACATTCTTTATGGAGGGATAGATATGGGCTAAGAATTTCCCTTTTAGGAGAAATCCCAGGAAGATCTTAGGGAAACACATCTAGGAATTCACATGCTACTGGCACTGATTCAAGAGTAGGGGTTTCTAAACTAGAGTCCTAGACTCAAACGAGATGGTAAACACATCCGTTAGATATTATCTTTCTTTCTCGAAGGTAGAAAATAAGCTGACCCATAAGTGCTAAAGTACTACCCCTCCACTCTAGGAAGGGTTCATTCGAAAACTAAAACTGGACAATTCTATTTGTGCAGTCAACTGAGGCATAACATGAATGAAGCCAATCCATGTCAAGAATGACATCAAAATCAATCATCTCTAATTCAACTAAACATGTTGAAGTGACTTTCTAAGATATCATAATTGGGTAGTTCCTATATACCCACCTGGCTATAATAGATTTACCCACTGGGGTAGAGACTGAGAAAGGATCTACTAAGATTTCAAGACTGACTCCAAAATTGATAGCTATATAAGGAGTAACAAAAGACAAGGAAGCTCTTGGATCTAGAAAAACATAAACATCCAAATAATAAACTTGTACCATACCAGTGACCACATCAGGAGAACTCTCCTGATCCTGTTGGGACTAAAGAGCATAGAGTCTATTTAGCCGTTGCCCACTGGTGGCACTGGAAGTGGTACGCTGCTGATTTGGGTGACCAGACTAAGCTGGGGGCTGGTTATACCAACCTTGAGAACCTTACTAGGGACAATCTGTGACTATGTGGCCTGGTTTTCCATACCCAAAAAACACATCGCTGCCTGCTCTATAGATACCCTGGTGGTTACTGCCATACTTCTGACAAAGGAGATTGGTTCGAGCACAGCTAGCATTTCCTAAGGTTTAGGGCCTAATACCCTATCCCTGTTTCCATCTCTAAATTTTGGCATAAGAGCACTGGCTGAGGACGGAGTTGGGACTGAAGATTTCAGGCGGAACTAAGAATGATTCCCACCCTCTGACTTATGCTGAGTAAAGTTAAAACTACTTATTCTTTCTCTCTTGCTCTCTCTTTCCTTCTTTTTATTCTTGGCCTTATCAATCTACTGATTATAGACCATGAGTTGAGATATGTCTATCTCATTAAGAAGAATTATGGTCCTACACTCCTTGACCACACTACTAGACACCTGTGACACAAACTTACTCAATCGGGATCTGTTGTCTCCCACCATATGAGGAGCATATCTAGCTAATTGAGTAAACTTAAGAGAATACTCTTTCAGTGTCATATTTCCCTCTTTATATTGATAAATTCCAAAACCTTTACTTTCCAAAAAAGTAGTGGTAAATACTTCCCACTCTATGGACCCTGTATCTGTAACCCTTTCTACTTTCCACTTTTTAAACCATGAGTTTCCTATATCCTACAACTGATATGTCTCCAACTCAACACTCTTAATAGCGGTCACCCGCATTATATCAGTAACTTTCTACACTTGATCAATAAATTCTTGAGGGTCCTCATTTGACTTAGACTAGGTAAACGATGAAGGGTTCATTCAGGAAAAGTCCCGAATCCTGGCAGCGATAGTATTTGTCATTGGGATGGCCAGAATGGCAGCTGAGCATTCATTCTTAGCTACCATAGAATGAGCTAGGGTGGTGAATTCTGCTATGAACTTAGTATGGGATACATGTTCGTCTAGTGGATCAGGCTGGATGGGTTGGGGTTCTGGTTGGTCTTTTGTTCCTCTTTCCTTAGTCCTCTTTGGAAGCATATTTTTTTAAACGGAATAGAAAGGATTGGACTGAGAGTTTAAATGAAGCTCATGCTCACTCGCACGACATGAATAATAAAAGAAGGGAAACTTTTTCTAAAATATCACTTAGCATCCTGTCCATAAGTTGGGCGTGCAACACACCCATGCATAAGACTCTGTTGAACCTTAGACTTTGATACCAAGTTTGTAATGCCTCGAGTATATAACCCAAATACTACACAATGCTCATAATCCTGAAGTACCACAAGCTAACCCATCACTGGTACCTGCTGTAATAACTGAATAATAATATAGTATATATGCAGAAAGTAGGTAAAAAATTAGCCATAAGGTTCAATACTATAAATAATACTGGATATGGCCTTATAATACAAAAAACTAAACATGAATATTGAAAACTAAACAACTATTTGAAAATACTTTAGTTTGAAAAGCCTCTAAATTGTCTGAACTGTGGAGTTGATGTGAAAGTTACCCAACTAACTTCGACTACTAAAAATAAACAGAAATGCTGAAATAAATCATCACGTCCTTGAAATAGGAGGGCTCACCACTAACTCTGTATGCTAAAAATCTAAACTACTAAGTGTTCTCGGGAGCCCATGCCTCTGAACCTATGATATAAGACATCATAGCGCAAAAAAAGGTATATATCAGTACTTTGAATATACTAGTATGCCCAGGGAAGTAGGATAAAATGTATAGTTTCATATGTATGAACAATACTGACTGAATATCATGAGTATGACTGAATAAGAGTACATGCATGATTATGAAAACTTCACTGATATTGTAATAACACTGAATACTGAATCTAAATATTGATTAACTGATATTTGAGTATACTAATACTGAATTGCTGGTAATTGAATGACTATATCTGATAATATTGATTTTGTGGAACTATACTGAATCCCGTACTAAGCTGAGTGACTGTGTCTGCCAGTCGTGAATCTATGAAAATGAACTAAGTTTCATACTGAGACTAAATCTAAAACTTAGACTGTGGGAAGTAATCATCTAACCAACATGCCCATTCTCTAACTAATTTGGGGTCCAACTTATAACCTCAGTTGAAAGGTTGTCAATACCATGCCATGAGTAAGGCCAAGTGTTGAGTCACCCTCATCTGGTAGGTGCTTTGAATAAGAATGGTGGTACCCTTAACTGGATGGTAGATCACCTCACCAACCCTCAACTGGTAGGTTCTTGTCTCAACTTATGCTCACTACATAGTTCTGGAAAGGAATGAATGCTTCTAAGGATTTCACCCTTTACTAGAAGGTGAGTCCCCATCCTTGGGTCCACTCAGTGCTAAATCCTACTTCCAACTAAATAGACACTAGACTGAATTCTAAATTGTACTAGGCTAGACTAAACTATTACTAATCATACTTTATAACTAAACTGGATTGATTTTACTGAACAGAGCTAGACTGATTCTGAGTTTACTGATTTTTCCAAAGTTTTGTAACTGATTGAATTTTACTGATCAAGGAATGAATGATTTTACTCTGTGACTGACCATGGCTCTAGACAAGCAGCTAAATTTTTGGGTATTAAATACCCCCAGGACTCGATAGCATAAACTTAAGAGACATGACATAATCTTGAGACATGGTAACTAACTACTTAGACATCATTTATTCATTTGGGCATTCAAGCAAAGACTTGCATAATGGCTAACATGATATAACTTCACTATTCAACTCACATGGCCAATTCATCAAACACTTGTGGGGCACAATATATGCATATAATACAAAAACAACATGTAGGCATCATAATTCAATTCCAATTGCATAATTCCAAGATTTACAATATGAATTTATATGATAAAGCACACATATCAATTAACTCTACATAAATCTTGTAATTAATCATGAATACACTTTAATTCAAATCATGGAAATCATGAAATCCCTCTACATGAGCTTTAGAAGAGTTTCTTGAACTCCAAGGGCGGAAGGAACCCCTGGATGAACACTTCACATATCTTAGTTGGTGAATTCTGGAAAATAAATGGTGCATTCTTGTGCCTTAAATTTGAATTTAATTCACCTAGGGTTTTTGTTCTCGAGAAATTTTTGAAAGAATGAATATAACTTGCTAAAAGAGGGATAAATTTCATGTTATGAGGCTGAAGGGTGTGGAAAAAAGTCTTAATTAACCATGATGATGAGGATTTTAAAAGACCTAAAACTGAACCATCGACGTGTAGGCCGCCGCACTGCGTCATTGGCAATGATGCTATATCCAACGCCCCACGTCGAGTCTGCATCGGTTCACTGGAATTGAATTCTGGGAGATGGAAAAATATTAATCAATCTGATTGTCTATGCAACACGTCAAGATCTCATTGATTCACTGGTTTAGGATTCCAAAGGTTCTTCAAACAAAGTCCAAAAAATCTGAAACTTGTCTAAAAATACCTATTGACATTCCTGGTCATAAATTAACTCAAATAAAAATATTTAATGAATGTGAAGGTCACAAAGTAAAACTTTCAACTTTTGAAGGCTAAAATAACTCTAAGTCTGAATACTTAACTAGAATTTTCTTAGTCTGGGACCCCTTAACAAGATTAAAGGACTAAATTAAGCTAAGAATTTTGCATGGTCTTACATAATTGGAGGGATTACAACTCAAAGTAGTTTTCCAAGATTTATATCAAGGATATATTAAGGTTGCATGGGGTGGTAATTTCTATTATTTTTTATATAGGTCCACTATTCACCTCTAAGTTTTGTTATAGGTTCATGAAGAGTTGAGTAATAAGCTTGATTTTAGCACTGATTGTTGAACCTTCGAATAATGGGTAGTTAGAGAGGAATATTCAAGTGCCTGAGGATATGATAAGGGTCTATATAATTGACTTTAGTGGTCATTTAATTATGTTTTTGTTAATGTGTGAATTTTCATTCAACAATAGTTACCATTCTAGGATTGATATGGCTCTATTAAAGGTGCTCTATTTTGTGAAGCCTTTAGGCATAAACTTGGTAAAGAAAGCAAAGAAAAAGGTAAGGTTATTTCAAAGCAAGTTGTTAGCTTCCCAAAGTTGGCAAAATAAATATGTAGATCGTAAGTGAGAAACGTGTCATTCAAACCCAATGAGCAAGTATTATTTAATGAATTTTCTAAGAAGGGAATTATATTGTTTAGAAAGAAAGGTAAGCTTAGCCATTCTATATTTGTCCATTTGAGGTTCTTGATGATGCAGTACTAGTAATGTATAGGTTGGTGCTGCAACCAAGCCTATCAGAGGTCCATCTAGTTTTCTATGTGTTTATGCTTAAGAGATATCATAGGGATATGGATTATATTATCAAATAAGATTTGGTTTTGCTTGATAAGAACATTTTCTATATAGGGAAGCCAGTTGTATTTCTTGATTGGGATGTTGACAAGTTTAGAGTAAAGGAGATTTTATGTGTAAAGATCCAATGGAAGTATTATCTTGTATAAGGAAGCTTCTTGGGAAATCAAGAGGGACATATAGGACAAGTACCCTAACGTTTTTGAGGATACCGCACTTCTTTCTTAATTGCCTCATTTTTATTGTTAGATTGGTATCTACTAGAACAACCCTTTCTATCACTAAGGTAAGTCTAGTGTGCCAAAATTAGAGTTAAAATTTTCCCTAAGTTAGAAGTTAGAAATTTCAGGCTAAGCTAGTCTTGGATAAATCTGATAATGGTATGGTCTAAGGAATACGGGAATGGATGGGTAAAATTTTATGTAATTTGATGTTTTTGGGTTAGTCAAATCGATAAAAAATTGTTATGGTCTTTAAAAAATGAATTTAAGTGAGTAGAACTCCCGATATTAAACTTGACATAAAGGGGTTGCTTTGGATGATGATGTTTGAGGGTTCATTATGAAAAAGGCAAAATGGGGAGCGATACGGAGTTTCTACCTTGCCTCACCTACTATAGCGGGTGGTAAATTTCTACAATTGTACCACTATAGCGAGAATTTTCCTGCTACAATAGGAGTCAATGCTGGTCAATCCCTTCACAGATGGTGGATCCCATTATAGCAAGGATCTATAGCAAAATATAAGATGATTAATGTAGAAAACACCTCAAAACATTATTTTTATTCCATTAGCAACATGAGCATTGCTGCGGAAATTTAGGGTAGTTTTTACTTACTTCCCATCAAAACTTGTCATAAAGGTAAGTTGATCACTTATATTAACTAGTTTTTCAATTTATAAATCTTAGAATCACTAATTAATGGATTTTAGGAAGGATTAAACTTGATCTTGCTAACTTTTCTAGTGCAATTAGGTGAGTTGGGTAGAAAACCCTTGTGTTTGGTTAAAAGTTGACAATCTACTCTTGGATGACTATAATTCACCATTATAATCATGAAATTAGTAGTATTAAGGTGGAATAATGATAGAAAATTATTGAATAGAGGGAATGATCATGAATTTAGACTTAGGGTTTAGTATTAGGTTATAATCATTGATACTGTTTGGTCATTTAGCTGATTATATGTTTTATTAATTTTGTAGGCCATAATAAATCTGAGGTTGCAGGAAACAGCAAAGCTCAAGTTTGTTAGAGCATTTTGGGCTTGGATTGAGGTAAGTGATGGTTTAATGTACTTAAATTCTAACTTATTTTATGTGTGCATAGTAATTATTCCTTTGTATTGCTTGTTACAATCCATGTTCCAGGAAAGTGAATGACTCTTTGGTTTCTTAAGCATTAATCGCAGGCAATGAGCATATATAAAAAAATAGTAGGTTTTAAAAGTATTATTACTATTGTGATATCTATTGATTATTGGGAGATGTAGCGGTATTTGGACATCTTTATGGGATTATCTGGTATTAAGTTGAAACACACTTGTTTTCTAGGATTTGATATATCATAAAAACTCATCCTTTACATGTCATGGGTAGTAGGCAACCATAAAATCCTTAGAAGGTATGTATAAGGCACCAGAGTGTGACAGTTTCTTAATTGAACCAACGTTATATGTTTTCTTATTATATTGGTTCTTTTTGTGAGCGAGCTAAGTTATTGACTTGTTATATTGGTTTCTTGAGTGAACCGGACTTACGTGTTGACTTGGTATATTTGGTTTCCTGATGCAAACTAGCATTCATGATTATTTCTATTATTGTTTTTGAAATGGACCCTTGAGTAACTGGGCTAAATTGCAAATATTGGGATGAATCTATATTTTCTATTTACATATGTACTACATTATGGTTGATATATTATGATTGAGTCATGGTTTGTTGACTTTGAGTGTTATTACTAGTCATGTTCCTTACTTGAGTTGTTGCCCATCTTGACTTGTATTGACTGAATTTTATGGTGTTGTTGAACAATGTTAAGTGTCATAATCTTTGTATAAGGTTACATGGTAGGTTTTCATAGTTTTTCTTAATTTACTATGTTATGGTTATTGGTTTTTATATCTAATTTTGGGTTGGCCGATGACTCTATTGGTGCATCATTGTTTCTTTGTATTGATACTACACGTGGTTTTATTTTTGTTGAGTGCAGAGAATTTTTTAAAGACTGTTTCAAGGCCTCAACTATAGATAAAATAACATAACTCAAGGGTGAGCTACATTTTATGAGCTTTCATTATTAACTTAGTTTCTAGTCCATCGCTTTGGACTCGAACATTTTCAATTGTTTTTGGATTGAACACTTTTATTAATATTTATAGTGTTTTGCAAAAATAACATTCATATCTAGGAGATTATTTAAGTGTTCTTAATTCCATATGATTGTTGATTAGATTAATAATGATGGTATCTTATGAAATGTAAGACACCTAGGGACCTTATTTTAGCTAAGTGTTGGGTTTGCTGGTTTGGTGTTAGACGGTTCTCCCACGGGGATTAGTAAAGGTGCCACTCACAGTAAGTTTGGTTCATAATGAGAAATGTATTGACCCTCTAGGACATTCCCTCAGTTTGCATGTATTTTTGGAATTTTGAGCCTACCCACAACAGTTATAGGTCATTTGAGACTTGCTGGAAGTATTGGTTTAATGATCGGACAGTTCATTTAGATTTTAGGTTCATTTCTCTATTTTAGAGTTTTCACTGCTGATACCAAATCTCTTAGTAGATGGCCTCAGATGAGAAATCGGACGACACCATTAACTTCAAGAAGTTGGTTTTAGTATAGGTAGCCTCTTGGTTTAGGTACCGAGGCACCGGAGCTCATTTTGAGCTATTGGTCAGAACGTCAAGAAAATGAATTACTGGTGTAGGACCCGTATTTGGTCAAAATGACCTCATATGAAAATTTCAATCATGAAATTGAATTTCAAACGTCAAATTTGGTAGGGTTCTGTAGTTTTTTTGTGTATACGGGTTTTAGATAAAACCCGAGGGCTTGGCGATTTCCAAGTCTCAATTGTCAACTAGTGCAGCTGCTATCGAAAGCTAATGGTTGTGATCGTAGTACCCTTGGTAGTAAGATAATGCGATCACATGAGGAGTTTTTCCATTTTGTAGTCATAAAGTAGTGCAATCGCGAGTTACAGGGTGTAATTATGACTCGCATATTTAGCCTCAAGAAGCTGTAATCGCATGTCTCGAGCTGCAATAATAGGACCCGAGTACTTGTTATGGGTATAAATATACCCCTAAGTTATAAAATTGGCTATTCCTCACCTATTTCTTGATATATTAAACCCTAAATAGTAAGATTAAGTGGGATTGAAGCCTGTAGATAATTTAGGGAACTTGGCTATCCATTATTCTGTGATTCTGTCATTTCCCTTCGAATTCATGGTAAGATTCCTTCATTTTCTCGGTAAATTCTTAGAAATTTAGGCTTTGAATTCCTAAACTTTAAGATTTGATTTATACCTGATTTGTGTTGTGTGCTAGACTTTTGAGCACACATTCCTTATCCTTCAATGAACCTTATGACGGGTTTAATTTAGGGTTTCATTAGCAGGCCCCGCAAGCCCACTCTTGACCGAATATTTAACCCAACTTGTTATATGGTAATATGGGTCTTGTTTTACTCCCAATAATGCATAGAATATGATTTTGATAGTATAGTGATATTTCAAGATTGTGAAATGAAGACAGATGTTTGGTGAATGATTAAAGGGTTTGCGGTTCGGCTTTAAGGTTTGCTTCTATATACCCTTCATCACAAGATGATGTGTTTTATATATTGAATGTGAATGAGAATATTAATATTGATTATGGGTAGAACTCTGGTACATAGTCTTGATTGCTGAATGCTTGGGGATTAGATGAGTGGTTAGTATGATTAACCTTATTTAGGCTATTTTAGAGACATTGAAATTATAATTTTAGTTCAGTTGACTTAATTGCTCATGTTCCAGGTGGAATACCTATCATAGGGCAAATTATGGCTTATGTACCATCTATAATTCAATTTAGACAACTTAGGTTACTCCTAGGTAGAAATTTCTTAAATATGAAACTCCCTGATTACAAGTGGGTTCCTCTGGCCCACCTTAGGCCAAGACTTGTGTTAGCCCTTAAGGACTTATTTACACATGGTAGACACAAATGAGACTTTATTATAAGGTTACTTTGTGACTTGGTAAATAGTGATGATTTTCTAGCATTATGATATATGGCCTATAGATATTAGATGTCTTATAGTTTTGATATCCCTCATAGTTATGATATATGGCCTATAGATATGAGATTCCTTATAGGTAAGGTATGCCTCATAGATATGTTATGGCTTATAGAAACAAAATGGCTTACAAATATAATTAATTATATGGTTCCAGATATGTATATGGGACTAAGGCTATGGTTATGATGTTGAGATTATTCTAGACACATTATTAGGCCCAAGGTCGTGTTATGATATTGGTTGGACATCTGGGAAATGTTTATTCTTATAAAGGATGTGGTCTTATTTTATAGATGTATTAATGCTTATGGTTCCACTATTTGAATACTGGTGATGGCTTGCATCGATTCGATATAGTCATCATCATAAATGATACGATTTTGACTAAAGTATGATTTTATTAATATTTTTCCTAAATAGGGGTTAAATCCCACATTTTACTTTTAAAATGGATTTCTTCATGACGGGAATCATACCATCATAATGGATAACTTATGTGTATTGGGATTGAAAATATTCTTTTAAATAATATTTGAGCAAGACAGATTCCAGTCTATAATTTTTGTATTGCTATTTACTCCAGTCATGAGAGATTTTGACCCTCTTAATACTTTTATAATGATTTAGTATCAATGTTTACCCTAGGTAATCGATTAATGGATTTACCCATTTTTTATTGATGGATTAAGTTTGTGCACCTTTTATATATGTAAATACACATCTCTGTAGTATGGAATAAAGGAGGATGATTATATTAAAGATTGAACTCTAGAACCCAATGATAGATTATAGTATTGATGCTATATATATGATTAGGATGGATATGCTTATATGCCCAGCAAGGCCAACAGATGATTGATGATGTTGAGGCTATTGATTATACTTACGGGTTAAAGTCAGACTATTGATTATATTTACCATTTCAAGTTTACCTACTAGTTATATATTTACTAGATCATGTTTGACTATTGAATATATAATTACCAGTTTAAGTCGGGATATTTATCAGGATACTAATGATGTGAGGTTATATACTGGGTTGCATATGCTTTTTTGATTAGTTGCGGTATTACAGATTATATCTGGGCATTCAATCTTATATGTGCATTGCCTATCACCAGCATGCACCTATATCTATAAGCCTTATGGGGGTTGCATATGTGTGGGTGATGATTATGGTTTGTGTTGTTTAATGTGTTGATTGAACCTTCTGAGACTAGGACAGTAAGGGTTTGTAAAAGGCTCGATCAGGTATTGTTTGTCTTGACTAGCCAGTAACTCGCATTGCCATTTCTATTGTTATAATTATTGTTGTGATCATTGTTATGGCTAGTTTGTGACAGATTAGTCAATGATTCGGTATTTATATTTGAGGCATGATTTTGGATCTTCTATATTACTATTATATTCTTATGTATGATTAACTGATGAGTAGACGTATGGATTAGAAACCCTGAGTATACTAGCACTAGTTTCTGTTATGATTATGAGGTCTTAAAAGGCTAGTTTGATTATTTATGTTGTACTTCAATTTTAACTTGTTCATATATATAATATGTATGTATGTGTGTGCATGTATATCTATATGTACATTTTGTACTACCATATATCCCTTCCTTTCATTTAATCAGATTATATTTATTTCTTGGCCTTCTATACTCATATATATCTTTCTTTCGCCCTTATTTTTTATATTTGCAGTGATATATGGTATAGTGTTGAGATTCCTTAGTAAGGCTGGACTAGGATAGTCATCCTTAATACTTCCTTAGCCCTATTATGTTAATTTCTTAGATATGAATAGGATAGTCTATCCTTAGTATCCCATTAGCTTTCTTATATGGTTGCTGGACATTTGGGAGTAGTTTTACATTCTGTTTATATGTTATATGTATTTGAATTATCTATGGAGGTTAGCTGACAATTGCCTATTGAGTACCATGCGTTATGTACTCATACTACACTTCTACAGCCTATAGATCATATTATGGGTTATTTCCATTGTTGTATGTATTGTGCAGAGCAACGATGGTTCGAAGACGTAGGGTGAGCTCCTGATGTTTGGAGTATAAATTCCCTCCCTCTTATGTACAAGACTAGTCTCTATGTTTTATTCAGACTTGGTTGTATTTGAATAGTTATTTAGTACCTCATTTGTATCCTTATTATGTTAGAAGCTCTTGTACTGATTCAACCAGGTTTTGGGATTATCTTATCTATGTTATTCCTTTATTTCATCTATTCTACATTCTTCCTTTCATTCTTTTGGTAGTCTATTACTAGCAGTTCCATACTAAGAGATTGTCTTGCCTACTGGTGGGATATGGTAGGCGCCATCATGACTTTAGAAATTGGGTCATGACAAGAAAATGTTATCTCAAAATGATAAATATGTCTTGGTGAAGACAAGTAAAAAATATCAACAATCCCTCATTCTCATCCTTCAATATTTGGAGGATGGTATGTTTGAGAAGGTTGCTGATCCAATAAGCTCAAAGGAAGTTTACGAGATTTTTTGAATTCTCTCCAAGGACTTCATAAGGTGAATAAGGTAAAACTTCAAATTCTAAGGGCTAATTTTGAAGTTTTCAAAATGAAGGATTTTGAACCACTTTAAGATATTTGTTCATGAGTGACGGCTATCGTGAATCAACTAATAAAAGTATAGGGAGAAGGTAGAGAATTCCCAAATAACACCTAAATTTTACTATGTGGTGTGTTCTATTTAGGAGTCTAAATATATAGCCTTTGTAACAATAAAGCAATTGGAAGCTTCTTCATAAGTACATGAAGAGAAGATGTAAGAAACAAAGAGCCACTAGAGCAACTTCTTAAAATTCAAGCCTCCTTTAAAGATTTTTGAGGTGAAAAAAGTTATAAAGGAAATGAACAATAGAGAGACTGTGGTGCTTCAGGATATTATGGGAAAGGAAGGAATTATGTTAACAAATTTAATGATAGAGGTAAAATCCTCCAAATATTTAGAGATCAAGGTCGTGGATAGCAAGGAGGAACAAGGCGTGGAGCTTATCAAGGTATCAATGAAATGGGCTATGACAAATCTAAAATTGAGGGCTAAAATTGACATAAATATTTACATTAATCTTAGGAATCTCATAATAATACTAAGGAGAAATCTAACCATGTGGATAAAAACAAAGAAAAAGATCACTCGAAATGGCACTCAAGAATATCATATAGATAAAATTAGTTCATCGTATTTTGATAATGGATACAACAACTATATGTGTTGATACAAAGACAAGTTTTTGAAGATCAAGAAAATGGTGAAATGTAATGTGTGATTTAAAGATACCTCAAAAATTGAAATCAAAGGAATATGTATAATTTTGATATCCTTTAAAGATGGTGGCCAAAAGTTGATTAATGAGTTTTAATACGTGCCAAAATTGAAAAGTAATATTTTTAGTTTAAGATAACTTTTGGAAAAAGAATATGATACTTACATGAAAAATATGCATCTTTGGCATAGAGATTCAAGGAAAAATTTAGTTATGAAGGACATATAGAAAATAATGAATTATTTACATTAAATCTAAGAACATTAATGCAAAGTGTTTGAAGGCTAACGTGCAATACGATCATGGTCTTGGCACATGCAATTTCGACACGTAAATTTTGAAGTTCTTTAATCAATGGGAAACAAGAACATGGTTGATGATATTCCGTATATCAACCATCCCAATAAGTTGTGTGAGGCTTATCTTTTTTTAAAACATAGAAGGATGAGTTTTTTAAGGAAGCCACTTCAAGAAAAATAAATTCACTCCATCTTGTTTATACCAATATGTTGTAATACCCCGTATTTTTGTGCTAGAATTCTAACCGTCATTCCTGCGCATCTAAGCTCTAATACAAGTGATTCTCACGTGAATACAAGTTTCATGATCATTATCCTAGTCTATGGAGTAGTTTACAGGTGAAAAATGTTCATAGCAATGACCTAGAACAAAGTTTAGCTAAGACTAATTGATTCATCCAAAGTTTGATATTCGATTCTACAAGGTTCAACTTAAAACGTGTATATCTCTTAATATACATTTAATTTTTCATCCCAAGACCTATCAAATTGTAGATAATTGAATTATCTGTCAAACTTTACCAATTTCACAAAAATTCGATATCCGAGCAAAGAGTTATGCCCATTTTCGTGAGAGGCAGTAAGGGTGTGCGATGGGTAATGCGCCGTCCAATCAAATATGTGCGATTGGGAGTGCGAGGCATACTTAAATGTCTGCCATAAGGTGTGCGACGCATACCTTAAGGTCTGGCCATGGGTTGTTCGCCGCATACCTCACTTCCAAGGGCCAAAAACACCCCTATATATGTCTATAACACGGGGTTAAACTCCCATAACAGATAAATAAGTTTACTCTCTCTCAAAATCACCAAGAACATTCATTAGGGTTTCAACCTAAAAATTCAAATATCTCAAGATTCAACCATGAGTTTTCAATAATTCTTCGAGATTCAGAATCCCCATTCCGAGGGCTACAAGAAACACTCATTATTTTCACGAATAGAGTCCCAAGGTCAAGAGTTCATTCAAAGCTTCAAGTTTGAGGTATATGGGGGCTTTCAACAAGAACACCCTTTCATTCTTATGTCCAAATTAATTTTTTCTTTTTTTGAATATACATGATTTTACATGTTCTGATATGAATTTGAAACATGAATTTATATCCTATATGGTTTTACATGAGATTATGATACTCTCTATGTTTTGGAAGTTGAATTGAATGAAAATGATGACATTTTGGTACATAAAGCTGAATTTTCTAGATTTTAAAGTAAGTTATATATATTTATGATGAAAAGCATGAATCTTGAGAAAAATTTAATATGATTTTGATGTATGAGACCTTGAGTCCTAATTGGGATTGTACTTTGAGAAATTATGTGCTATAAGCACAATGAGATTTGAATCCCAAAGATAATTTTCTTTACCAAGATGTATGATTATAAAGCTGAAATTTTAAGTTTTAAGTGATTATTTTTGTGCTTTTGTCATAAAGTATGAAACTATGGAAGGTTTTATGCTGATATTGATGTTTGAATTTTTGGAACCCTATTTGAGGTTATTATTTTAAGAAAATCATGTGTTATAAACACCTTGAGTTTAAATAATTTGAGATGATAAAGAAGCTTTGACCTTTTGGTCGTAAAAAGGGTTGTTTTTGAAACCGAGATGAGAAAAGAAATCCACTTTTATTGATTTATTATGAAAGGGGTAGCATGATGGCTCCCGTTGTGAATTTTTGAAATATTTATTAGTGGATTTTCCTTTGAAAAGATCTGAGCCAAGTCCGGGAGTAGTATTTAGCACCGAGCGGGAGGTATAGAAGGATTGGTACTTCCCTAGAACTATGTGCCCCCATAGGTTGTGAGCCTGAGGCTGATTTATATATAGTGATCACTAGTGAATAAAAGATTATGGTTCTACTCCAATGGCAAGGATAGGACAGCTCTCCCCAACGTGGGTTGGAAGTTGGACTTCATGTAGCTTACATGGTTTATGTTGGTTATGAGAGACTCCCAATGTGTTTGTGTGTATTCTCCTATCTAATATGAAAATTCTTATTCTTCTATCTGAGATAAAAACATATTTGTTTGAAAGACTGAGTTTAAGAAAGTCATTGTTTTCGAAAGATTTAATGAACATATATTCCAAAGAGAATTGTTATGAGATTTAATTGCTTTGATGATTTGGAATCGAGATGGAAGTAAATTGAGATTTATTATGATGACTCACATATTTCACTCGATATATTTTACTCTCTTATGATTATGATGATTTTAATTCTAGCTAAGTGAGTCATTTATATCATCATGCATAATTTTATAAACTGTGATGATATTAAGATATTATTTTATATATATGCATTGCACCCCGATATGCTCGATACGTTTCCATGGTAGTTACCCACATATTCATATGTGGGCTACATTTTATCAGAATATAGGTACAAGGTATAGTGTACATCTTCAGATCCAGTCAGTTCGCGGCATCCAGTCAGCAGATGATGAGTCCTTTTGAATCAATGGCTTGAGTTAGTTATACAGTTCGAGAAGTGTTGTATTTTCTTTATTTAGTCGTATTGATTTTGGTTAGTCGGGAGTCATGACCCGGTCACCTACAGTCAGTACTAGTAGAGGCTTCATAGACAGTCATTAGAAGTTGATGTATTCCATTTCAGTTTTGGTTGTAAAAGCAGAGTTGTAATCATGATAATTTATTTTTGTATCTATCATATTCAGAAAAGAGTTATTTTCCATAGATTTGTATAGATTTATATTTTTTGTTCAGTTGCTTATGAGTTATGCCAGTAGAAGGGTTAGCTTGGGGTAACTTGTGATCCTAAGCACCGTGTGAAGTCTCGGGACCCGATTTCGGGGAGTTACATATGTAAGGTCCAATGATCCACCATTTTTCGAAAAAGTAAATGATTTTTGTTCTTTATTGATAATTTCAATAGAAAGACTTGGGTAAACTTCTTGAAGCAAAAATCTAAGGCTTTTGTTGCTTTCAAATCTTTTGATCAAAGCACTGTTAAAAAATGGCTATGAAATAAAAGTTTTAAGCTCGAATAGAGGAGGCTAATTCACTTCAAAAGAATTTAATGACTTTTTTCAATCTCATCGAATTCACTACCCTCTAACGATACCTTACTCTCCCTAATAAAATAAAGTTGCAAAAAAATGAATTGAACAATTAGTAATATGGCTAGATGTATGTTGAAAGATAAAAATCTTCCAAAAGATTTTAGGCAAAGGCTATTTCTTGTGCAATTTATTTAAGCAACAAATTTTCAACAAGAAATGTGAGAGATCAAATGCCTCAAGAAGCATGGAGTAGGAGAAAGTGAAGTGTTATTCACTTAAGAATCTTTGGGAGCATAGCCAATGCTCATGTGCCATATAAAGGTAGAGCTAAACTTGACTATTAAAGCCTCAAGTAAGTGTTTATTGGCTATAACTATAACAACCCACATAGTGATTTTTAGAGTTTTTTGTGATTTGACCATTTTACCCTCTATTATTGTTTTAATATTTATGAATTGGGGAAGCTTGTGGTATGGTTATCAATATTTTCAAGAGAGTTTCATGTGAGATATATATATTTGAATACTTTCAAATTGATATAGTTAACTTTAGTCAGCATTCTAAGATCTAAACATAGATGAGGATTTTGTCAGTTCTGCCAACTCTGAAATGTTGATTTAGGTTAGTCGCATGATGAAGAGTTTTTCAATTCCATCATCTATAAAATGTTGATTTTAGGTTAGTATTATGGTGGGTTTGGGTTTTGAGGCTTTTAGTTTGATTTTGATTTTTTAGTTGAGAAATTGGTATTAAGTTGCCTAGAATAGGTTTTGAGAGCCAGTTACTGATAACAACCTTTTTTTTTGGTAATTTTAATAGATTTGTTGACTAAAAAATGTCAAAATAATCCTATTCACATGATTGGTTTATTTTTATTGGGTTTTAAACTCATTTTGAGGGTCTATCGGGGGGCTTTCATGTATGGTTCTGTTAATGTAACATTTGCTGGTGAAACTTCTAATTTTTCTTCGATTCAATTCCTCCTATTACTTTTACGAAGTGCAAGTGATTACTTTATCATGATTGCATTGGGGGATGTACAAAATTCCGATGTATTAGAGGTGGTCTAAGTTCAGGTCAGTTGTTCCTTATTGCAAATGTAAGAAAGACTTGTTTTCATCATTATTGATGGTGTATATGAGTCCACCACATCAACAATGATCTGATTTTCTACATAGTCCTTGTATGAGAAAAATGAAGAACAAAAATAACATAAAGTAATATAGCAATAAAGTATAGACACAAGATGTTTACATAGAAACCTCCGTGCTCAAGAGAGTAAAACCATGACCTATCCTAGTAGAATTACACCAACAACTTTACTAATCACCAAGAAATAATTTTGATTACAAATATATGTAATTTAAGAATTAAGTCATAATTCCTACAAACTAGCAATAACGATATCGCTACACACTTTCATAATAACTCTACTTGAAAGACTCCATTAGCTAACTCTAGCTAAAACAACAACACAACATAAAACCAAGAGACATGCCTATAAGAATCTCTAACTGAGACGGAGTTTAAAATTTTTAAGAAATAGAACAAAGACTTGATCAACCTAGAAATAGAGACATATTCCACTACGACCAAAGGGTTTTTAAATCTTTACAATAGTAGAAAATAATGTAGATTTTGCTTAAGAAAATGCTCCTTTGATAATTTGCTAAAAACCAAGAATTTCTCTATAAGATGATGTGTGTGTATATATATGATGATAAAAAAAGAGAAGTCTTCTAATTGGATGACATAGAAAAGGACCACTACACCGTGAGTCCCACTACTCTATTGCCACTGCCAAAGCAGCATGAGAACTGCTGACACAAAAAATAAACATTGTATGATTACCATTAAAGGACACCAGTTTAAGTAGATGGTTCTCTCACTAGGTTTTTCAATAATCATAACATTGAATGACAAGAGAGATAAAATTGTACAACTATATAACTTGGATTCTTTGCTAAATAAAATGAATCATTTTACAAAACACTTTAGTTGAAGGATGTGTCAATAAAGTTGATTGATGCAATTGTGATTACTATATGGGTTGTGAACCTCCTATAGGTCCTCTCCTTGAAGCTTGTGCTCAAAAAATATATACAGGTTGTACTTTAGCCATTGCATTTTGTCTCATATCGCTGCACTAAATTGCATTGCACTGAATTACATTTCATCTTGGGTGATATTATAGTTGAGATATTATTATATTTTGTCTATTGGTTTTGTCTTGATCCATTGAGACTATTTTATCATATTCATTGGTTGTATGATATGTTATTTTTGTGTTTTATCTTATATTACTGGTTTGGCATGGTGAGCGATTATAATATACTGTGTTGGTGAAATTCCCTACTGATGTGACCTATTACTAGTACTATTTATATTGAACATGTATATATCTATCTTAATTAAACTAGTTTGACTACCTTGTTGATTATTTCTTTTTTCTAGAATAGGTTGGGACTATTTTGAGTGCAGGTTTATCTAGGGCAATCTAGGATGGTTGGTGTTGTGTTTCTCACCAACACTTTGGAGTAGGATCAATTATGAATGATATTTTTTGAGTAAATATGTTTTATACTTTACCTTGCTTTTCTTTTCTATACCTACCTGCAGGTATTCAGCAAGTAGAAAAGCATTGTGTCAAAATCTCAGTGTTGACTTTTTCGATGATTGAGGTAGCAACTGTCGAATCTCAAACCTTACCTGAATGTCCCCATTTTTTATCTCATGCTTATTCATATCTGAGATATTTAATTTTTTTAATTATATTCGATATTAGAGGTTTGCACTAGTGAAAACTAGACCTAGATATTGTGTTGATATTGTACCTCTTTTTACATTATTTGGGAATTATTTTTATCTTTTACTTTTTCTGCTTATATTTTACTTAGATTATTGTTTGAGTTGGAATAAGCATATTATTACCAGAGAGTGTTATAGGTGCCTTCACGATCTCTATATTGGATTGTGCCAATGATACAAGTTCTAAAGGCTACAAATTTTACAACCCAAGCAAAAACTAGGTGGTGTTGATTTGCGATGTTGAATTTGAAGAAAAAGCAAAATGGAACTGGGAGATGATTTGCGGGTATATGACTTGTTTAAGTTAAAATATTTAACCAAATTTTCAAACATAATTTAAAATGTAGTTACCACTTAATTTATTTAGGAAAAATCTATAAATGTAATTCAAAAGACTAAAATAGATATAATTCTTTGAATTCGAGAAATCTAGGTAATGGTTCATATTACTATTTTAGAAAGAGTTTTAAGGAACCTAAAGTGTTCTCTAATACATGGTTATCCGAGTAAGTGAAAATCAACTTTGATGTACTATCTTCGAAAAGGGGGTAGGAAGATTTGAAGATGTTTGAAGAAAAGTTATTTTAAGGAAAAAAAAGAGAGGTGATTTTGAAGATATAGAAACAAATAAACAAACTAAGTTTTGATTTTAAAAGATAGCCAAATTTCTAAATTCAAATAATTAGATGTATATTTGGAAAACAACATGGCACTTTAAAGTGAAATATCATATAAGTTAGTTAAGAGTTAGTGTCAAAACAATTTTAAAAATAAATAAGTAAGAGTAAGGGAAAAGGAAGTTGCGTTTAGTCCTTCTAAAGGTCAAACCCTTAATTAATCCAAATAAGAGTCAATGTTGTTATACTTGGCATATGTATCACTTTATACCTGCCTAACTTCTATTGGGCCAAGACCGCTGGTCTTATACGTTTTTTCGAACCTCCAGGTCCATGCAATTGTCCTTAAGATAACTAGATTTGGGCCTTTTGCACCATAATATTTATTAATCATATTTTCTTGAGTCTAAAAATACCACAGTTGCTTCGTGGGCTTGAGCCCATTTCTTTTAAAAAAAGATCTGCAATGCTTACTTTCTTTTGCACCTGTATACTTGTTTCTTTCTTTTAGATCACTTATATTCAAACGGTATCAATATAAATATTCCATCTAGGACTTGGATCTTGAGGCTTAAACTAAAGGAAAATATGGGCCTCCTTGGACCATCAGAAAAATAAAGAGAGGGAGAGTTCAATTAGAATCTAACAAATTAACATGCCATAAGAAAAAAATGATGAACTAATATTTATCTAAAGTAAAAAAAATATCAAATTCAAGTAAAAATATATGAAATTATTCTTTAATAACATAGGAAAATAGTACGTCTATGTATTCTCTAGGGAAACAACAATTCAACAAAGGGTTAATATTCATTCCAAGTTCATGGTCCCTATATTCATATATGAAATGAAGAAGTTAAGGGGAAATAAAAAAAGAAGAATCCAGTATGCCTCTAATACATAAGATGAAAGAATATTTTAAAAAGAAAATAGGAAAAATAAAGATCAGAAAAGTAGGTAAAGAGACAATATTGAGCATGCTAACTCCACTAAAATCCATAGTCTCAAAACTCAGAAATCAAGAAAACAAGTTCTTATTTTTACTTGTGTAGATAGTTATTAAATATGATTTCATAGCTCACATAGTATAGTACTCCAAATAAGATATAAATATAACACTTTGAAGAAAGAAAATTGACCATACTAAACCAACATCAAGAAAAAAGAAAGGAAAAGAGAGGAGTGACTGATAGAGGTGTCAAAATGATACTAGATTTCAACTAAATACTTGTAATGACCCTCTTGGTTATTTTTCATATTTAGACTTATTTTCTTTGTTAGATATTTTTTTATAGATTCCTTTAGTCATTTTTGACTTGCTGGGACTAATAGTTCGATTGCTGGATAGTTCGTTTGGTTTTTAGTACTAATTCTATGTTTAGAAGTTTTTGCTGGTTCCAAATGGCCATCAGACAAGAAATTCATCAAAAAAATCTCAAATGCTAATTATGACTACACCAGCAGCTCCAAAATATTGATTTTAGGCTAGGTATACCTTCTATTTAGGTTCCAATACACTCGAGCTCATTTCGACCTATTGGTCAAAAAGTTGAAAAAATAAAAATATAGATATAGACCTATATTTGGTCCAAATAACCTCAGATGAAAAATCTAACTTTGACATTGCATCCGGAACATCTAGTTTAGTGTGGTTACATAGTTCATTTGCATATATCAAATTCCTAATGAATCACGGGGCATTGGCAAGAACTTGGAATTTTTTTCAAGTTTCACCTATCAGTTATGCCGACAGTAAGTAGTGCAATCACACCAATAAGAATGGAAAACTCCATACCTGATCTTTCTGCCAAGTAGTGTGATTGCACACTTGGCTATGTGATTGCCACACCTGGATACCTGGTATGGGTATAAAAAGACCCCTTAGGCCGCGTTTTAGCCATTTCTCACTTATTCTTAGGAGCCAAAACCCCTAAAATAGTGGTAACCTTCAATTTAGTATTAGGAGTGACTAGGGAGATAAATTATTATCTATTATTTAAAATATCTTTGGATTTAGGGTAAAATTTCCTCTCTTTCTTAATGAATTTCTTTGGTCTTTTCCATAAACCCCAAATAGCTTGAAAGCTTGATTTAAGCCCCAAATTATCTTTTTTTGTTCACCTATTTTTGAGGATTATGATTCCTTGGTTATGTATGAAGTTTGGTTGGCCTCAAAAATATTATTTTCTTAAGTGGGACCAACTTGGGGTTTTTTGTGTCGTTTTTGAACCCAAAGCACATGGCGCAATGTAGTTATCATTATTCTTGTATTGATATGTAGATTATGATTTGATAGTGTGATGTAATTTAAGGATTATAAATTAAAGTCAAGCATATGGTAAACAATTTAAGAATTTGCAGTTCAGCTTCAAAGTATGCTTCTGACTACTCTTTTTCATAAGATGATGCGTGTTATATATTACATGTGAAAGTGAATGTTAAGTTTTATTATTTGTAAGATGAATTACTCTTGATTATTTATGTTCGGTGATTAGATGATGGTTTTGACCCATAAGGTGAAATGCTTATTATATTTTTAGAATCCTATTGCCTTCTTTTGAGATTGAACTAATTCGTAGAATGGAGATAACATGATGCTAGTTGTGGGATGTGGTTTTCGTATTGGAAGTCTGATTTGTTTGATTAATCTTAGTTGAGCTATTCTTATGATCTTAAAACCGTGATTTAGGTGGATTTAACTTAAATGCCCATGTTTCTAGGTGAAAATTCCTATCTCAGGATTTGTTATGGCTTACTTGACATTTAGAAATTTAACTAGATACCTTAGCCTAGTTGGGGTACAAATTGCTTAAACATGGAAATTGAGGATTAGAAGTGGGTTCTTCTATCTCACCTTAGACTAAGACTTATGTTAGACCTTGTGTACTTAGTCGTGGATGATAGGCATACTCGAGACTATTGAACCTTCAAATTAAGGTTACCTTTATGACTTGGTAAACTATGATTCCTTTTCTTAGATTATAACTTATGGCTTGTAGTTATGTTATGACATTCTGGACTTGACTTAAAATGTGGTCCATTGGCATGCTTGGT
Organism: Capsicum annuum; assembly: GCF_002878395.1. NCBI lineage: Eukaryota > Viridiplantae > Streptophyta > Magnoliopsida > Solanales > Solanaceae > Capsicum > Capsicum annuum. Next base: position 69,789,135 of record NC_061115.1, read on the forward strand.
AATATAGGCAAAGACATAGTTATGATATATGGCCTATAGACATGAGATGCTTATTGATATGTTATGCCTCATAAATACTCTATGGGATATTGATATGAGATAATTTATAGATAAAATTATTGATATGGGTTTTTTGGGTTTTTGGATATGTATGTGAGTTGAAGTCCATGATTATGATATTATAATTATTTCGGACACATTATTAGGTCCAATCCCATGTTATGACATGAGTTGACCATCCGAGAAGTGCTTATCCTTGCAAAGGATGTGATTGCAGTATATTGATACATTAATGCTTATGTTTTCATTATTTGAATACTATTGATGGCATGCATAAATTTGATTCATTCATTACCATTGCATTGATGCTAATACGATTCTGATTAGATTATAATCTTATTATTGTGGTTACTAAATAAGGATTTAAGCCCACTTTCTATCTTAAAAATAGATTTCTTCATAACAATAACTGCTTGTCTTAATGAATAAATTATATGTAAAAGATGTCAATGATGATTGTTTTAAAAGACATAACCAAGAAAAATCAGGTCTATGACTTGATACTACTAATTACTCCGATCGTGAGAGATTTTGAACCTTTATATACTTTTATAATGATTTAGTCTTGAAGTTCACTCTGAGTAACCAAATTATAGATTTTCACTCTTTTTAGCCATGAATTGAGTCTGTGCACCTATTATATCTATATATACAGCTCTTCGGTATGTAACAGAGGAAGATGTTGTATTAATGATATAAATTTTGTATAAAACCCAATGACTTATTTTATTATTAATGTTATATATATGAGTGTTGATGATATATTATTACCCGATAAAGATGGAGGATATTCTGATGATATTGATTCCCAGTTAGATCGGAGGACATTGTGATGATATATTGAAACAAGGCAAGATCAGAGGATAATTATATAGATGTGCCTATGTGTACATCTACCGGTTTAAGTTCTACTAGCCCAATGTATTGCTACCATATACCCGACAAGGTTGGAGGATGATTATGATAATGATGGTTATGATGATGATGGTTATGATAGAGGTTGCTATGATGATGGCATTATGATATTGATTATGTACCTTGAATTCATTCTTTCACATGCAATGCCTATAATATGTACCTATATTTATCAGCCCATATGGGGGGTTGCATAGGTATGGTTGATGACTATACATTATGGTGTATTGTATGTTGATTGATTTTTTTTAATCCTGGGTGGTGGGGGAACTTAATTGGCTCAGATAGGTGTTTAGTTATCCCTATTTGGTTACTCGCGCTGTTAATATTATCAATGTTATGATCACTGTTATGGCTAGTTTATGGTAGATTGTCTATTGATTTAGTATCAAGAATTGAGGTATGGTTCTCATCTCTTTTATCTTATGATTTCATTATTATAAATGACTAGCTCATAATTAGCCAGATGGATTTGAAACCCTGAGTATTCTAGCACTAGTTCCTACTATTATTATGAGGTCTTAAAATGCTAGTCTGATGATATAGGCTATACTTTGAGTTGACCTTATATATGTGTATACATATATCTAGCTACATATATCTATGGTACAATGGTATATCCCTTCCTTCCTTCATTTATTAAGATTGTATATTTACTTTCTAACCTTGCATACTATTATATATATCCTTTATTTACCTTTTATCGTATATTGGCTAAGGATATATGGTGTAGCATTGATATTCCTGAGTATGTCTAGAATGGGATAGTTTATCCTTGATATATCCTTATCCTTATCATGCTAGTTTAGTGGCTATGAGTAGAATAGTTTCCCTTACTATCTCACTAGATTTATTATATCATTTTTTGATACTTGGGTGTAGTTTCTATTTTATTTATATGTTATATGTATCTGTATTATATTTGTAGCTCAGTTGGTAGTTACCTACTGAGTACCATGTGTTAGGTACTCATACATCACTTCTATGGCCTGCAGATCATAGTATGCGTTATCATCGTTAATATGTACGTCATGCGGAGTAGGCATAGTTTAAACACTTAGAGTGAGCTACTAACATTCAGAGTATTGCATACCTCCCTCTTATGTATTAGACTAGTCTATACATTATATTCAGCGATGGATGTATTTGTATATTTAATTAGCACCTTTTTTGTGTTCTTGTTATGTTAGAAGCTCTTGTAATAATACCACCAGGTTTTGGGGACTATATTATGTATTTGACCTATTTTTACATCTTTTTTGCATTCTTTCCTTTATCTATTTGGGTAGTCCATTACTATTCATTTTGGACTACATGTTTGGCTTGACTATTGTTGGGTTATAGTAGGCGCCATCATGATCTGAAAATTTAGGTTGTGACAAATTAGTATGAAAGACTAGCTTCATTTATGTATTAGTACAAGAGCTAATTGGTTAGTAAAGTCCTGATGATCTTTGTGGAGACATTCATAACCTATCTTCGAGAGGCTATAGGAACATTCTTAGGAAATTTATTTCTTAACTCCTTGTTGTGTGTCCACAGTTTCTATGAGCCTTAAACACATTCTTTGACTCTATTCTATCTCAAATGGATGATACAAGATGACTGATAGATGTGGATGAGACTTCGATACATATTTTTAGAGCTTTAGTTCAGTGTCAAACTTGAGAGTTAGAGATGGATACCAAACATCTTCAGCATCAGCAAAAGAATTTAGGGCCAGTTTAGGCTCTAGCAAAGCTCATGACTACTTCATCCCTTAAAAGTTCAGCATCGTTGCAAATTCCCTCAGCCGTAGATGATATTTGATTCATCGAGCAGTTGTTAGAACAGAGTTGGGTCTATTAGTGTATCTCAGGGTTTTTACCAATTTTTGAGTACGAGATTTAATTTCTCAGGTGGGCCAAGAATTATTGATAACACTCAAACTACACCCCTCTAATGAGAATGTAAGTGATCGTTGTTAATATATAACCCAACTGATAGTTGCATATTTCCTGAGATGGGGTTTTTTTGAGTTCAACAAATAATTGTTAGTCACTTTAGCTTTGGTGTTTGTAATCAAGAGTTTATGGAAAAACCAGAATTATGTTCACTAGGGGTTTTGGTACTTGACTGATGCGGATAGTGATTCAAGATTCTCACAGTGGGTAGGACAACCGATTATCTTTATCAAAATTATGCCTAAATGTATTTCGACCTACTTAAGCATTTAATTACCTAATCCTCTCAGACTTAGGGAATTTATATTCACTGACCAGACTTTACCTCAAGTAAATCAACCTTGTTACAACGTCAATTTTTAATAGAAGTTTTTAGTGCTTCCAAATCCTTGTTGATATTTAACTTTCTACTATAATTGATTTCTTATCTCAAGAAAACTAAAGTAGGTGTTATTTATTATTTGCAACCAATAGAAGATAATTAAAACCTCAAAATTATCAAGGAGTCCTATTACGTTTCGAATCTTGAACACTTTGCATCTTATCAAGACTTACCCCTAGATCCCATAATTTGGGTTAAAGGGATTTAGCCACTCATAATGAAAAAATCAAAACAACTAGTTGTATTTATGATTTGAAAGATAAACTTACCACAAGATAAATAATAACTAGTGGTTCTCCAATTCGATCACAATGAAAATCCCCAAAATATTGATGAAAATCTTTTTAGAGTTAATTATTTTTCAAGCAAAGAAACTAGAGAGAAAAGTAACAAAATACGTGTCTCCAACTTAGGTTTCAAACCCCCTTAGAAAATCCTCAACAAGACTTTAAAGAGTTTAGCCTCAATAAGGAAACAAAATCACAGAGTTTAATAATTCTTCAAATTACGATGATATTCGTGACAACTTAACCGGAGCCTGACGACTTATCACAAATGTCGTCAGCTCCTTCTTCAGTTTTAGCACTTCCTGATTAAGGCTGATGAAAAAATGTGATGACCTATTAGATCTTTGACGACTTATCACGGATGTCGTCACTTATCTACCTCAGGTCCCATGTTCTTCCTTAGGCTGACGACAACTTTGACGTCCTACTAACTCTTTGATGGCTTATTGGGAAATGTCATCACAACTTTCAGCTAAGGTCCATTCTCTGTCTAAGTCTAACGATAAAGCTGATAACTTATCACAGGACTGACGACTTATTAGGAATTTTGTCAGCCACACTTGTCTTCTATTTGCTTCCGATTTCAGCTTTTTTGCTTTCCTCCTTGTTAGTTCTCATGAATCTTTGCTTCTACTGCAAAATCAAAGATAAAACAATCAAAAATGACAAAAGTTTCTTAAGACTTTGCAATTATTCTTAGTTAAAAGCCTTAAATGTGTTAGCGTCTGCTCACATATCAACACCCTTAACTTAAAACAATTGCTTGTTCTCAAGCAACTCAAACACAACTAAGAGAATACAAAGTACATTTGGCAGTCAATTATCTATATCATATCAAAACATCTTCACCATCTCCAAGGTCATTCAATTCAAGAACAACTGTGTATATTATTGAAAAACAACAATGCAACACACAAGAATCAAGATATGGCACCAACTCAGCAACACTACCATGCATGTATCAAGTTTACACTATCCAAACAAGTCAGTAACTAGCAATGTAACCAGTGTGCCCTCACTATAAGCAAATCCCCCTTTTCTTATATCAGACATCACATATATAACCATAGGGACAATCACAAGACACTCACTGTCAGAATGAAGTTCCAATCAATGTATGCCGAATACCATAGGCTTGCCCTTATTTTCACTACCCCGATCTTCAGACAGGTCAGCTAGGATCACTATAGGTCTTCTCTTTGGCTTGTACTGTAAGCTAGGAGCTGGTATGATACTCGATGATATTTAAAGTGACTAAGCCTCCTTGACACTACACTAGCTTTTTGGGGTTACACTTATTAGCCTTTTTCTATTCTTCTCTTTTCTTGATCATACCTATTCAAGATGGGTGCAGTTTTTTATATAATTACTTTTTTCTTTTTCATAACTTTTCTTTTTATTTCTCTTTTCCCCCACACCCAAATTTTATTCTTTTCTTTTACTTTGCTTTTCTTCCTACTCATTTTACATCAAGCACCCCTATGATAGCCACCCTCAACTTAGGCCATTTGCCTAAGTTAAGGTGCACAGTGTACAAGGAGGGCCAGGGCCGAAATAGGTTCATTTTGATATAAATAGGAAGGTGACAAGTGTCGTAAAAAAATAGGCTACTCAAGCTCAAAGCAGGGATCAAGGGATATTCTACATATAGGAAAGGTTATTTAGGCTAAAGGTGAGCTAATATCAAAACGACCTAAGATCCTTTCCTAACCACTATCCTTCAACCTAGGTAAGACTAACCATACAAGTTCTGGATTCAACATACAATGGTAACTGAGTAAGATCTCACATGCACATGGCACACAAGTATATCACAAGTTACTACTTGATCAGTTCATGCAGCTGTTTAGCATTGATTATTTCATCACTAGAACTAATGCCATACAAAGATGCACAGTGGTCACACTTAGATGCAATTCATACAAGTAACTAATCAGTCCATTAGAGAAGTGCTCAAGAATTACAAAAACAAGTTAACTGCCTTAACTACCAATATTTCTCCTAGTCGGCTCTAAAATTTTACAACAATAATTTACCCTACACCTTTAACTTAAAATCAAAGAAAATCTAAAGTAAGGGTTAGGATATACCTGGAGTAGATCACATATGAGGATCAACGTTTACCTCCCACGTAGTGCTTGATTCAATGTCGCGGCACGACTTGGTTATCTTGACTACTCAGACTTTGCCAAGACAACCTGCTGATTCCTCTTTACCATCTTCATAGAATACGTCCAAAATTGAGAAAACACTCATCTCCTTTTTCTGTGTCATGGATGAGTGTATTTTGAATCTTGCTTCCTTGTCATTTAGCCTGAACTTCAGCTCATTCATCTCCATGTCCACTATCACTCTCCTTGTTGCGAGGAATGGTCTACCTAGGATGATGGGAACTTCAAAGTCCATCTCAGAGTCTAGGACTACAAAATCAACGAGCAATATAAATTTGGCCACCTTTACCAATACATCATGTAATATACCCACTGGCTGCTTTGCAGACCTATCCACTATCACCAACCGCATGTTTATCGGGGTAGGATCCCCCAAACCCAGTTTCTTGTACACAGAGAGTGGCATTAGGTTTATACTATCTCCCAAATTACATAATGCTTTTGTAAAGTTCAGGGACCAAATAGTACACGAGATAGTAAATGCTCCCGGGTCTTCTTTTTTCTGAACTAAAGACGTTGTGAAGATAGCCCAACAATGAAAGAGATTGTACTCTGGCTCATGGCTAACCTTCCATTTCTTTGTGACAAGGTATTTCATAAACTTCGCATATCCTGTCATTTGCTCGAGTTCCTCCATCAAAGGTACATTTATTGTCAATTGTTTAAGCATTGCCATGAACTTGTTGAGTTTTGCATCATCAGTTTTTTTCTTTAATCATTGAGGAAAGGGAAGTGGTGGTCTTGAGAGATTTTCAACTCTACCTCCTTCTCCTTCTCTTTTCCTTTTACTGGAGAATCATCAGGACTATCCAGCTTCTCAGACTCCACTGGACATTCTTCTTTAAATTCATTATCTACCTCAGTCACATCTTCAACCAAACTTTTTCCCACAGAAGGGATAGGTAATATCTTACTACTCTAGTGGTAATCATCATACATGACAGCCTTGGTTGAATGCTGTAGAGAGTTAGCTCATCTTTTGCTCTAACTATTTGATTATGGTAGAGTATGAGTTTACAAACTGACTGATAGATAATAGATCTGTGTTTATGGTAGTCACACTAGAGTTGGTATCCTCTACTCTCTTCAAATACTTAGCCATTATGTCCACCATGGACATTTTTTCAGAACTTGTTGTAGCAGCCTCATGATTTCCAGGAAGGACATAGAGCCCGCTCCTATCATTATTATTCCTCCAGTTTCCCTGCTCCCTATCTTTATAACTAGGATTATCATAATAACTCCGACCTGGATTTCCTTGGTTATTTCATCTGAAACCCCCTGATTATTAATATAGTTCTTCTCTTCTTCTACATCAGGAACAACTCTATCTTGAGACCCTATAGCTTGCACCTTCTTAGTCTTTCCTGATAGCAAGTGCTTGGCTAGCAGATCCATCTGCATTTTTAGGTGATCCATGTCTTGGTCATGCTCCTTATCTCTTCAGTACTGCTCTACAATAATACCCATAGCAATAGTGAGGTTGGCAACCACAGAGTCTCTAGTATGTCATGCCCGACTCTGTTTGGTCATTCTCTCTAGTATTTCTAAAGTCTCTGGGAATATAAGATCAACAAACGAACCACTAACATCATTATCTACAATTGGTTTTGTAACAGAGTCAAGAGCCCTGTACAATGTCTCTATCAAGTGTATGTCTGTCATATTGTGGTTCGAAAACTATGTCAGTTTCTTCTTGAATCTCTCATAGGTTTCATACAAGGCTTCAGTCGAGAGTTGCCTAAAGTTTCTAATCTCATCCTTCAACTTTACCCTACTGGAAGGTGGAAAGAACCTTTCTAGGAAATCTTCTTTAATTGCCTCCAGTTGGTTATAAAATTGGTTGTCAGCTTATTAAGCCATAATATTTCCACCCTAGATAGAGAAACCAAAAACAAGCTCAATCGGATAGAATTCTAACCCACTCAATTTACAGATGGTGAAAAAGTTCACCAGATGCAAGTTCGGGTCATCCCTCGGAAGGCCGCCAAATAACCCCTTCAGATTGAGAAGTTAAATCATAGTACTCGTAATGTTGAATTTTTCCCTAGGTGCCAATGGTGGAGGAATAATTACACCCTTTGCACTTACTTCATCCATTCCATCATCATCATCATTGAGGTCATACTGGACCGACTGGTAACCTTGCCTTTTTCAGAATAGACAATTCCTATTAGTATTATGCTGTACTGGTGCAGCTACTTGCTCTGCACGAATTGGGTTACCAGGATTTAGCAACTCCTCATCTCCTAAATCTTCAACCTTAAGATTTGGATGTCATGTTTGCTGACCGACATTCTGCATATTCACCTGAGCTCTAGCTAAGGCTGTTAATCCATCATCCTCTTATTGGTCTTCCATTCTTCTAATTTATTATAGTTCTGGATTAACTGGTAATAATGGTTCTCCAGAACTTTTGGTTCTTGGCATATACTACAAAGATCCTGCAATAAACAAAAACAACAAAAAAATATAAAATTAGGAAACTTTACTAACAGTCAACAAGCACATATAAACTTCAGTTTACAACCGTATTCCCCGATAACGATGCCATTTTTTTATAATGCTCAAACTACACCTCTCTAATGAGAATGTAAGAGATCGTTTTCAATATATAACCCAACTAGGTTGGGGTCGAATCCCACAGGGAATATGGTGTGAACTTAAGTCATTTGCGATTTAATCAACTGATAGTTAGATGTTTCCTGAGATGCGGGGTTTTGAGTTTAACATATAATTGTTGGTCACTTTAGTTTTGGTGTTTGTAATTAATATTTTAAGGAAAAACTAGAATTATGTTCACTACGAGTTTTGGTACTTGACAAATGTGAATAGTGATTTAAGATTCTCAGAGTAGGTAGGACAATAAATTATATTTATCGAAGTTATGCCTAAATGTCTCTCAGCCTACTTAAGAATTTAATTACCAAATCCTCTTGGACTTAGGGAATTTATGCTCACTGACCAGACATTACCTCAGGTAAATCAACTTTGCTACAACGTCAATTATTAAATGGAAGTTTTTAGTGCTTCTAAGTCCCTATGGATAGTTCACTTCCTACTATAGTTGATTTCTTATCTCAAGCAAATCAAAGCAGGTGTTATCTATTTTTTGCAACCAATAGATGATAATTAAAACCTCAAAATTATCAAGGAGTCCTATTACCTTTCGAATCTTGAACACTTAGTATCTTTTCAAGACTTACCCCTAGATACCATCATTGGGGTTAAAGGGATTTAGCCAAACATAATGCAAAAATCAAAACAACTAGTTGTATTTATGATTTGAAAGATAAACTTACCACAAGATTATAATAACTAGTGATTCTCCAATTTGATCACAATTAAAATCCCTAAAATATTGATGAAAATATTGTTAATTGTTTTTCAAGCCAAGAAACTAGAGAGAAAAGTAACAAAATATGTGTCTCCAACTTAGGTTTTGAACCACTAAGAAAACCCTCAACAAGACTTTAAATAGTTTAGCCTCAATAAGGAAACAAAATCACAGAGTTTAATAATTCGTCGAATTAGGCAATGACATTCGTGACAACTTATCAGGAGCATGACGACTTATCACAAATGTCATCAGCTCCCTCTTCTAATTGAGCACTTTTTGCTTAAGGTTGACTATAAAATATGATGATCTATCAGATCATTGATGACTTATCACGGATGTTATCACTTCTTTTCCTCAGCTCCCATGTTCTGCCTTAGGATGACAACAACTTTGATGTCCTATCAACTCTTTGGCAACTTATCAGACAAAGTCATCACAACTTTTAGCTAAGGTCCATTCTCTATCTAAGGCTGATGATGAACTTGACAACTTATCACAGGGCTGACGACTTATCAGGAATATCATCAGCCATAATTCTCTTTTATTTATTTATTTCAAGTTTTTTGCTTCTATCCTTGTTGGTTCTTATTAATTGTGACATCTACTGCAAAATCAAAGATAAAATAATCAAAAATAACAAAAGTTGCTTAAGACTTTGTAATTATTCTCATTTAAAAGCCTCAAATGTATTAGCGTCTTCTCATATATCAATTATCCTATGTTATATCATTTTTAGCAGGTCAAAGTTTCTAGTGTTATTAAAGAACATATATTGTAACTTTATTTGGCATTAAAGCATTTGATAGAGGCTGGGTATTCCTTATCCTAGGTTGTATATTATGTGAGGGCCTTAGAGAGAGCATATTGAGACTTACGACCGTGGTGGAAAAATCTATGCCATCAATATAGTGTTATTAGTATTTTATTTAGGAGTTTGAATCCTTCTGGTCGGGATCAACTTCACTTCCAGCCCATTGATTCTACACATATAGTATTTTAGATTATGAGTGGTTCTCAGATTAGGCAAATGACCATAACGGGTAGAGTTCCCATCAGACCTTACAGAGTTTTTAGTATGGGTCTTCAGGCCATGGTGACCATTCTAGATTATAAGGTGTAGTATCTCAAAGTACTCCAAGATCTTTTTTTCATTGTGATGAGATGAGATACTAGTTTAGGAAGTGCCCCAGATGGGAGTTAGTAGATCAGCTAAGTTACCATGTATTCCCTGCTAGCCTAAAGTTCCTGAGATAGGCTATGATTATAGAAGGATGGACATTATGGTAAAGGGTGATCTCAATATCTATTGACTAGCGATTTGTACTTAGTTCATATTCTCATGAAGGTTAGTACTTTTGGAGTTTGCTGTTTCTACAAAGATATTGGCTACTAGACTAGACAATGTCATTGGTAAGGGATTTCTAGTCATTTAGCTCATTCAAATTAGTTTCGTGATGTTGTGGCATCTTTAGTTAGAAATAGTACACTTAGCGCCTCAGTTGATGAGTTAGTTGGTCGATCTGAGTTTAGGCCCGTTTAGATTTATTCTTTCTTAGATTTGTCAAGCATCTGATTTTGGATTTTAATATGATTGGGGTGTTTTTATTTCCCTACATTTTACCTTTTTTCATTGTATGTATTAAGATCTTCATATCCATTAATGATTATATGCCTTGAAGTGTTCATATCAATTATCGTGTGATTGTTATTAATTACGTGATTATGTTACTACCCATGTGGTTTATTTTTTTAGTAGTGGATAAGGTAGATTTGTATTGATATTTTCTCCCTATAGATGTAGCATTTTGGTTTGAGTCTTATTTATCTTAGCACATTTTTCTTATTATGGCCCTTTAAGTGGTACTTACTATTGATGTTTATTTGGTACCGCCTATTCATTATTCTTATGTTGATATTACTATTGTTATTGTTGTTACTTGATGTTATTGATCCTCGCTGAGTAGCAATTTAGATTACTATTAATATGTTAAAATTAAATTTCTTTGTAATTCTCATTTGGTGGCTTGAGTGGTATAGCCCAATTTGATGATTTCTTTTCCTATAGTGAGGTGAGGTTGATTATTTTTCTTCTTGGTTAGCAGTGTTAGATTGATTTAAGAATGTATTTTGATATTGAAGGTAAGTTGAACTTCTATGGTTTTGTATGGTTTTACAGTTAGCAATTTATCTATATAGCTCATTCTTGAGTTTGAGGCTGTTAGACTTTTCTTTTGTGTGCGAAGGTTTTAGATTTGGCTATCCCTTTCTACATAGCTCATTTGTAAGCTTTAATAGTTTTGGATTTGTTCTTTATTTATGGCTATTTCATTCCCTGATGGCAGTTTGATATTGATATCGAGATATCATAGGTTCATTTTTTAGACTTGTTAGGTTCTTCTCCTAGTGATATTTTTCTCTTATTATAAGTATGATTGGATTCTTTATTCTCATCTTGATGTGAGTTTTATCTTCCGTGGAGTTAGGGAGTAGAGGCAGGTGGCTTTTCATTTGATCTCTTATTGAGTTAGCAAACTAGAAATTCTTTATCTTAAGTTATTTGATTTTCTAATGGTGGTCCTAACATTGACCTTGGTTTTGAGATTGGTATTTTTCTTATTCGATGATGTAATTCATGATTGATTAAGTGATGATTATCCTACTTGGGTGGATTCAAGAAATCCCCATTTCAGAGTTGTTTACCCTAATGAGGCTTGGTGGAGTGTTTCTCCTTGATGATATGTGTCGATGGCTGTTCTTTGCTAAGATGGAGTATTGGATTAGTTAGTTTCTGGCTTGAGTTACATTTCTTAGAATTGCAAGAATTTTTGCCATCACTAGTATGGTTGGAGGCCTTTGTGAGTTCTTTAGTATGCTTTGATAGTTCATCCACTTTAGTAGATATTGATTTGATTTCTGATGTTTTCAGTCGATGATTTATCCTTCGATCTAATTTCTATTTTATAAGTATATTTTGTGCTCTCTAGCTGATATAGAGTGGTTGTTTGGATTCAAGTCAATGGTTTATCCTTGTGGTGATATTGTTCTCCTGCTATGTTTTAATTTTTGCTTGGTATGATATAGCTTGGATATGTCAACTTCGGATACTAAATTCTAAGGGAGACGTTTGCATTTATATAGACTTATTAGCTCAATTTTGACTTGACACCATGGAATAGTAATTTGGATGTGATGATAGATTTGGAATATGAATGCCTACCTGTCCTTAGGATTGGTTTTGGTGGTCAAGATAGAGCGATTTAGCCTTAGTGTTGAGATTTTCACTTGGAGATTTAGAGCTTGAGTGCAACCTTCATTTTAGATTTATCTCTGTTCGGATTTCATTTATAGGCTAGTTGAGCCTAATCCATAGTTATTAATTTGGTCTTTTCAATTTTTGATGAATCATAGTTGATAAGTGTTCAAATGATAGCCTATGGACCTAGTATTGATTCCTTTAGCTTTGACCAAATGTCTTCAGTTTTCTTTAGAATTTTGGATGATATACTCAGTGGGAGTAATATACTTTAGATGGATTCAGTATGGTTTCATTCTTGGTTTATGGGACACCCTGGAGAGGTAGTTCTGTGATGAATAATTATGCCTTGGACTTCTGAATTTCAGTTTGATTACCATTCGAACTAGTTGTTGTATTGGCATAGATTGTATTCCTTGATTATCTCTATTTATGTGCATAGATAGTGCCTGATGAGCCTATTCTTATATTTGTCATATGGACTTTTAGCGGACCAACATTAGTTCTTTGAGTTCTCTATGATGAGATTACGTAGACAAGGATCAAGGGATTTTTCTCCTAGTTTTAAGTTGATAGAAAGTATGGATTGGTAAAGAAGGTTATATTTGGGTTAGGATTTGGTTGTATGACTCATGTATTAATGTGCCATTGGCTTGGATAAGCCCTGGATTGATTTATGTGGGTATAGATATTGTATCATTGTCTTGTGGTTCATATTTTTTGTATCAGCCTTTTTTGATTCAGTTAGAGGCCAGTTGGTGGTTGAAGTAGAGTTCTGACTCTTTGGAAGTGAAGTGAGAGAGTTGGTTGAAAAAGGGATACCTGTAGAAAAGTCTCCTTAAAGTGTTCTCTCTTCGTGGAGGATATCTAGGAAGTTATGCTTAGGGCATGCGGTGCCAGTACCTCATCCTTTCGAGCTTTTGAGATCTTTCTATCCATTAGCTTTTAAGGATGAAAGTCCTTTTAGTAGTGGATATTGTAAGGAACCTCCAACTCATTTTTTATTCCATAGCTTCCCTAGGTCATTTATGACTTTATGGGACTTATAGTTCAATTATCGGGTAGTTCATGTGTTTATTTAGATCCAATTCCCTATTTGGAAGTCTTCTCTGGTTCCAAATGGTCATCGGGCAAATACTTCAGCAAAACAATCTCGGATGCAAATTTTGACTGTGCTAGGAACTCTAAAATATTAATTTTAGGCTTGTTAGATCTTCGGTTTAGGACCCGATTCACCCGAGCTCATTTTGATCTATTGGTTGAAAAGTTGGAAAATTGAAAATATGGGTGTGGGACCCATATTTTATGGAAACAGCCTGGGATGGAAAATCTAACTTGACCATTGCGTCTGAAACACTGAATTTAGTGTAGTTACATAGTCTACTTGTGCTTATCAGATTCTGAATGAATCCCGAGGCATTGGCATAAACTTGTAATTTTTCTAAGTTTCAAGTGTCAGTTAAGCTGACAGCAAGTAGTGCGATTGAACCAAGGAGTTTGGTGATTGCTATAGCATCTCCTACAGTCAAATAGTTCAATTGCACACATGGTTGTGTAACTACCAAACCTAGATACCAGGTATAGGTATAAAAAGCCCCTAAGGCTGCATTTTGGCCATTTCTCACTCATTCTTGAGAGCCAAAAACCCTAAAATAGTGTGCTAACCTTCGAATTGAGTCTTGGGAGTGACTTAGGAGCTTGATTAACATCTATTATTGCAAAATATCTTTGGATTTAAGGTATGATTTCCTCCCTTTCTTGATAAATTTCTTGGTTCTTGACCTTAAACCCCAAATAGCTTGAGGGCTTGATTTTAGCCACAAATTAGCTTTGTTTTCACCCCTTTTTGAGGGTTATGATACCTTGATCATGTATGAAATTTAGGTGACCTTGGAAATGTGATTTCCATAAATGGGACCCACTTGGGGTTTTTGATGTCGTTTTGGACGCAAAGCACAATGGTGTAATAAGGGTATCGTTATTCTTGTATTGATGAGTATATTATGATTTTGATAGCATGATAGGATTTTGAGATTGTAAAACAAAGTCAATAATTTGTTGAATGACTTAAGGATTTGTGGTTCGGCTTCAAGGCAAGATTTTGTCTACTCTTCTTCATAAGATGATGTGTGTTATATATTGCATGTGAAAGTGAATGTTAAGATTGATTATGGGTAGGATGACTTAGTCTTGATTATTGAATTTTAGGGATTAGATGAGGGTTTTGACCCATAAGATGAAGTGCTTATTACACTTTTAGAATCTTATTGCCTTTTTCCTAGATTGAACTAATTCATAGAATGGAGATGATATGATGCTAGTTATGGGATGTGGCTTTAGTATTGGAAGTATGATTAGTGTGATTAATCTTAGTTGGGCTAGTTAGTGATCTTTAAACCGTAATTTATGTGGAGTTTACTTTAATGCCCATATTTTTAGGTGGAAATTCCTAAATTATAATTTGTTATATAGTACTTGACATCTAGAAATCTTACTAGATACCTTAGCCTTGTTGGGGTATAAATTTCTTAAACATGGAAATTGAGGATTAGAAGTGGGTTCTATCGGGCCACCTTAGACTAAGACTTTGGCAGAGCGATTTAATTGTAAACTATTTAGTTTAGATTTTGTCTTTCACCTTTGAGAAGAAAATTAGTTAAAATTTTGGTGAAACTGTCACAGATATTTGCAAACTTATTCAAAGTTTTTCACTCTCCTAGTTGCATAATAAATCGTATGTGACTTGTTATAAGGAGATGCACTAATTTTTATAGGCAACATACAGCATGCTTGAGACCTATTTATCATCCGTTATGCCTAAGCTTCCCTTATTCCCCTGGAGCGGGAGAGTCCTTCTCATATTCTATTTAATTAATCTATTTGATAAGTTCAGTATGGAGTTTTAACTTTGTAGGACATCACCAAAGGTAATATCCACCGTGCTAGATCAAATAGGTGAAGTTAAAACTTGAACTTCAGCATTAGCACGATACTTTGTAGATAAAATGTTACCGCTGAAGAAGAGGAAGAAAAAGAATAAGAAGAAGAACTGCCAGGCTAGACTCCTGAATTATCTTATTCTCTTACATTGAGTAAGGTATAGCATTAGATCTTAGTAAAGTTGACTCTGTGCTTAAGTAACAGCAAGAGAAATCATGTTGTAGAACTACTAGGATAGACTCTTGAATTATCTTGTTCTCTTACATTAGGTAAGGTATAACATTAGATCTTAGTAAAAAGTCTATAAAAGTGTATTTGGAAAGTGATATATTAAGTATAGGAATGTAGATGACATGAGATTATTGTATAATTGTCACGACTCAAAAAAGATGTCATGATGGCATTTGTGAAGGTCGACAAGTAAGCTAAATCTCTAAAAAGGAAAGAAAAACCCAACCAATAGTCAATATAGTAAGATGAGATTCTAGAACGAAGTCAAGAAACCCAACCAGAAATGAATATAATAAGACGAGACTTCTAAAACAAAGTTAGGCTAACATAGCGGAAGTCTTAAACAAATCACATAGATCACCCAAAATTCTGGTGTCATAAGGTAAGAGCATCTAAGTACAGTATCCAAAACTGAAATGCAAAATTTCTTTCTGATCCAAAATAAAGGCAAGGTAAAAGATAGGATGACATTTGGAATTTGTCCTAAAAACTAGAACGAGCTAGTACCGCAAATCTGATTAACTCCACCTGAAACCTCAATTGCCACACATAAAACTTGAATTGAGATTTGCACTGAAAGGGCACAATACAAGTGAGTACTATCCACTGGTACGCATAGGAATCATAGGCCTACTGAGGAAAATAAAAAATAATACAATATAGAAAACTATGAGCACGTCACCTGCAAATGAATTTCTTTTAAATGGTAGTACACACCGTCTCCACTAATAGTTATATAACTACCAAAATGAAACAATACTGATATGCTTGAAAAGTATAGAAAACTAAACATATGTTAAGAAAAACTAAAAAGAATCATGAAAGATACATATGTAATACAATGCAATGACGAGAATGAGTTGAATTAGTGAGAGCCACCATATGACTTTCTGTATCCACCTACCAAGCTTGGAATTCGCTAGATAAGACTCATAGGGTTTGCAATCCATATACTATATCTCGAATCTCAACCCTCATCTCACCTCTCCGATTTATGTTCATGGAGAAGGCTTTTATCAAAATGTCTCTTCTTTTTCAAAATAGTGTTCCTTAATGATACTATTATCTCATGAATATATATGTATGGAATGAATAAACAGTGCTCACAATCAAATTAGTATGAAGATATCCAATCCATTCAATACTAATATAAGTGAGCCCAGAAAAATATGTAAGACATCATTAATGTCTATCAACCCCTAACTCAAGCATTTTTATTATGATAAGGGAAACTAATTCTCAATAAGGCTTACAATGAGAATTTAATGCCCTGTATGGGCATCATATCAAGAATAATAATATTTAAATTCACAGATAAGACCAATGATGTCAAAAAAATTCCTCACCGGGCAACACACAATATCAGATATCCCAAGTCAACAACAATAGATTATAAGCCCTCAATGGGAACAGAACAATAATAATCTCGAAATATAAATTCTATAATTATTTTTCCCAAATCATAGAATGGTTTTCTTATTTATTAACTATCTAGATCAATTTGAAAGAAGTTAGGCCATAACCTACCTCAAAATTACAAAATTCGAGCCAAAAGTCCTTCAACAAGGTGCTTTCCTATTTCAAACGGCCTTGGAATCAACTAAAATATAAAAATATAACATTTATCATTAAAAGAAAGCTATTGATATCCATATCGACCACATTCAAAATGGGTCTAAAACGGACTTGAAAAATGAGTTCAAAAGCAAGAGGAGAAAAATTATAATTTTATTTTAGAAACACACTTTTCAATTTTATAGAAGTCTACAATTGAAAACCCACGTGAAAACAAGGTTAAAACGAGGTTCAAATCAATGAAAATTATTTTTAAGCTTTATCGGCAAAGTACCAAAATTTTATTTTGAAATCATGATTAAAAGGTGTCACGACCTGAATACTCGGTTCATGATAGCACAAACTATAACCCACAGTAGGTAAGCCAATCTATAGTCCAAATTACTAGTAATGAACTACCAAGAGAAACGAAGAGAAAATGCAGAATAATTATGCTAATATATTAATATATATATATATATATATATTATCTCTATAATTTCAATTTTTTGGTTTAATCAAATTTATTTTTTGAAAACATAGAATTGAATTGTTTAATCAAATTTTTAAAATTTGAAATCAAACCAGTCCGAAAAATCAAAAAATAGAAATCAAAATTGAATTTTAATTTTGTTTTTAGTTTTTTTAGTTTGAACGAAAATATGTCTATCCCCAATAGATATGGACTTTATACTTAGTCAAAATGATCTCGTATAAAAGTTTTCATTGGGTTAAAAATATCGAATTTGGTATGCTAACATAGTTTGTTTGCACGCACGCAGTTCTGAATGATTGTCGAGGACCTGATCAAAGTTTGTATTAGACTTGGTCAAAATCTAATGGCACCTGATAGGACCACTTTAGCGCCCATGGGTTGCTTTAGTCTCCTTGGTCCAATGGTTAGAGTCCACTTAAAGCGGTCAATGGTTGCTAAAGTAATGCTCTCTTTAGCGCAATTGGGGCTGCTTTAAAGGCACCCTCTACCACAGCTAGACTACTTAAGCATTCACCTTGTCGCTTTAACGATAAGTGTTTTAGCACCCAGGTGTCCATTGTAGCCTATTTATCCTCTTTTTCCCTACCTGATTTTCCACCATTTTCACACTATATTAAGAGCTCAAAAGAAAGGAAAATTGGAAAATCATCCATAGAAGCTAAGGTAATCTAGCCTAACTCTCCTTGGTTATTTTCTATTATATTTTTTCATAAAATTCCATCCCAATTCATTGTAAAATTCATAGATTTAGGTCTTAAAATTTTTAAATTTAAGGGTTGATTTAAGACCCGATTTGTTCTCCATCTATGCTCAAATTTTGAGCAGATGTTCCTTGTCCTTCGAGGGACCTCGTGACGAATTCAATTTTTGATTTTGTTTGAGGGTCGCACATACTCATTTTTATGAAAATTTGAACACGACCTTTTATATAGAAATTTAGGTCTTGTTTTACTCATAATGATGTGTAGATTACATGACCTTTGATATTATTTTGGAATTGTGGAGTAAAGACAGAAAATTTGTTGGCCATTCAAGGATTTGTAGTTTGACATCGAGGTAGGCTTCGGTCTACTCTTCTTCATGAGATAGTATATTATATATCTTCCATATTAGATAAGGATGTTATGCTATAATTATGGGTTGAATATCGTGATGTAGCCTAAATTATGAGTTTCAGGAGTTGATGGGTGAATTGACCCTTGAGGTTAAATACTAATTATGCTTCTATAATTTTATTACCTCATGTTTCTAGTATGTTCAGAATAGTTGAGGTTAATAACCCTTTAGAATAAGGTTTTGTACTTGGTGGATTATGATGGTTTATGTACTTGGTGGATTATGATGGTTTATAAATTATGAAATGATCAAGCTAGTTATGTATTATTGGGCTCAATGCCGTGATTATGTTATTGCTTGGATCGTAAAAAGTATTTTGTCCTTGTAAAGGACGTGGTCGTAGTTTATAGACATTTAGATGTTTATTATCTTATTGTTTGGATAATAGCGATGTCATGTATGGATTTGGTACATTCATACTCACTAAAATTCTAAATGGTATGATTCCAACAAAAAATATCATTTTACTACCATTTTTTCTAATAAGGGGCTTTTTCCCACTTTTCACTTTTAAAATAAATTTCTTCATCATGGGAATTGTACCATCATAATGAATACTTTATGAACCTTTGAGACTAAAAATGATGTTTTAGAGATTTGACAAAGATAGATTTTGATCCATGATTTTGTTATTACTATTTACCTCGGTCAAGATTGATTTTGATCCTTTCTACACTTCAATGATGATTTAGTTCCAGAGTTTACCTCAGGCAATAGATTTATAGATGTACACTTTTTAGCCATGATTCTAACCCGTATGGTACTAGACGGAGTAGATTGATAATGATAATTGTTATTAGAAACCCCAGATCGGGACCAGGTCGGTGTGTAAGGGTAATCTTGAACCCCTAGGATCCTTGTATTCGTGATCTATCGTACTAGAGAAGAGAGGTCACTGTAGGTCCTACCTTTGCGAGCCATCGAGCTGGAGGAGGTGTATACACTGGATTACACTGTGGTAGTTGGTTCGGTTATAACAGTATGGTTTATACTTGCATTCATCCTTACATGTACATTGCCTATCACCAGTATGTACCTATATCTATCAGCCTTATAGAAGGGTTACAAAGATATATATGGTGAGTATTGCTTGTGGTGTATTGTACATTGATTGGTTTTCTTGGGTTATAGGTCCCGGTTCAGGCATTATTTATCCAGGCTAGCCAATTACTTTATATTATTAATTTTATTATGGTTAGTTTGTGACAAGATAATTATTGGAATTCTATTGATATTTGAGGTATGATCCTTGTTCCTTTACCTTACAATTATTTTAAAATGCATGACTATCCTATAGTTAGGCATTATAGTTTTAGACCCTTATTATGTTTTCACTAACTCCTACTATGATTTCAAGGACTTAGGATGCTAGTATGACTATTTAGGTTATACCTTTGAGTTATCCTTGTTTAAGTGTATGTATCTATTAATATGTAGTTATGGTATTACCATATATCCCTCTCTATAGTTATTTATTCATATTGTATATCCATTACTTGTCCTTGTAGACTACCATATATACTATGCTTCTACTTTTCAATTGTATAAAGGCCAGCAATATATGGTATAGTACTTAGGCCCCGAAGTATGACTAGAATTAGATAGTTACCTGATTGTGTACTATTTCTTGATATGTTAATTCTTGGTAAAATTGGTGTAGTTACATACTTTCTAGCATGTTATGTATATTTTCATTATCTAAGGAGATCAATCAATGATTGCCTACTGAGTACCATGTGTTTGGTACTCATACTAAATTTCTACACCCTACAGATCATAGTATGGGTTCTCGCCATTGTTGTGTACATCATGTAGAGAAACTATAGTTTGAAGGCATAGGGTGATATCCTAGTATTCAAAGTATTGCAATTCTCCCTCCTATGTACTAGACTAATCTCAATGTTTTATTAAGAGATGGGTTGTATCAATATTTTCATTTCGTAATTCATTTTGTAATTCTATTATATTAGAAGCTCTTGTATTGATTTCACTACGTTTTCGGACTATCTTTTGTATTTTATCCTTTTACCATATTTATTCCACATTCTTTATTTATTTCTCTTGATAGTCCATTACTAGTAGTTTTGGCCTATGGGTTAACTTAACTACTGGTGGGTTAGAGTAGGTGTTATCATGACTTGATAAATTAGGTCATGAAAAATTAGTAATAGAGCTAGGTCTACCCGAGTATTGGTACATAAAATAAGTGTGTAGTAGAGTCCTGAGGATCGGTGCAAAGATGTTTGCAACCTATATTCGAAAGGCTATAGGGAATTCTTAGGAAATTCTATTCTTGACTACTTATTGTGTTTTCATATTTCTATGAACCTCAATTAAGTTCTTTGACTCAATTTTGTCCGAGATGGACAATGCAAGGTTATCTGTAGATGTAGATGAGACTTTGGCATGCGTTTATACGGCTTCAGTGCAGTGTCGGACTAGGGAGTTAGGGGTTGATGTTGAAAATCTTCAGCGTCAGAAGAATTTAGGTCTAGCCCAAGCTCTAGTCTAGTTTGTGATCGTTTCAACCTTTTGAGATTCAATATTAGGGATATCAAGTATTTTTGTTGATACATCATAGCCAGGGATGACATTTGGTTCATCATGTAGTTCTTAGGACAGAGTTGGGTTTATTTCTATTCATAGGTTTTCTTATTGGTTTTAGAGTATGAAATTGGGTTTCTTCAGTGGGCCAAACATATTCCTATTCCATATCCTTCACAACATGACATAGTGTATGTATTTATTAGTGGATTAGCATTGCCACTTTATTTGGCGTCTAAGCACTTGATAGCAGATCGGTCTTTCTTCTGTCAGGTCGTTGATAAGAGGCCATGTCACTATTATAGTGCTATTAGTATTCCATTTGGGAGTATGGGTCCTTCAAGAAAAGGTGAGCTTTACTTGTAGCCTATCAGTTCTACGCAAGTAATGTTTTAGTCTATGTGTGGCTCTTAAATTAGTCATGGTGAGCACAATAGGCAGAGTTCTCACTGGACCTTGTAGCGTATTTGGTATGAGTCTTCAAGCCATGAAGGTTATTCTGGGTTAGAAGTGACAATATCTTAGAGTATTTTGGGAGCTTCTTTTAGTTGTGGCAATATGGGACATTGATCTAGAGAGCGCCCCAAATGTGAATTGGTTGTTTAGAAAGATTTAGTATACGTTCCTTGCTCGCCTAGAGTACCTTACGTATGCTATGATTGTGAGGAGCATGGTCATTTCAGTTGGGAGTACCCTTGACATCAGTTGATTAGCCAATTAGGGCCAGCTTATATTTCTTACTAGGTTAAGGCTTTAGGGGTTTTGCTACGACTATAGAAAGATCAATCACTAATCTAGAGATTATCTCCGACATTAGATTATTAGTCATTCAACTCATTCAGATTAGTCTTGGAATTTTGTGGCACCTTCTGTCAGAGATAGTGTCGTTAGTGCCACAGTTGGTGATTCAAATAGTCAGTCTGAGTTTGGACACTTTTAGATTGATTTTCCCTCGAACCCTTTAGGCACATAAATTTGGATTTCACCACGACAGGTATGGTTTTATATCCTGCCTTTAGCTTTTCATTTGTGTGTATGGGGTTCTTGTACCTATCGATGATTGTAGACATTTATAGGTTCATATCGATTATTGTGTGACTTTATATAGAGTTTATGATTCTAGGTCTACTCTCGTTGATTATTTTCTTTAGTAGTGGAAGGAGTGGATCATTGTTGATATTTTCCCTATGGGTGTAGCATTTGGATTCGAGTCTCATTTATCTTGTTATAAGGCTTTCTTATGGACTCATATTGGTACTTTCTATTAATTTTCATTGTTGTA
The DNA here is from genome assembly GCF_002878395.1 of Capsicum annuum. Classification (NCBI taxonomy): domain Eukaryota; kingdom Viridiplantae; phylum Streptophyta; class Magnoliopsida; order Solanales; family Solanaceae; genus Capsicum; species Capsicum annuum. The sequence continues at coordinate 69,811,649 of NC_061115.1, forward strand.
CCACCTACTCTTTATACTGATGCTTATATTATTTTTGTTACTATTGTCATTACTTGATGTTTATTGATACTCTTTTGGTAGACGTCTAGAACTCGTACTATGAGCTGTAGGCTTCAGTAGTGTAGTATGAGTACCAACATATGGTACTTAATAGGCAACTGCCAATGAAGCTCTAAAGATAAATATAAATGACATGAAAGCCGGAATGTAAACTATCCATGTAACTAACCTAATAAAACTATGGAGGCAATAAGAATACAATACTACTATTCTAGCCATACTCAGGAACCTAAGCACTATACCACATATCGGTGGCCAATATATAAATAAAGCATAGAAGAAGGATATATAGTAGTATACAAGACTAAGAAATGGATATACAACATGAATAAATGGAGAGAGGGATATATAGTAACACTATAGTTACAGGTATTTATACAAAAACATAAACAAGTCTAACTAAATGGTACAACCTAAAGTAGTCATTTAGTATCTTAGGCTTCCTAATCGTAGTAGGAAATAGTTTTAATGACCCTCTAGGTCATTTCTTTTATTTATATGCATTTTCAATATTTCAAGCCTTTCTACAACAACTACAGATTATTTAGGTCTTACAGGAGCTGTCGGTTCAGTTATCAAATAATTTGTTTGAATTTTAGGATCATTTCCTTGTTTTGGAGCTTTTACTACTACGGATTTATCCTCGGACTAAAACTCCTAGTAGATGACCTTGAATTAGAATTTCAATAGCACCATTAGCTCTAGAACGTTGATTTTATGCTAGCGGGATCCATGGTCAGGTTCTGAGACTTTCAGACTCATTTTGGATTATTAGGTGGATTATATTAAAAATGAAATTATATATTAGGGATGGGCATTTGGTTTGTTCGATTTGATTGTTTAATATTGGTTTGGTTTCTAGGTTTTCAGATTAACAAAAATGACTATTGTAATCAAATCTAAATGAAGTGGGTTTGGTTCGTTTCTACAAATTCAGTTCGGTTATTTCAATTTTGAAGATTAAAGTAGTAAGCCCTTCTTTGTCTTGACTAGGCATTTGAAATTGGTGATTTTTTTAGAAAAATTATTTTTTTTGAACCTATTTTTCATTCCTAAATATAGATAACTCAACATGCATGAGTTATTTAGGGATGTAACATAGAGTGTTACTTAGGGATGCAACATACACTAGTTACTTAAGAACGATCGTGAACTGACTCGACACTCGTTGTCTTTGAGGAACCGCTGAAACAATGAGTGTTGAAATGAATACTTAGGGATGTAAGACATTAGGGCTATTCTGTATTTATACTTAATAATGAATAGAGGGTTATATATATATAAATATATATATTATCTCTATAATTTCAATTTTTTAGTTTAATCAAATTTATTTTTTGAAAACACAAAATTGAATTGTTTAATCAAATTTCTAAAAATTTGAAATCAAATCCAGTCCAAAAAATCAAAAAATAAAAATCAAAATTGAATTTTAATTTTGCTTTTAATTTTTTTAGTTTGAATCACAATATGTCTAGCCCCAATAGATATGGACTCTACACTTAGTCAAAACGATCTCGGATAAAAGTTTTCATGGATTCATTAAGGTCAAAACATTGAATTTGGTATGTTAACATAGTTTGATTGCACGCACGTAGTTCTGAATGAATCTCGAGCACCTAATCGAAGTTTGTTCTGTACTTAGTCAAAATTTTGTGGATGGCATCTAATATGACTGCTTTAGCGCCCATGGGTCGCTTTAGCTGCCTTGGTCCAATGGTCAGAGTTCGCTTAAAGTAGTCAATGGCCACTAAAGCAATGCTCGCTATAGCACCATTGGGGCCGCTTTAAAGGCACCCTATACCATTGCTAGACTGCTTAAGCATTGATGTTGCCACTTTAGCGATAGGAACTTTAGCACCCAGGTGTCGGTTGTAGCCTATTTATCCATTTTTTCCCTACCTAATTTTCCACCATTTTCACACAATATTGAGTGCTCAAAAGAGAGGAAAAACGGAAAATCATCCAAAGAAGCTAAGGTAATCTAGCCTAACTCTCCTTGATTTTTTTCTACTATATTTTTTCATCAAATTCCATCCTAATTCATAGTCAAATTCATAGATTTAGGTCTTAAAATTTTTAAATTTAAGGGTTGATTTGAGACTCGATTTTTGCTCCATCTATGCTCAACTTTTGACGGCACATTCCTTGTCTTCTGAGGGACCACGTGACAGATTCAATTTTTTATTTTGTTTGTGGGTCCCACAAGATCATTTTTATCCAAAGTTGAACGCGTCCTTTTATATAGCAATTTAGGTCATGTTTTACTCCTAACGATATGTAGATTGCTATTTTGATAACTTGATATTATTTTGGAATTGTGGAGCAAAGACAGACAATTTATTTGCGATTCAAGGATTTGTGGCTCGACATCGAGGTATGCTTCAGTCTACTCTTCTTCATGAGATCATGTATTATATATCTTTAAAGTTAGATAGGGATATTAAGATGCAATTTAGGATAGAAAACCATGTTAGATAGAGATGTTACACTACAATTATGGGTTAAATATAGTGATGTAACCTAAATTATGAGTTTTAGGAGTTGATGGGTGAATTAACCCTTAAGGTTAAATACTAATTATGCTTCTATAATTTTATTTCCTCAGGCTGCTAGTATGTTTACAATAGTTGAGGTTAATCACCCTTTAGTACAAGGTTTAGTACTTTACTTGGTGGATTATGATGCTTTCTAAATTATGAAATGATCATGGTTGTTATGTATTAATGGGCTTAATGTCATGATTTTGCATTTGCTTGGATCAAAAAAAGTGTTTTATCCTTGTAAAGGATGTGGCAATAGTTTATAGACATTTTGATGCTTATAATCTTATTATTTGGATAATAGCGATGGCATGCATGGATTCGGTACATTCATACTCACTAAAACTGTAAATGGTACGATTCCAACAAAATATATCATTTTACTACTATTTTTTCTAATAAGGGGCTTTTTCCCACTTTTCACTTTTAAATTGAATTTCTTCATCATGGGAATCATACCATTATAATGAATACCTTATGAACCTTTGAGACTAAATATGATGTTTTAGAGATTTGACCAAGATTGATTTCGATCCATGATTTTGTTATTACTATGTACCTCGGTCATGATAGATTCTGATCTTTTCTACACTTTAATGATGATTTAATTCTAGAGTTTACCTCAGGTAATAGATTTGTAGATATACACTTTTTTAGCCATGATTTTAGCTCGTATGGTACTAGACGGAGTAGATTGGTAATGATAATTGTTATTAGAAATCCGAAATCGGGACCAGGTCGGTGTAAGGGTAATCCTAAATCCCTACGGTCCCTTCATTCATGAGCTATCGTAATAGAGAAGAGAAGTCGCCATAGGTCCTACCTTTGCGAGCCATCAAGCTAGGGGAGGTGTATACACTAGGTTACACTATGGTTGTCGGTTCGATTATAACAGTATGGTTTATACTTTGCATTCATCCTTCTATACATATTACCTATCATTAGTATGCGCCTATATCTATCAGCCTTATGGAAGGGTTACAAAGGTATAGGTGTTGAGTATTGCTTGTGGTGTATTGTAAGTTGATTGGAATTTTTAGGTTATAGGTCCCTGTTTAGGAATTATTTGTCTAGGCTAGCACCTTACTTTATATTGTTATTTTTACTATGGTTAGTTTGTGACAAATTAATTATTGGACTGCTATTGATATTTGAGGTATGATTCTAATTCCTTTACTTACAATTATTTTAAAATGTATGATTATCCTATAGCTAGTCATTATGGTTTTAGACCCTGATTATGTTTGCACTAATTCCTACTATGATTAGGAGGACTTAGGATACTAGTATGACTACTTAGGTTGTACCTTTGAGTTAGCCTTGTTTATGTATTTGTATCTATTAATAGGTAATTATGGTATTACCTTATATCCCTCTCTACAATCATTTGTTCATGTTGTATATCTATTTCTTGGCCTTGTAGACTACTATATATAGCATTCTTCCGCTCTTCAGTTGTATAAAGGCTACCAGTATATGGTGTAGTACTTATGCCTCAGAGTATGACTGGAATAAGATAGTTACCTTATTGTGTACTCTGTCTTGCTTTGTTAAGTCTTGGATATTTTAGTGTAGTTATATTCTTTCTTGCATGTTATGTATATTTTCATTTTCTTTGGAGCACAGTCGGCGATTGCCTATTGAGTACCATGTATTTGGTACTCATACAACACTTCTACACCCTGTAGATCATAGTATGGGTTCTCTCTATTGTTGTGTACATCATATAGAGCAACTATAGTTTGAAGGCATAGGGTGAGATCCTAGTATTCGAAGTATTTCTATTCTCCCTCCTATGTATTAGTCTAATCTTGATGTTTTATTAAGAGATGGGTTGTATCAGTCTTTTCATTTAGTACTTCATTTTGTAATTCTATTACATTAGAATCTCTTGTACTAATTTCACTAGATTTTGGGACTATCTATTGTATTTTAGCCTTCTACTATATCTATTCCATATTCTTTCTTCATTTCTATTGGTACCTATTGATGGGTGAGAGTAGGGGTCATCATGGCCTGGCAAATTGGGTCATGACAAATTAGTAATAGAGTTAGGTCTACCCGAGTATTGGTACGGGAGGTAAGTGTCTTGTAGAGTCCTGCGGTTTAGTGCAAAGAGGTTTGTAAACAATATTCAAAAGGCTATAGGTCATTCTTAGGAAATTATATTCTTGACTGATTATTGTGTGTTTGTATTTCTATGAACCTCAAGTAAGTTCTTTGACTCCATTTTGTGCTAAATAGATAATGTAAGGTTATCTATAGATGCAGACGAGACTTTGGCAAGGTTATCTATAGATGAAGACAAGACTTTGTTCTCGACATCAATTGATCCGCCAATTAGGTCCAGCTCATATTTCTTAGCAGGTTTAGACTTTAGGGGTTTGCTATGACTATAGAGAGATCAATCACTATTCTAGAGCTTATCTTCGACATGGGATTATTAGTTATTCAACACATTTAGATTAGTCTTGTCATTTTGTAGAACCTTCTATCATAGATAGTTCTCTTAGTGCCACAGTTGGTGATTTAAATAGTTAGTTTGAGTTTGGACCCTTTCAGATTGATTTTCCCTCGAACCCTTTCAGTACGTAAATTTGGATTCATCATGACAGGTATGGTGTTATATCCTTCCTTTAGCTTTTCATTTGTGTGTATTGGCTTCTTGTTCCCATCGATGATTGTAGAGTTTTATAGTTTCATATCGATTATTATGTGCCTTTATATTGAGTTTATGATTATAGGTCTACTCCTATAGATTATTTTCTTTAGTAGTGGATGGAGTGGATCATTATAGATATTTTCCCTATTGGTGTATCATTTGGGTTCAAGTCCCACTTACCTTGTTATGAGGCCTTCTTATGGATCTATACTGGTACTTTCTATTGATTTTCATTGTTGTGCCACCTACTCTTTATACTGATATTTATATTATTTTTGTTACTATTGTCATTTCTTGATGTTTATTGATACTCTTTTGTTAGACGTCTAGACTAGTAGTATCTAGTTAGAATTTCCCTTCCTAGTGATTCTCATTCATTATCTTAGGCGGATAGCTTGGTTTGAGAATTTCTTTCTTATAGCAACGTGAGGTTTATTATTTTCCTTTTTTGTTGGGTATGCTAGATCGATTGTAGAGTTGATGATGGTAGTGAAGGTAAGCTGTCCTTCATTTGTTCAGTTATGGTTCTAGAGTTGGTGATTAGGTTGTATAGACATTTCTGAGATCAACCAATTTGGGTTTCATTCTTCCAATTTGACTAGTTCATTGCACCATAGTACTTTTGATTTTGATATTGAGAAATCTTGGATACATCTTTCAGGTTTGTCAGGTTTGTCTTATGGTTATAGTTTGCTCATAGTATTGGAGTAGAGTTGAATGCTCTGTTCTTGCCGTGATGTAGTTTTTATCTTAGAAGAGTTAAGAGAGTTAGAAATAGGTGATCTTTTTAGTGACCATTTTCTAAGTTGGTAACTGAATGTTTGTTGCTGAGGTGGAGTATTGGATAGGACAGTTTTTGGCAAAAGTTGCATTCTATTGAGTTCCTTGAGTTTTGGCTATTACTAGTCCTATTTATGGCCTTGGTAAGTTCTTGAGTATGCCTTAATGATTCATGTACTTCAGCAGTTATGGAACAGATTACTTGTGTTACCAGCATGTGGCTTATCCTCTACGGTGATTAATGCTTTAGCTGTGTTTCATTTTTAATTTTGACAAAATATAGTAAGGCGTATCTTCAGGTCTTCTTTGGGTAGTTGAGATCGAGTGGTTCATCCTTGGCATCGAGATTTCAACTTGGAGTTGTAGAGCTTGGGTGCAACTTTTATTTTCAGATTTGCCTTAATTGGGATTTCATCTATAGATTGGTTAAGCCTACTCTTTGCTTACCTATTCAGTCTTCTTTAGTTCAGATGTATTGTGGTTGATAGGTGTTCACATGGTAGTCCGATTGGCATGGTATTAGTTCCATCAACTTTGACCTCAAGTTATAGTTATCATCAAGATTTTTGGATAATTTTCTCAGCGAGAGTGGTATGCGTGAGTTGAAATCATCCTGGATTTATCCTTGACTTATATGACATCCTAGAGTGGATCATTTTGCGGTAAGAGTATGTGCTTCAGACTCCTGACAAGAAGTCTCAAAGATTATCTAAACTAGTTATAACATTGACATAGATTGCAGACCTTGGTTATCTCCATTTGTGTTCCCAAGTAGTGCCTTAGGGGCTTATTCTCCTGCTTTCCATTATGGATTTTTAGTGGATTAGCTTTAGTTCTTCAAGGTTAGTGTGATAGCATTGCTTAGGCAGGACTTGAGTTACTTTTTTCTTATTTTGGAGTGAATAATAGGTTTGGAAATGAAAAAGATAGTTATATTTGGATTTAGAGTTGGTTTCATAACTCATGCCTTGGTTTGCCTTTTGCTTGGATGAATTTTTTATTGATTGTGATGGTATCGCTGTGGTATCAGTGTTTCATGGTTTGGATTTGCATGCATTAACCTTTCTTTACTCAGTTGAATGCCAGTTGGTTGTTGAGGTTGAATTTTGGCTATTTGAGAGTGAAGTGTGAAAGTTGGTTGGAAACGGGATTCCTATAGCAAAATCCCTTGAATGCGTTGTTTCATTTTGGAGGTTATCTAGGGATCATTCTCGGGGCATGCGGGGCCAATACCTAGTCCCTTTGAATTTTTTTGCTTCTTCTAGCCATTTTATTTTATAGACAAAAGTCTCTTTAGTAGTGGATATTGTAATGACCTTCCAAGTCATTTCCAAGATTTATACGTATTTCCAACATTTTTAGCCTTCCCACAGAAGCTACAAATCATTTATGACTTGCCAAAACTATTGGTTCAGTTATTAGACAGTTCTTTGGATTTTAGGCTCGTTTCCCATTTTTGGAGCCTTTATTGTTTAGGATTTGGTCTTAGAACAAAACTCCTAGTAGATGACTTCAGATAAGAACTCCTACAGCCTTATCCACTCTAGAATAGTGATTTTACTATAGGGGACCCTTGGTTCAAGTCCAGAGGCTGCCTAACTCACTTTAGGCTATTGGGCGGACTATGTGAAAAATGGAACTATAAGTGTGGGCGCCACACTTAGTTGAAACAATCTCGGATGAAATTTTTGATGATTCAATTAGGTCCAAACATCAAATTTTGTACAATGGCATAGTTTTTTTGCGGGCATGAGATATCGAATGAATCTCGAGCACCCGATCAAAGAATGTTTTGGACTTGGTTAAAATCAGGTGCATGGAACTTGATATGACCAATTTAGTGTGTATTGCTCCAGCTTATCACTAAATGGTTTAGTGCCAATGGGTCGCTTTAGCAGCCCTGGCCCAATGTCGGGGTCTACTCAAGTCGTCAAACACTAAAGTAGTGCTTGCTTTAGTGCCATTGGGAATGCTCTAGTTTCAACTACTATTTTTGCCAGACCTCTTAAGCGGTCATGTTGCAGCTTTAGTGGTAGACACTTTAGTGCCCAGGGATCGCTTAAGATGACACCTGTAGCCTATTTATCCTCTTTTTCCCCACCCAATTTTTCATCATTTCTTCTACTATTTGCACACCATATTAAGAGCTCAAAGCAACGAAAAAGTAAGAAATCATCCATAGAAGCTATGGTAAGCTAGCGTAACTCTCCTTGGTCATTTTCCATTAATTTTGCTAGTTATTTTCCATCCAAATTCATAGTAAACTTCTTAGATTTAGGTCTTAAAATTCCTAAACTTTAAGGGTTGATTTGAGACCCAATTTTTGCTTTGTTTGTGCTCAACTTTTAGGCACACATTCCTTATCCTTCGGGGGGCCTAGTGACATATTCAATTTTGGAATCTGTTTACAGACCTCACAAGCTCGTTCTTGACCTGACACTTTATATAGCAATAGGGGTCTCTTTTTATTCTTAACAGCATGTAAATTAATATTTTGATATCGTGACAACATTTTAATATTTTGGAGCAAAGACAGACGATTTGTAAGCGATTCAAGGCTTTTCGATTCAATATCGAGGTAGGCTTTTGTCAACTCTTCTTCATGAGATAGTGTATTATATATGTTGTATGTTGGATGGGGATTTTAGTATGTGATTGTGGGTAGAATGCCGTGACTTAACCTAGTATGAGTTTGGAGAGTAGATGGGTGACTCGACCCTTAAGGTGAAATACTCATTATGCTTGTAGGATCCTATTTCCGTTGGTTTCTAGTATATTTATACATAGTTAAGTTTAATAACCCTTTAGCACAAGTTTACTGCTTTACTTCGTTGATTATGGTGATTTCTAGAATTATGATATGATCATGTCGATTAGGTATTATTGGGCCCAGGGCCGTGATTCTGATATTGATTAAATTTTGGGAAGTGTTTTATCCTTGTAAAAGGGGCTACCGTAGTTTATAGATATTAGATGCTTATAATCGTATTGTTTGGATACTAGTGATGACATGCATAAATTAGGTACATTCATGCTCACTAAAACTGTATATGATACAATTTCAACTAAAAATATTATTTTGATACTATTTTTTCTAAAAAGGGGTTTATTCCCACTTTTCACTTTTAAAATGGATTTTTTCATAACGAATATTGTACCATCTTAATGAATAACTTATGAACCTTTGAGACTAAAAATGATGTTTTAGAGATTTGACCCAGATAGATTCCGGTCCACTGTTTTGCTACTAATATTTACCTCGGTCGATAGAGATTCTGACCATTTCAACATTTCTATGATGATTTACTCCTAAAGTTCAGCCCTAGACAATGGATTTAAGGACTTACACTTTTAGTCACAGTTCTAGCCCGTGTATTTCTATATATATATATATATATATATATATATATATAATAGAGTAGATTGATTATGATGATGGTTATTGAAAATCTTGGATTGGGACCAGGTCGGTGTATACGGGTAATCCTAAACCCCCTAGAAGCCCCTTCATATGTGAGTCGTCATGCTAGAGAGAGAGGTCATTGTATGTCTTTCATTTGTGAGCTATCGAGCAAGAGGAGTTGTGTACACTAGGTTACACTATGGTACTTTGTTCGGTTATGCAGTGTGGTTTATACTTTGTATTCATCCTTTCATGTGCAGTCCCTATCACCAGTATGCGCATGTATCTATCAGCCTTATGGGGGATTGCATAGGTATAGGTGACGAGTATTGCTTGCGGTGTGTTGTGTGCTGATTGGACCCTTCAGGTTATGGGGCCCAATTTAGGTATTGTTTATCTGGACTAGATGGTTACTTTATATTATTATTGTTATTATGGCTAGACGGGCTTCGTATCCCAGAAGGCTCAATTAGCACACGACACAAAGCAAACAATACTCATAACATATACCTATGCAACCCCTATAAGGCTGATAGATATATGAACCAAACAACATATATGTGATAGGCAAGGCGCATGCAAGAATGAATGAAAAGTAAATCCATAATACCATAACTGTTATGAGCTCTATAAATTAACCCTGTGTATACACTTCCTCAAGCTCGATGACTTGCAAAGGCAGGACCTACAGTGACCTCTCTTCCCCGTCATGATGGATCACTAACAAAGGGGCCTCTAGGGGATTCGGGAGTACCCGTATACACCCACATAGTCCTTATCTAGGATTTTTAATAATAATCATCATCATCACTATATTCCGTCCAGTATCGAAGAGGTGTATATATAATTAGTGCTAAGACTCAAATAGTGGCTAAAAGAGTTTAAGTCCGTAAATCCATTGCTCGGGGGTAAACTCCTGGACTAAATCACCATAAAAGTGTAGAAAGGGTCGGAATCTCTCTCGACTGAATTAATTAGTATTAGTAAAATTGTGTATCAGAATCTATCTCGATCAAATCTCTAAAATGTAATTTTTAATCCCAAAATCTCATAAATCATTCATTAAGGCGGTACATTTCTAGTTATGAAAGAATCCGCTTTAAAAGTTAAAAGTGGGAATAATTCCCTTTTTATGAAAAACAGTAGTAAAATCATGTTTTTAGTTGGAATTGTACCATTTAGCGAGCATAAAAGTACCGAATCTATGTAATGCCATCACTAGCATCCAAACAATACAACTATAAGCATCTAAATGTCAATATACTAAACCACGTCCTTTACAAGGATAAATCACTCACGTGGAATTCAACTAATATCATAATCATGACATTAGGCCAATAATATATAACCGCCATAACTATATCATAATCTGGGAAACCATCATAATCCACCAAGTCAGGTAGTAAACCTTAAAATAAATGGTTATTAGCCTCAACTATGCCTAACATGCTAGTAACCTAGTGTAATGGGATTCTAGAAGTATAATAAGTATTTCTCTTTAAGGGTCGAATCACCCTTATATTCCCCAAACTCATAATTTTGATAAAGTCATGGTGTTATACCTATAATCACGTCCTGACCTCCCTATATAATATGCAACATATATAACACCCTATCTCATGAAGAAGAGTAGATAGACGCCTAGCCAATGCTGAAACACCAGTCCTTGAATCATCCACAACTTATTCGCCTTTTCTCCATGATCTGAAAATGTCACCATGCTATCAAAATAGTACTCTTCATGTCATAAGGAGTAAAAACAGACCCATATTTCTATATGAAAGGTCAAGTCACAATTTGGATGGAGAACAAGCCCATGCGGCCCGCGAACAAAATTTAAAATTGAATCCGTTATGAGGACCCTCGAAGGATAAGGAATGTGTGCTCAAAAGTTGTGCACAAATGGTGCATGAATCGAGGCCAAAATCAGCCCCTAAATTTTAGGGATTTAAGGACTTAATTTCAAAGAATTTAACATAAAATAGGATAAAAATTGATGGAAAAATTAATAGGCAATGACCAAGGACTGTTTGGCTAGCTTTCATTATCTTCAATGGACGATTCCTTATTTTTTTTCCTCTTTTTGATCTCTCAAATTAGTGTAAAAATGATGAAAGAGATGAAAAATCGAGTGGGGGAAATAGGATCTAAAAGCCTCAAGGTGACGGTAAAGTGGACAACTTAATGCTAAGGTCCCTGTTACTAAAGTGCTTAGCAGCTTCGTGCGGGTACCATTAAAGCGGCCCCAATGGTGCTAAAGCGGGGTTCGAAGGCCCCCTTGCCGCTAAAGTAAGCCTTGCTAAATAACCTAGGCTGCTTAAGCGGCTCATAGAGAGCTAAAGCACATTCCGCTAAAGAAGCTACCTGAGCGCTTAAGTTGGTGCATCAATTACCTGATACCATATTTTGCATAGTCCGAAAATAGACTTCGATTGGGAGCTCGAGATTCGTTTGAAACCCTCGTGCATGCAAACAAACTATGCTACTACACCAAATTTGACGTAACGGACTCAATGGAACCATAAAAACTTTTGTTTGATAGCGTTTCAAATAAATGTAAGGCCCACACCTATAGTTCCATTTTTCATATAATCCGTCCAATAGCCCTGAAGGAGTCTAAAAGCCTCAGGACCTAAACCAAGGGACCCCCAGCATAAAATCAATGTTACAAAGTTGATGGCGCTTTCAAAATTCTTACCAGAGGTGATCTATTTAGAGTTTTGGTCTGAGACCAAATCCTAAACAGTAAAAGCTCCAAAATAGGAAAATGAGCCTAAAACCCAAACAAACTATTCAATAACCAAACTAATAGTTCTGGTAAGTCAAAAATGACTTGTAGCCGCTATGGGAAGGCTCAACATGCTAGAAATGCATGCAAGTCTAGGAAATAACCTAAGGGGTCATTACAATATCCTATACTAAAAAGACTTTCATCCACGAAAGTGAATCAATAAGAGGAGCACAAAAGCTCGAATAAATGAGGTTTTAGGCCCATATGATCCAACTAAGACTCCCCAGATAACCTACAAGATGAAATAACACTTCGAAGGGATTTTTACATAGTCATCCATTCTTCAACCAACTTCCTTTCTTTACTTCTAAAACAACCAAAACTCACCCTCCATAAGTAACCGACCCCTAAAGGAACCTTGGAGGGCTGGTGTATGTAAATCCGAACCATAACACACTAAGACTACACCAATATTTTTATAATAAAGTGAAAAACCATCCAAACTAAAGGCACCCCAAGTCATGAATCATGCAAGCAACTCTAATATCTATATTCAACCTTCATTTGCCTTTCCAACCCTACTATCCATTCCAAACCAAGAAGAAGGTCACCCAAGTCCTGACCAGACAAATACATCACATTAACGTCGAAGAATTGAAGGTGATCCTTCCAAAATCCATAATGAAAAGCACAAGCATAAGCCTATAACGTGCTATCTAGGTACACAAATGGAAATAACCAAGGTTGCAATCTGTACCGATGCTATAACTATTTCAGACGACCATCAAAACTGATAGCTAGCTTTCTAATGCTCACAGACACACCCTAGAATGATCCTCTCCATGATGTCTCATTAATTAAGGATGAAGCCATGCTAAATCCGACTCAAGTGTACTACTCTCGCTGAGTAGATCATCTAAAAACCTAATGAAAATTGAAAATCAAGCTTTTGGTTGAATGAACCAACACCATGCCCATGGTCTATCGTCTGAACACCTATTAACCACAATAGGTAGACAAGAAGTAGAATTATCCATCCTATAGATGAAACCCAACTAAGGCGAATCCAGAAAGGAAGGTTTTAGTAAGCTCTACAACTTTTAGCTGAATCTCAATATCAAGGTTAAACCGTCCGATCTTACCAATCCATACTAATCCCTGTAGATGGGTATGAACCCATACTCTACATATATATCATAACCCTCAAGCCACTAGTCCAAAGAAGTCACATCTAGCGGGAGCCAATAAGTCCAATATGAGGACAAATACTTAAATCACATTCATTATCCAAGATTTGGCATAACCCCACCGGGTTATGCCAGAGTCGAAGCCAAAATATTGTTGAAGAACAAAATCACAATAGAGGATATATCACTAAATGAAAACACAAGAAATCAAATCTATATCTGCTGGAATGAACCACCATAGCATACCCAAGAACGCACCATGATTGCAACTCATACTAGCGATAACCAAAACTTAAGAAACTTGAAGAATTGCAACCACTAGAACAAGAACCACATCTGACAAGAATGGAGTACCTAACTCCATATCGATACTAAGATCAAAGCCACTACCATGAGTCAAATCCAACAAACATGAAAGGTTGATCAAAGACCTCTCGACATCAATGTGAAAACCACTACTAGGTGATGAACTAGTCAAATCAGAAGAACGAACACTAAACTGCTCAATCTTAATAATAGGCTACTTAACGAAATCGCCAACTCTAGACCAATAATAGAACCACAAAAATACAACTAAACATCACTACCGTAACCCACTCAAAAATTGGTCTAGCCTCACCAACCAAAGTGGAAAATGACCAACCTTACTTTTCGACAAGAGAGAAATCCTCCAACCAAGCTAACCGCTTAGGCCGATTAACAAGAATCGTGAGGAAGGTAATTGTAACTAGATAATGCTAATCTAGTCATCTACCAAGCAACGATCGATCAACATCAAATAATGAAAATAATAAAAAAAATTGTATAAACATCAATATCAAGAGCAACTGGTACCAAAAATAAAATTAATAGTAAGTAACACTATAGAGCTATAAAAAGGCAATTTTTCCACTATAAATGGGATTCGAACAAAATATTACACACTAGGGAAATACCAATACTGATCCACTCTATCCACTACTAAAAGAAACATCTATGGGGGTAGTCATATAATTATGAACTCTATGCCAAGACATACAACGTTCAACATAACCCTACTATTGCACATAATCATCGATGTGTAAAAAAAGCTAAATAAATTGAAATAAAAAGGGAAAGGTATGAAATAAAAAAGTGCACCTATCATGGAGGAAATCAAAGTCACTTGCCCAATGTGCTGATGGAGTACAAATTTGAGCAGGAATCAACTGAGGCACTAAGTGCACTATCTCTAATAGAAGGTTTCACAACACTATACGACCGATTCGGGCAATTTAAATAAGTAATAATCTCACACCGATGACAATCTCAAGTCTAGTGACCTATCTTATTGTAGTCGTAGCAAACCTCTAAAGCCCTAACTTGGGAGAAATACAAGCTAACCCTAACTAGCTAATCAATCGACGTCGGGGGTACTCCCCACTAATATGCCATCCTCTCTGCATTCACGACACACACCAATAGCCCTAGTCTACCTTCCTAGTCCAATGATACACTAAAACTCTAGAAACATATGTCAATGTCCCATCCTTATTTATAGGTAACCTCATCTTATCCATTTGGGATATAATAAAGTCAAATAATGTACTTATATCTCATAGAAGTATGGGTTCACGATAAGAAATCTAGAATAAAATTTCCTAAAAATGACATGTAGCCTTTTAAAGATATGTTACGAATGTCTCCGCACCATTCACATAACTCTACTAGACACTTAGAACTTGTACTAACTGTTATGACCTAAAAACCAAGGGTCATGATGGCACTTCTCGTTGCAAGCCTTGACAAGTAAGCCTCTTACCCAAAATGACATAAAAGGAAAGATAATACCAACACCTAAGGCAAGACTCTTACAATGTATTCGACTGCACATATATAGAAAAAATAAGAGATACACAACCAAAGATACAATATAATATCCTAAACCTGGTATCATAGTGTAAGAACCAACTATTACAACTCGAAGTCCAAATATACATAGAATATCCAAAAAGGAAAAAAAAACTCTATATCTAAATAAAATAAGACATACTCTAGATAGGAAAAGGTAGTGGTCAACTCTGGATGCATAGATCAATCACTACCTCGAATAGACTCCAAGTACCACCTGAATTAACCATCGTATGGCATACTCGTATCTGGATCTATGCTGAAAGGGTGTAGTAGGGGTGAATATGGTCCCCTTTTACTCAGTAGGTATCATAAGTATAAAATTTATAAATCTAGAACAACTAAGTTACCAACCTAAAATCATCCTTCTGAATCTATTGGTTCAGTCCATTTTGCCATCCAATGTGTAGATCAATGAATATTGGTAAAAGTCAACTCTAAGTCTTTTCAAACCACAAAAAACCACAAACTCGCACGAATCAACTGTACTAATAATCCCTATACCCCAGAAATACTGCAAAGCAACTATGAGGAGGGCTAAAATAGTCAAATCACACAAATATAAATATTTCACACAAATCACCAATAATTAGGTCATTACATCATTTACCACTAAGAATCTAGTTCGTCCTTGAACTAAGGGCAATAGAAATACCTAGATCAGTGAAAAGCTAGGGATAACTACTACACATATCAGGCTCAACCTCCTCGGTAGACTGATCTACAGGATGATGTATCCACTAGACAATAACCTCTAGACTATCTCTAGATCATAACCATATAACATCCCTGGCTAGAATGGAGACAGTCTTTTCAATAAAGGAAAACCACTTATCTTACTGAGCTGAATCCTAATAAATGACATGAGACTCATCTAGAATATAATGTCAAGAGATAGAAACATAAAAAACTGGATGAACAATTGATAAAAAACGGTGAACCCTAGATTAAGTAGATAATGTACATCACAAGAGAGAAAAGTTGGAACATACCAGTAACAACACAGGAGATGCCTCAGATTCCTGATAGATGGTAAGAGCATAAAGACGATTGTAGCCAATGCCGCTACCAGTAGTAGAAACTGAAACCTTATTAGCTCTAGAAGCAACCTTAGCTAGACAGTATCACTGTAAATGCCCCAACTGACCATAATTATAGAACCTATTTCTCCCCTCTTCAAACTGACCACAATGAAGATTTCCTTAGAATTAACAAGGAGGATAAGATAGGGTTGACTGATCTCCACTAGACTGAGACTGGGCACCCTATGCCTTAAACCCTATGTTAGTTTGAAAGTGGCGATCACCGAGCACCTTAGGATATAGAGTACTAGTCTGAAAATATTAATACGAGTTTCCCTAAGTCATTTTATTTCTCTATTGCCTACCATCTCTACTACTATTCTACTGGACTCTACCATACTGTGAATATCTTATTCTACCTCTCTCCCATTTTTGCTTGCTTTTTCTTTTCACCTTCAACCTGTTGCATATACATCGCAAGCCTAGAGATATCCATGTCATTATTCAACATCACCGCCTTACACTATAGTAATAAATCTCGAGACAAACCTAAAGCAAACTTCCTCCTTTTGGCCCTCATATTAGACACAATCTCCAAGGATTAAAAAGACAGCTAATGAAACTTCAATGCATACTCTTTCACAGTCATCTTTCCCTACTTCAATTTCACAAACTCCTCTACCTTAGCTTTCCTTAAATCATGAGGAACCAAATGATAAAGGAAAGCACCAAAAACTCATCCCATATAGTAGTCTCAGCATCATTACCCCTCAGCTTCTCCCACTCCACATACCACTGGTAAACTATATCTTTCAGCCATTATGCGACAAACTCCACACCCTTAAAATTAGAAGTGTATATCACCCTAAATATTTTCTCTATTTCATCCACAAAACCTTGAAGATACTTCTCAACTTTAGAGCCTGTAAATTTCAGAGGGCTAAACCTTATAAACTAGCCAACTTTAGTGGCCTCAAAAGATGGAGCAATAGAACCAACATAGTCCAGTTTACATAACTGAGAAGTCACCAATTGAATTAGGAGATGAATATATTGATGAATCTCGGCATTAAAAATGTCTCCTTAGGCAGTGGGTATGAAAATCAATAGCATGAGAAACTCGAGGAAGATTGGTAGAGATAGGTAGAACTCCACGAGGAGCAGTATAGTCAAGAGAAGGGATCCTAGACCAGGTTTGAACTCCATAAATAGGGTGAATTTCACCTGTATTATCTTTAAGTAGGACATAGAAGTTTCCACGAGCATCAAATCTTCAAGGAGGCATAATCTAAAATTAAAAAAATAGAGATTAGAGGAGTTTTCAAGACCTTAGACATTGTATCCAAAAAATAGACCATATGAAAAGGGAAATATTCCTAAAGGCATCGTAGTCTCTCCCTTGTAAGTGTGGCGCGCTACAGACCCATTAAAGAGGCTCTATATGACATGACTGTATGGACACCCAACGACCATGAGCCTAGGATATGATACAAAGCTTGTTACGACTTAGAACATGTCTTAGTTGTGATGGGTATCTCAAGTCCGCCAAGGACCAGACACTACCCCTATTAGCCTAGCAAAGAAGAACACCATATAACTAGCATTGGATGATTTCCAAACATTAAACAGATAGAGATGAGTTTTAAACATATAAAAATATAGACATGAGATTTGAACATATAACTAGATAGGATGAGCGCTAGCATGTAACTTAGAGAAGGAATAAAATAATGGCATGATCAATCACTCCAAAATTGTATGCATATAATCATATATATATATATTATATGCCAGTATAGTGAAAAAGGTTTAGAATAAGAGTTAAAACAGTAACCTAGACTATGTAACTTCAACCATCAAAAAGGCACCCATAGGCTAAATGGGTCTGGCTCCCATACCGGAAGGGCCTCTATACGTGTTAGCCATATGAATTAGAGGTATCAAGGATGGACTAGGAATCCATGGCCCTTTTCAAATCCATGATAAATATATAAAAAGTTTGACACAAGCGTACATCCATTAAGACCAACCCTACGCCGGTAAATACGGGTTTCCAATATTGGTCTCTCGGGACCTCCACCTTCACAGCCAGCTACACAACCCCCTTTAAGCCTAATTAAAACATTTACATATTATTGTTCATTAATCCAAGAACTATCCATAGGCAAATACCATTGGTATCGTCATACTAATTGCGCTTGCAAGCTAATATCATCATGTTGTTTTTATTGGCCATCAACTTGGGGGAATCCACAACCTCCATAGTCCAATTATCCATTTACTTGGGGGAATCCATGACCCCCGAGATTTAATTTGTAATTAATTTATGGACATAATGGCCTTTCAAAACCATTGAATTTTGTTAGCCTCTTATGCAATACAATAATTTAAATTTGTTTTCATTATACATATATCCTTGTGATAAAGCCAATTACATAAGGTGGGTTGAAGCTATTACCAATTATAATACTAAAATCCATATTTGGGAGAATCCACACCACCGCAAGTGTGTCAAATCAATATAGGGGAATCCAAAACCCCCTATTCCTATTTACCATGCCCATGCACCTTATTAGTGCAAAACCCATCAATTAAAATGTATGTGATTCACAAAAACCATGGGAAAGTAATTCAATCAATAGTACCCAAACGATCTCAACCCAATTTCTAAATAAATAATTAAATCACATGGATAAAAATCTTAAACATATGTTTTTAACAAAAACAAGATTTAAGGGAGAGATACAAGCTAGAGACACCAAGAATTTTGAAGAAAAAATTACCCTTTGAGCCCTAGATGACCAATCCCTTGGAAAACCCTAATTGTTCTTATTTAGAGATTTGAGAGATTTAAGGGGTGTATTTGATGTGCGTTGGGATGATAATAGGTTCCCAATGGTGTTCATGGACATGGGTTTTAAATAAGGAAAGAGGGAAATGACTAAAGTGCCAATACTTATAATAAAATAAAATGTTGCCCAGTCATTAAGAGTCACATCACGACTTGGGACGACTAGCTATGAGTCTTAGCCTGGATTCATAGTCTTGGCAGATTCTTAGACCCACTTCACTTGTTTGGTGATGAGTCACACCCTATGACTCGTGACCACACCTTATGACTCTTAAGGGTCTAGTTTTACATCAACAGATACTTGGGCATTCCATACTGATTTGCTTATAACTTCAGCCCTACGTCTTATAATAAGTCTTCATAACTTGTTAGGTGAGTCGTTACCTGAGTAGTGAGCACAAAAGTCAAGAAATTTTTAGAGGCCAAACATCTAGGGTGTTATATTCTTCCCCCTTGGATCATTCATCCCCAAATAATGAGTCAAGGCATCCCCTAGCACTATGATAAGAAAAAAATACAACCCTAAATCATGAACCAAATTTGAAAAGAAATGAGAATAAAAAATGCATACCTCATACACGATTATTCAACCTGGGGTGACAAGAAAGATACTTGGACTTTATGTCCTTTTCACTCTCTCAAGTAGCTTTTTCCACCTTTTGGCTCCCCCAAAGGACTTTAATCGAAGACCCATCCTTAGTGCTCAAACAATAGACTTGACTATCTAAAATCTCAACTGGATCCTCCCCATAAGACAAGGGCTCAAAAATACCAATACTCTTAATAGGTACGACCACAGAAGGATTGTCCATGCATTTCTTCAGCATCGATACATGGAAAGTTGGATGAATAAAACCCAAAATCAAAGGCAACTCCAATGCTTAAGGAACATTAGCCACTCTCCTAAAAATTAAGTACGGACCTACATAGAGGGGACTGAGTATCTCCTTCTTCCCAGAAATCATCACTCCCTTCATGGGAGATACCTTTAACAAAACACAATTGCCAACCTCAAACTCTAACGTTTTCTACCTCATATCCACATAGGACTTTTGGAAACTCTAGGAAGTCTTAGGCCTATCCCCGATCAGCATCACCTTTTCCAGGGCTTAGTGAACAAGTCCAGACCAAAAAATCTAGTCTCACCAACCTCAAACCACCTAATAGGAGATCTACGCCTCCTATAAAGATCCTTAAAAGGAGCCATCCTAATACTAGAGTGATAATTATTATTATACGCAAACTCAATGAGAGGTAAATGATCCACCTAACTACCTCCTAAATCAATCTAATAGGACCTTAGCATATCTCTCCCATCTTTACCTGCTTCTTTTTCTCATCCTCCACCCATTGTATGTAAACCACCAGCCTGGAGATATCTATATCAATATTTAACATAGCAACCTTACACTCCAAAACCAAATCACAGGATAAGCCAAAAGCTAACTTCCTCATTCAGGACTTCATATTAGATACCAATTCTGGAGCATAGTGAAACAAGTACTAGAATTTTAGAGTGTACTCCTTAACACTTATCTTACCTTACTTCAAGTTTACAAACTCTCTAGCCTTATCTTTCCTCAACTCCTGAGGACAGATGTGATCAAGTAAAGAACATGAAAACTCATTCCACATTGTATGTTCAGCATTATCAACCCTCATTGCTTCCCACTTCTCATACCACTAGTAAGCTACATCTTTTAATTATTAGGCAGTAGACTTTATACCCAATAAATTAGTAACATACATCACCTTAAAGATCTTCTCCATCTTATTAATAAATCCATGCGCATACTCCTCAACACTAGAGCCGGTAATGTTTGGGGGATTCAACCTTATAAGTTGGCCAACTTGAGTGATCTCAGTTTAACTAATAGAAGGAAACACAAGATTAGACTAATGAGACTGCGATGCAACCAGTTAAGAAAATATATGAATACACTGATGGAACTCCGTATTAGAGATATCTCTCTAAAGTTATTAAAGATAAGTGCCACCAATACGGAAAGCCTGAGAAGGTCTAGTAGGGACTGGTGAACCCTACGTGGAGCAGTACAGTCAGGAGAAGAGACCCTAGACTGGGTCTGTACTCCATGAATAGGGCCAACTTCTTCCATATGTTCCTTAGGCAGGACAAAGAGTCCAACAAAGTTTTTATGACTGTCAGAGCTTTGGGGAGGCATGATCTGAAATGCATGTAATTCGAGAGTTAGAGAAGATTCAAGATAACTAGACTCTATATCCTAAAATAGAACACATGAATGGAAATATTCCTAAATGCCACATAACCTCCCTCTTATAAGTGTGGTACACTACTGACCCATAAAAGAGAATCTACTTTGCACGACGTTGTTGACCTCCAACAACCCAAAACCGTTATCCGATACAACGTTTATCACCACATTAACTAGGGCATGGACATGACGGATATGTCAAGTCCATTGTGAGCAATAGACCACCCCCTTAGCCTTACATCTAGAACATATAAATACAAATAGTGAAAGTCAACCCAAAATAGCAATAAGAAGGATAGATAAGTTAAACTTACATTCTATGAATAAGAATAAAACAACCAATTCCATAAGAGCCACTAAAACCAAAAATACAAACTAAGTCGGGATATGACCTTAACTATGACCAAAAAGAATCCATAATGAAATACTAAGAAATTACTGAAAATAATAAAAGTTTTGGGTCTTCCAAAGGATGGAGGCTCACTACTCACAGTAGATCCACAGGAATACCAAATTACCTAACTTTTCTTCGAACCCTATATTGTGAAATAATATAGCGTCTAGGGACGGTCAATGGAGTAAGCACTGACCGCCCTAAAACCAAGCCATCTCGCATGTGCATCTCAATCCTTATATGAGCCGTAGATTGCCCCTACAACCCAACCTAACCATCATATTAATCCACATGTGTTTGAGGTACTCCGATAATATGTCAAGATAGCGGAAACAAAACTAGTAATCATAACTTTGACAATGTATAAACATTTTATTTACATCAATATACTAACCAACATACCCAAGTCCACAGTCATCCACAATGCGTCAACACAAATCTAATGTCTACATATATGCCGATACAAGCCCCCAATAATAGCCAACCAAAGTCTAAGCATATTTATAACAAAAGATAAGAGATTATAAACTGTATACCTACCAAAAAATGAAAGATCACTACTTCAATGTCAACACATGAACCACCTGAACACCTCTCAAAGCCCCAGACCCTATTTCACGAAGGGACATAACATTCGAAGATGGTTAGCGGTTGGAACACTAGTATGTAACTCAAGGATAAGGACAAAATAAAGTCATTATTCAAAAATCGAGACATATCATCAAATTCAACCACATTTATCTTCATGGGAATGCATGTAGATATATATAACATGTTCATAATGTTCCACAAGGAACAACTCTTAACAAACATTCTCGATGTACTCATTTGCATAAGATAAGGTAGAGGACTCCGACCTTTCACCCTTATAGATTCAAACATTTCTCATTAGGCAATGGGCTTTAACCACACTCATATTTTCATTGGACAAAGGGCTTTACCCACATACATTTTTATTAGACAAGGGACGTTAACCACACACATGTCTTTGTTAGGCAAGGGACTCTAACCTCATACCCTTTCATTTGCAATGGGACTCTAACCTTATACATTTTTATTAGGAAAGGGACTCTAACATAAACCTATATTAGATAAAGAACTCTAACCCTAGGTCAGCATATTTAAGCAAGGGACTCTAACCACAAGTGATTTTATTAAACAAGGAACTCTATCCAGAAGACACTTTAGTCGGTAAGGGACTTTAATCACGTGACCTCACGACTATCATCAGTCAATATTAGGACTCTAACCCTTTTCCATACATCGACATTCATTTACTTCTACACTTAGGGACTCTAGCCTATTTGACAAATTCAACACCTTGGGAGTTTTACCTATTTGCCAATTTCAACACGATATATGACCATAAGGTCTTCATGGAAGCATTTATCATTCAAAAACTTTAATAGGTCAATGCCTTGGTTCAATTCATCATTCAATTTAATATATGGGCATCAAGACCCATACAAGACATTATTTCTTTATTAATAATCTTATACCGAACTTTAGTTTAAACACAATTCAATTTTATGTTTAGAGACTTTAACCTCTTTTTAGCCATCAACCAACATGGTCATAAATTAACTAATTACATGGATAATAATGTCTCAACAATACCATTTACCAACCTTTTGCACTCGTTGGTCCATTTTCCCAGATTAAAATATCAAAAATATGTGACTAGACATTTTTACTAATACCTTGGGGGCATACCTTTATCAAGGCCAAAATCATGGTAGAATTCATCATTATTAGGGTTACTCAAGAACCATCTGTTAAACCACAAACAAAAATACCCATATGTACAAATCATCACCAATATCATGTATAGTCACAAATATAAGAAAAACAAGCATTATTATCACTTGACAACAAAACCCTTATCATTTGATTATAAAATCACAATTTATATATCTTAATACAAGTTTGAAATACATGGTTTTTGAGTTAATAACAAGGGAAAGAATTACAGGCCTTAAATAGGATGATTTACCAAGAATCTTAACTTCTCTTGCCTCTAGATGAACACCCCTTGGAACCCTTGCCTTCAAATCTTCAAAGATATTTTTGAGAAAGTATTTGGGAGGTTTTAATCTTGAGGATGAGGTTTTAGGAGGCCATAATGCCTTATCTAGTAAGGGGACATAAGATCTTTGGGGTGGGAAATATCCATAAAGCCCTTGACTCAAAAGCTGGAAATGAACCCGCAGAAGGGTATGACTCACTTCCTCAATCGTACCTTAGGGTATGAGTGGTACCCTACTTTGTACCCTAGGCTTCACCTAGGAACCCTACACTGCCCAAGGTACGACCACACACCCTAGACTCATATCTAAAGGGTATGATTGGTACCCTAAATTGTACTCACAAACCGTACCCATAATAGTGTGCACTAGATCAAGACAACACTCCATATGACTTAGCTTTGTATGACTCATACTGTAATGTACAACCATGGGGATGCTAACACATACCTAGGATGGTGTGTATCCCCACCATACTAACTAGGGTATGAGAGAAGGTCACCAAGTCATTTCCAATAGGTACAACTAGTACTCTTAGTCGTACCAAGTACAGAATCCTTAAACTAAGGGAATTCTCTAAAGATCCAGAGGCTAGGTATTTCAATTTTCTCCCACTTAGATCATTCATTGATGAAAAATGGGTAAGGAAAGCATAAACACAAGTTAACATATTATTACACATCAAGAAAACCTTTAAACAAATTAGAAAACAAAGAGAACAAAAATGATACAACACATATTATGATCATTATCAACCAACCATTCATTTAATTGACTATGGGACTTAAACTTCATCAGTTTTCAAATACACTTGATCGATTTAAAACCTAGTGACTTAAACCCAATCTATCAAGGACATAAATTATATCAAAGCATTGGGGGCACTTTAACCCACAGTCTAACAAAGACTTAAGTCATGGTAAGAAGCTTAACACATACCTCAATCACGAGTTTTTGGAACAGAAAACAAATGCGGATACTTTAACTTCATGTCCTCTTCCACTTCCCACGTAGCTTTCTCTGACTTTTGGTTCCTCTATAGAACCTCTACAGAAGCCACTTCATTCATTCGTAACCAGAAAACTTATTGATCTAAGATCCTTACCGGGACCTTCTCATAGGACTAGAATTCCAAAATACAACATCCTCCAATAGGACAACAAATAAAGGATCACCCACACATTACCCCAACGTAGAGACATGGAAAACAAGGTGAATGGACATCAAACTAGAAGGGAACTCCAACTCATAGGCAACATTGCCAAACCTTTTCAAAATCAAGTAGGGTCCAATATACCAAGGATTAAGTTTCCCCTTCTTACAAAATTGCATCACTCCTTTCATGGGAGACACCTTTAAGAATAACTAATCGCTAATATTAGACTCTAAATCCCTATGTCTCACATCCGCATAGGACTTTTACAGACTTTGAATAGTTTTCAATCTATCACGAATCACCTTTACATCCTCTAAATCTTGGTGAAATAAATCAGGGATAAGCAACTTACCCTAACCAAATTCATACCATCCAATATGAGAATGGCATTTCATACCATACAATTTCTTAAAATAGACCATACCAATGCTCGAATGGTAAATATTGTTCTAAGAAAACTCAATCAAAGGAAAAAAGTCATACCAACAACCCCCATAATCGATCGCACAAGCCCGCAATATATCTTCCAATATTTGGATGGCCCTCTTTGCTTGTCTATCTATCTGCAAGTGAAAAGCAATACTAAGGCATACTTTTGTCCCCAAACCCTTTTGGAAAGACTTCCAAAAGTGAGATAAAAATGGAGTACCATAATCTGAAATGATAAATACCAAAGCACCTTGCAATTTGACAATTTCTACAAGATATAACTTAGCGTAATCTTCCACTGAGTAATTAGTTCTCACATGCAAAAAATGAGTGGACTTGGTCATTCTATCCACAATGACCCAAATAGAATCACATTGATTCTAACATCAAGGAAGACCGATAATAAAATCCATGTTAAGTTCCTTCCACTTCCAATCGGGGAAGGCAATCTCTTGGTACAAGCCTCCGAGCCTCATGTGTTCAACTTTCACTTATTGATACACTATACACTTATCCACATAATTAGCCACATCTCGTTTCATATTACTCCACCAATAGAACTCTTTAAGATCATGGTACATCTCAGTAGAGACGGGATCAATAACATACCAAGATTTATGAGCCTCATCCATCATCCTTTCCCTTAATCCATCAACGTTAGAAACACATAGACTACCTTGGTACCTTAAGATACCATCACCACCAATCACAAATTCAATCACCTTTTATTGACCCACATTACCCTTGATCCTCATCAAATTAGGATTTTTTTTCTTTACATCAACAACAAGAGACGATGTAGATATAAGATGCACAAATACACCACCATCCTCGGTATCTAGAAGATGAACTCCAAGATTAGCTAAATAGTGAATATCCTTCACCAATTCCCTTTTATCCTCATCCACATAGGCTAAATTCCCCATGTACAATCGGCTAAGAGCATCAACCACTATATTAGCTTTACCCGAATGGTAATAAAGACTTATATCATAGTCTTTCAACAACTCAAGCTACCTCTTTTTCCTTAGATTTAAATCCTTCTGAGTGAACAAATACCAAAGGCTTTTATGATTGGAAAATATGTCAATGTGAACCCCATAGAGATAGTTTCCCAAATCTTCAAAGCAAAAACCATAGCTAATAATTCCAAATCATGAGTAGGGTAGTTCTTCTCATGAACTTTCAATTGCTTAGAAGCATAAGCTAGAACCCTACTATGTTTAATTAATACACATACAAGAAGCATTGCAATACACTATGAAACCATCATTTCCTTCGGGCAAGGTCAAAATTGGAGTGGAAGTTAATTTATCTTTCAAATTCTCGAAACTACCTTCACATGCCTTGGACTATAAGAACTTGACCTTATTTTGAGGCAACTTGGTCAATGAGGAAGCTATGGTAAAAACCTCCACAAATCTCCTACAGTAATCGGCTAGACCCAAGAAGCTCTAACTATTGATTGGAGTTAAAGGTCTAGGCCACTTCTTAACCGCCACAACCTTTTGGGGATCTACCATAATTCTTTCACTAGAGATAACATGACCAAGGAAGGTCACAACCCTCAATCAAAACTCGAACTTAGAGAACTTGTCATATAAATAATGATCTTTCAAAGTTTGTGGTACGACGTAGAGGTGATCGACATGATCTGCCTCACTCTTAGAATAGCCCAAGATATCATGAATGAAGACAATGAAAAATGAGACCAAGAATGGATGAAAGACTCTATTCATGAAATACATGAATGCCATCGGGGAATCGATAAACCCTGAGTACATGAATAGAAACTCATTGTGACCATACCGGTTCTAAAATTGATCTTAGGGATATTCACTTCCCTAATCTTATGTTGATGATAACCAGACCTAAGATAAATCTTAGAGAAATACTTCACTCCTTGAAGTTGATCAAACAAATCATTGATCCTAGGAAGAGGATATTTATTCTTTATGGTCACTTTGTTCAACTTGAAATAATCAATGCACATACGAAGGGATCCATCCTTCTTGTACACAAACAACATGGAAAGATAATCAATTTCTCCTTAAGCTGTTTTAGCTCTGTCGGATCCATTCTATAAAGAGGGATAAAAATCAGACAAGTGTCCAGAACAAAATTGATCCAAAATTTAATTTCCCTATAGGGAGGAATATCGGGGAGATCATTGGGGAAAACCTTGGGAAACTCATTAACCACAGGAAAGAATTCTAGCAAAGAACCTTCCAAGTTAGAACCTTTAACTCAGACCAAATGATTCAAACACCCCTTTGAGATTAACTTTTGTGCTTTAAGATATGAAATAAACTTTTCCATAGGAACTAAAGGCCCCCCTTCCTATACAATGACTGGTTCATTAGGGAATTTAAACATGACCCTACAAGCCCGACAATCTAAGGAAGCATAACACAAATGCAACTAATCCATCCCCAAAATAAAATCGAAATCAATCATGTCCAACTTTATCAAGTCTACAACAGTTTCTCTATTACTAACAGATATTACAAACCCCCTATAGGCCCTTTTAATAATTAATAAGTCTTCTATTGGGGTAGAAATAGAAAAAGAAATTGACAGAATCTCAGGATCAAAAATAAGATGCACAGCCACAAACAGAGTCAATAAGATAAGGTAGACCCTGGATCAAGCAAATGATACAAATCATGGGAGAAAAGTTTCAATATACCCATGACAACACTGGCAGACACCTCAGAATCCTGGCAAGTAGCAAGGGCATATAAGTAATTTCTGCCAACATCGGTACCAGAAATAAAGGCAGAAATAGAAATAGTAGCCTTTGGTATGGGGATAAATAAAGTAGTAATAGGGGCCCTGTTATCTCAAGAAGCTGCTAAAAAGGGTAACTCTCACTATATGTGCCTAATTTGACCATATGTAAATCACATGTTCTGCCTCTTTTCATACTGACCTCGATGAGGCTGACCATAGAATCTACAAGGTGGGCAGGATGGAGCTAATTGAGCCCTACTAATCAAAAATTAGGCACCCGATGCCCAGAACCTACCCCCAAACTAAGTCTGATGATCACCTCATGGCTTTACGTAAGGAGAACTAGCCTGGAAGAAAGAACCCAAACTCCCCCACTTCTTTCTTGGCCACTTACCACCATCTCTACCACTATGCTTGGAAGGTTTAAATTTTTTCCCTTGCCTTTTACTAAAATCAACCAGTTTTTTTCTCTTCCTCCACTTGTTGCATGTACACAATCAATCTAGAAATATCCATGTTATCGATCAACAAATCCGCCTTTCTCTCAACAACCAACTTACTGGACAATCCTGAAACAAACTTATGAATTCTAACCCTCAAGCTAGAAACCATCCATGCCTCTAGATAATTTCCACCCTTCGTACCACTGGTACGCTACATCTTCAAATTAGTAGGAAGAAAACTCAATGGTCTCAACCTCTGAAGCATGCATGATTTTAAAAATCTTCTCTATTTCATGAATGAAGTCTTGAGGATCCTCCTCAACCTTCATACCTGTAAATATTGGAGGGTTGACCCTCATAAATTGGCCAACTCTTATGGCCTAAAAAAACAATAGCTGGCGCACCATGCTTTGATTAAGAGATACCAATTAGGTCAAGAGGTTGATAGAGTGACGCAACTCAACATTAGTAGCATCCCCTTAAAGTAATTGGGGAGAAGGTTACTCTCATAGTCAGGGTTGGTGGGGACAGATGGAACCCTATGAATAAGGTCAAATGCTACAGCCCTTGCCCGGGTTTAGACCTTAATTGTTAGATGAACTCTATCCATGGGTCCCTCAAAGGGTTTGCCTGAGTCTCAAATCTCCTTGGAGGCATGATCTGAATAATGAGAAAATATCAATTAGAGAAATCTAAGACCTTAGACTCTATAGATTGAGATTGAGGCACAAGAAAGAAAAATATTCCAAAATGTCTTGTAGCCCCTCTTTTATAAGTGTGGCGCGCTTCATACTAATAAAAGAGACTCTACTTGAAATGGCTTTATGGACACCCAACTGACCATCAACCTAGGCTCTGATACCAACATGACACGCCCCATAATTGAGCCATGTCGTATGGGCATCTCAATCCCAACATGAGCTGGCAATTGCCCTGTCAACCCAACCTAACAATCACATCAATCCACATGCGTCGAAGGAACTCCGACTATATATCAAGATAGTAGAAACAAAACTAGTAATCATATCTTAGACAATGTCTAAACATTTCATTTACATCAACCTACTAACCAGCATACCCAAGTCTACAGTCATCCATAATACCTCTACACAAATTTGATGTCTATATATATGTCGAACAAGCCCCCAATAATAGCCAAACCAAGTCTAAGTATATCTATGACCAAATATAAAAGATTATGAAATGTATGACATCCAAATAATGAAAGCTCACCACTTTAATGTTAACACACGAACCGCCTAAACACCTGTCATTGCATAGGAACACAAGAAGAAGCTTCGGCCCCTATGTCTTATGAGAATATAACATTCGGAGATAGTTAGCGGTTTAAACGCTAGTATGTAACTCAAGGTTAAGGACAAAATAAAGATATCATTCAAAATCAAGCTAAATCAATATATTCAAAAACATTCATATTCATGGCCATGCATGTAGATTTATATAACATGTTCATAATGTGCCACAAGGAAACAAGACTTAGAAAATATTCTTGATGTACTCATTCGCATATCATGAGGTGGAAGACTTCGGCCTTCCACCCTTATAGATTCAAACATTTCTCATTAGGCAATGAGCTTTAACCACACTTATACTTTTATTGCACAAGGGACTTTACCCATATATATTTTCATTAGACAAGGGACTTTAACCACATACATATCATTTTTAGGAAAGGGACTCTAACCTCAAACCATTTCATTAGGCATGGTACTCTAACCTCGTACTTTTTCATTAGGTAATGGACTCTAACCTCAAGCTGTATTAGATAAAGGAATCTAACCTCAAGCTGGTGTATTTCATCAAGTGACTCCAGCCACGAGTGATTTCATTTAGCAAGAGACTCTAACCATAGGCCACTTTAATAAGCAAGGGACTTTCACTACAAGTCATCGCGACTATCATCAGTCAACATTGGGACTCTAACCCTTTTTTCATACATGTACATTTATTTAATTTTAAACTTAGGGACTCTATCCCATTTGATCAGTTCAACACCTTAACCAATTAAACACCATATATGACCACAAGGTCTTTATAGAATTATTTGTCATTCAAACACTATAATAGGATGGTGCCTTAATTTAATTCATCGTTCAATTCAATATATGGTCATCAAGACCCTTATAAACCATTATTTCCTTA
The DNA here is from genome assembly GCF_002878395.1 of Capsicum annuum. Taxonomy (NCBI): domain Eukaryota; kingdom Viridiplantae; phylum Streptophyta; class Magnoliopsida; order Solanales; family Solanaceae; genus Capsicum; species Capsicum annuum. Next base: position 69,842,333 of record NC_061115.1, read on the forward strand.
TTAATAATCTTATACCAAACTTTTGCTCAAATAAAATTCAATTTCATGTTTAAAGACTTTAACCCCTTTTTAGCCATTAACCAACTTGTTCATAAATTAACTAAGTACATGTCTAACAATGTATGTATAGTACCATTTACCAACCATTAATACTCCTTGGTCCATTGCCCTAGTTCGAAACATCAACTACATATGAATATACATTTTACTTTGACATTTTCACAAACACCTTGTGTGCACACCTTTATCAAGGCTAAAATTATAGTAGAATTTAGCATTATTATGGTTAATCAAGAGCCATTTGTTAAACCACAAACAACAAGCACCCACATTTATAAATCATCACTTATATCATGTATAATCTCAAGTATAACCAAAAATAAGCATTACTCATCACTTTTCAAGAAAACCCTTATTATTTGATTTCAAAATCATCATTTACAAGTCTTAATCCACATTTTAAATACATGGTTTTTGAGTTTAAAATAAGGAAAAGAATTACATTCCTTAAACACGATGATCCACCAAGAAACTTAACTCCTCTAGCCACTAGATGAACCCCCTTTGAACCTTAGCCTTCAAATCTTCAAAGATGTTTTTGAGAGAGTATTTGGGAGGTTTTGATCTTGCAAATAAAGGTTTAGGGGGAAAAAATGCCTTATATAGTGAGGGAAATTAAGGGTTTTGAGGTGGGAAATATCTATATAGCCCTTTACTTAAAAGCTGGAAATGAACCCGCAGGAGGGTACGACTCACTTACTCAACTATACCCTACGGTAAAATTGGTACCCTAAATTTTATCGTAGGCTTCCTAGGACCCCTACACTGCCCAAGGTACTTCCATACACCCTAGAATAATATCCAAAGGGTACAATTGGTAACCTAACCCGTACTCATAAATCGTACCTACAACAGTGTGCACTAGATCAAGATAACACGCCATACGAATTAGCTTAGTATGAATCATACAAAAATATAAAACCATGGGGAGGATAAATCATACCTAGGACTGTATGTAAATCCCACCATACTGACTAGGGTATGAAAGAGGGGTCACCAAGTCATATCCAAAGGGTACGACTAGTACCCTTAGTCGTACTAAGTCCAAGAGCCTCAAACTATTGGAATTCTCTATAGGTCCCAAACCCAGGTGTTTTAAGCACTGGCATGTAACTTAAGAGAAATGATAAAATAATGCCATTTCCAGAAACTAGTCAAAAACCACATGCACAACAGTTATATACATATATATAAGATGCAAGGATAGGGACAAGGGTCCTAAACATGTGAGTTTAAATTATTAGCCTAAACTGTGTAGCTTACATTTTCCTAAAGGTACCCACGGGCTATATGGGTTCAATCCCCTATTAAAAGGTCCCTAGATCATGTTATACGCACTAACTAAGAAAAAACTGAGGAAAGGCTAAAAACATATAGGCTATAACCCTCCCAAAATATATATATAATGTATCCACCAAGCATATGGTCACATAGACCCCCAATGCCGATAAATATGGTTTCCCGTGTTGGTCTCCTTAAGACTTATATCATCACGATGAGCTACATAATTTTCTATAAGTCAAAATTAAAATATTTTGGATATACACCAACCATTAACCTAGGAGTCATTTATTAAGGCATTTACCAATTTTGTATCATCATACTCATAATGCTCCCATACTAATTCCACTATGCAAAACTAATAGATATAACAAAATTGACTCCTAAGTTCCACTTAAAAATCCAAGCCATGGAAATTAAGTTTATCCAAAGCCCATATTTATGCATTTATTATTTAATGCAATGCAATGTGTTCAAAAGATAAGATAAATCATGTAATTATCCATATTCAAAACTAAGTTTACAAAGTGGTTCGAGGTTAATGCCATTATCATGGAAAAAATTCATCAAATTGGGGTAACCCAGTCTCGCATTCCAACAATTAAAATAATGCCCTAATTCAGCCCCAAAAATCATAAATTATAGCATGAATAATCTCTTTGAGCCATAGGAAAAGCAATTCGAGTAATCACAATTAAAACCCCTCAACCTAATTTATGATAAATTAAAACATTTGAATAATGATTATATAGATGCCACAGTGTAAAAATACAAGTTAGGGATGAGCAACATGCTTCAAATATAGAACAATTCAAAGAGAATTTGAAGTTTGGAGCTTGAATGGTGAATCCTCTATAAACCCCTTAAGCTTTCTTGGATTTTGAGTTCAACAGAGATACTAAAATTAAATCTTTTAAAATTGAAAGAAAAAGGTCAATTTTATGTTCAAAAGTCATACAAGGGGTAAAAAGACCTAAATACCCTCACATTAAGTGAAAAAACAAAAACTGAACAAAATTAATATAGGAGTGTGGCACGCCCTTATCGTGGAGTGTATCTTTTATGCCTTTACCTTATAGCAGGGTCTAACCTTTGTGGCACACCACTATTATGGAAGCTTACTGGCTCGAGGTCCTAAAATAATCTCGAACTCCTTTCAAAAATTTTAAAACTTTCTCAAAACACCATTTTAACATCCCTTAACATAATTCAAGTCAAAATTTACAATACGCACGCAGGAGGGTCAAAAATAAAATGGTTGAAAATTTTGCGGGATCTCATAATTTCAATCAATATTAATACTTTAGTATGCCACTACTAGACTTGAGAACTTTGGCAATGTAGTGCATTCTAGGAAAGAAGTTGAGTTGGAACAGATAGCTTCAAGTAAAAATGGGAGGACGATCAAAATAAATGATTTGACTTGTCTATACAAACTTACTATTACCCTAACCCTATAGGTGTTGAGTGTAAGTGTGTATAAAAAGTTGAACATGAACTTGAGTTTCCCTCTTTAGAGGATGAGGTATTAGATATCTAACTACTAAGTAGCAAATGATACCTGAGGTATTATGAATATTAGAATCCTCATGTTAATAGAGAATTCTTTCCACATGTGATTGAATTCCTATATGTAGCTTGTAAAACCGTATGTAAATATTGTGATGCTCAGAGATCGCACAAACTATTTATCATATGAATTGGTTTCTTGTTCATATAACACTAGCTTTGATCTAGTCCATTATGAGCGAAGTAGGAGATGCTGGATATTTGTGTCATGGGTTACCCATGTGGATCCGACCCAATCCGACCCAAAATATTTCTAATAAAAAGAAAATATTAGCTTCTTCTAATTATATCTAATTTTCCAAATCAAGAGGAAATAGTTACATGGTAACTAATTATTTCAAATTGAAAATTCACTTTCAATGAGAACTTCATCATCAGTAGGAAAAACAAAAAAAAATTAAAAAAACAAGAAAAAGGGTGACAAAAGAAAAGTACGATTTTCTTTCTCTTAACATCATATACAACCAATTAAGGCATTTAGTTTGTGGCATAAAACTCTATTTCCAAGTGAGACGAAGTGGATTTGGGGAATTTTCTTCCAATAGCAAAATCAATACTTTCGTTGCGTTTAAGGTACATAGTGTGATTTTTCACTTATATTTCTATCAAAAAATATATTAATATTTTAACTTTTCATTATATTAGACACATATTACCATGAATCATTTTCCTTTATTGAATTTTAAGTTTGATTGTCCATGTGCTCTATATTATACAGGTAAACAGATATGCCAATTATTTGTTAAAAAGAAATGTTATAAAATATTGAGTTATTTCTTTCAAAAATGAATATGGAGATTTAAAAGAAAACTAAATGTTGTTTGAAATTTTTTCCTTATTAAAAGTTTATGTTTTAGATTAAATAATCTTTTTGCTATTTTCTTTGAATTATTATTTTATAAAAAAGACTCCTAAAATATATAAGAAGAACTTTAATAATATAAATATATGGAAAGAAATAAATAGGAAGAACTTTAATTATATAAATATATGGGAATAAATAAATGTACGAATCTTAAAATATACGGGAAGCAATTAAGAACCCTAAAATTTAGGTAAAAACCATTACTTCATTGTTTTTTAAAGTATATTTCATTTCTCCTCTTCTTATTCTTGCCTTTCTAATTTTGATGATTTAAAAAAAAGATCTGTAATTTGATTGATGAATCTAATCAATTTCTTAATTTTCTCTAGATTTATTTATTCATGAAAAAAAATTCAAGTAAAAAATTATATCTATATTGCAGAATGCAAAGAAAGGTTAGAGGTTTCTGCAATTACAATTTACATGTGTTAAAATTACACTTGAATGGTTGATGTACAACTAATGATATAATTATTTTCTTAGTTTTCTCTCGATTTATTGATTCATGATATAATGATTAAAGTCACAAATTATACTACTCTGTGTTGCTGAAAACAAAGAAAGGTTAGAGAATTTTGTTTTAAGGTCTTTCAGTACAAACAATTTTAATTATTTTCTTTATAATTTTATTTTCCTAAAAAATTGGACATAATTTGTTTGATCATTATTTGGTTCACTTAGAGATCGAGACCTTTAGTTTATACATCTTAACGCTCATTACTACTTTATAAATATTTTTTTATATATAATTTTAATGATTGACATGAGATACATGTACATATACAAAGAGGATTAATATGCACAGATTTTCTATGAATTATAGTACGTAGATGGGCAATTTTACATTTTTTTTGATAGTAGAAACATATTAATAATCGGATTGAGTTGTTTGCAGATGAGTGAAATAACCAATGTCAATTTGATTACATATAGGAAGGAGATGGAATCATATATATCAGTATGATTGATTTTGATTAATTAACGATCAAAGTAATATGCACAATCGGATTATGAGTTCTTGATGGGGAAGAAAAAAATTTATACATATATTATATTTTATGGACAAAAATTATGTTAAGTTGTTTTCTCTTGGTCTTTTGCTTACTAACTTTGGGTTTTTTGAAATAAAATTAAATCTTTGTTAGTATTATCTCATTTTCATAAATTTTCTAGCGTCAATGATTTTCATGTTTGTGGAATTAGCTTTATTGACTAAATACTTCAGTATTTATCCCATTCAATTCGACATTTCTACGTTAATTTGTATAGGAAAAAGAGAAGCCTTCATGGAGATGAAGGGTACAAAATTTGTTTGGCTTATTATAATATTTAAACCTCACCTTATAGGCTTGTTATTTTTTTTCTTTGATATATAATTTCAAAAGCAGAAAACACAAAAATCACATCGAAGTATTTAACAAATACATGCAATTTGATAATGATTGCATTATAGGATGCACTAGAATCATATATGAGCCAAAGAATGATTGAGGTATATTAGGAGAGAATCATAATGGTTATGTTGAAGGTCTTAACAAAAAACTTAAGAAGAATGACATACTTTATGGATGCACGAAGGAGGAATTTATCAAAGTAAAATACAACAATGGAAATTTATTACCTTACTTTAGTGATGTTGCCCAGGTAATGACCCTATCATGTTTAGGCCATCTAGTATCTACCACAAGATTGTTTTATTTTCATCTACTATATTTCAAGGTTATAAGCTAATTTTAAAAAGCCAATACATAGACCTTCTTAATCCTTCATTGATTTTTTATTTCGAGATGATTTTAAAGTCATAGAATTACCAACTAACCACCACTTCCTACTATTATTAAGTTTCACCATTGAATGATATAGAGATTATTAAAGTCAATTTGCAAAAAAATAGAAGATTTATATCGATCGAGATGTGTTTTTCCAAGAAATTTAACAGTCTTCACTTATTTCTCTGCCTTAGCTTGTTCTTATTGATGACTCTATTGGCATGATAGCTACAAATACAGTTACCATACTACTTGCTTATGCACGTGGGGAGCCAACGTAATGTCATGTATTACAAGCTATAACTAGCGCAACTTTTGCATCTCACCGATCATCAGATCTCTGAGTTCAAGAAGGCTTTTAGCCTTTTTAACAAGGATGGAGATGCCTCAGTAGAGTATGTTGGATTCATCTTAAAACTATTACTCGCTTTTCTTTAAATCGTTAGTCATGTCATTTGACTTTCAGTAAGTAAAATATGATAGGCAAAAAGGAACAGAGAGAGTAACATTAACAACAATATTTGCTAATAAATACATTGAAATCCAAGTTCTACAAAGTTGAAAAAAATGTCAATGCGTGAAAAAAATTATTGTTGATACTCTTTTCTTGAGATCTATGATGCTTCTCATCTTAAACATATTTTCATCTTGTTGGAATTGTACAGGCTAGATAAGGTTATTATCTTATCTTCTTATTATGTTTTTTAAAGAAATGTAATAAAAATAAAAAGGACAAAATATTACTGTGAGTAATGCAAATATAAGTCTAGTACTTTTTACTACAGTGCTTGTGAGCTGACTATCTAATATAGTATTGAACTAACAATAACATGGCTTTGTGAAATAAAGTGTTTTCTCTTTATTGAGTTACTTGAAAATATTTAGAATGGTACGCACTCTCAAAATTTAATGTAGTCTACGCCTACTTTTTTCATTTATTTTTTAGGATTAGAATTTGAAATTAAAAAAAGTAGGGTAAAATTATAGGGTCATGAATCATTTTATTAATTTGTTAAGTTTTGATCGTACTTTAAATTATATTAAAAATATACTTAGGCCCCTTACTATTTATTAAAAATAAATTTTAGGCCATTGCTCCCTCCACCTCATTCATATTTTTTTTCTTCAAATTCTAATTTTTTTATTCAAATCATCTTCTCCTCTAATCTCGAAGTTATTCATTCATTGTTATTAAATATGTTACCTTTTGATTTCAAGCATTTTGATCTCCACATTGATATTTTTTGGATTTTCTTTTCTCATTTTTTGGATCAAGATGAAAATCAGTGCTTCTTTTTCTTTAAATCTTCATTTCCTCCCCTTTCATCTTCTTTTTATACCAAATTTGTTGGATCTTGGTATAAAATTACTCCATAATTGGTAAAATTTTTGTCACTCAAGTCATTATTATCCATAAGCTTTAAATTTGTTTCTTTTTCGACCAAATTTGATGGCTCTTGATAGAAAATCACTCCATAATTGATAGAGTTTTTGTCACTCTAGTCATTATTATCCATAAGCTTTAAAAATTTTCTATATTGTCATTAAAGCTCTTACTTTTTTAACAAAATTTGTAGCCTCATTAGTTACAATAATGATGATTTTATCATTCTTAACCTAAGCATACACAAGATGACTGTTGCCATCCTTAATATCTGCTCCATTCAAGTAGTTCATGTTGTTATTTATAGAGATCCAGTCAACTTTTTCTATTCATTGTACTGCAACCTTTATAGTCATCGATCAATTAAGATTACACTCACAATTTAGGTATCAACTAACTATAAATTACAATCATTAAAAATTTTTACAACCGTTATATACCCTTTGAAAAGACCAAAAAACAATTCAATACCTAAAACACAAGTTTCATATACCCTTTTTTCAAAAAAACACATAGTAATTATCTTTAAGGAAAAAATAACTTTTTTTTGTTTTCATTTTTTCATTTTGGTATGCTGACGCTTGAAGTATGTCTAAAATTTTTTAAAGAAATCTCATAGAATTTGATACTAAATGGGTGTTCGTTCCTCCAATATCTCTTTCTGTTGTTCGCATTTCAAGTTCTCAATTTTTGCCTAAATTGATGTGAGTCATTATTGCTTGTTCGATTATTATTATTAAAATATATGTTATTTCTACTCACTTTACTTATTTTGATTGTGTTTTGTTTTTAATTTTTGCTCTGCAAATTCAACTTGTTCTATTAATGGACTTGCAATTTTTTTTATTTTCAATAGAAATATGTGTTATTTTTACTTATTTTGTGTGATTCATAGTACATTTTTTAGTTTTTATTTTTCTCAAATTCATCATAATATATTACTTTAACACTTCATTATTTGTCTATTAATCACAAAAATAATTAATAAAACTGAGGATAAAAGTCCTTAAAGATTAAAACATGATCATCATATCATCACTGTTGCCAACGCCTTTCACTCAAAATTTATAATCAAGTATATTGATTAATCATAGATTATCCTAATCTATAACTAACTATGTTCGTGGTATATGCAAAACTATTAATATTATTGAATCATTTTTATTTTAGATTCTATTATCGAACTTTTACTAGCTCCAATGATAATAAAATATAAATTCCTTATATTTTAATGGTAATGATATACCCTTCCCTATTTAACAAAAACATAAAAAATTACTACTAAAATAAAAAAATAAAAATAATATTTTTCAATAAAAATTGGTTAAAGTTTCAAGTCTATTAATCGACAAAGATGAATTTGCAAAATAGAAACAAAAAAAAAATCAAAATATATATAAAATAATATATATATATATATATATGTTAATTTTTTTATAGGTGAAAATAGATGATTGACCATAATTGAAAATTTAATGTCTCCAATCCTGGATTCAACATTGATGGGCTGCTAGGCTATTCGTCGATCATTCATTCTCAGATCACTTATAAAAGAGCATCAGTCATTATTCTAGATAAAAAAAAAGCTAATTTTATTACTTAAACAAAACATTTTAAAATCACACACACATAACATATACACGCATACACAAGTATGTGTGTGTATGTATATATATGCACTTGTCTTCTCAACTGAATAGTTAAAAAATTTGCGACCTAGATTTATATTGGTGTGTGATGTCCTCAAAAGAATGCAGATGTTATCATTGAAAAAGTAACAACTTATAATTTGTTACCATAGAAATATTTTAATACTTGTACTTTGTTATCATTGAGCATAATTAACTTTGTTATCATTGAATATAATTAATAGACCATCAGTATAATCGATGTTTTTCAGTATGCATGGTAGATTCTAGACCACGTAGATCGACACTCAATCATTTATAAGGTATATATGGATCGATGTAATCGTCCAAAAATATTAGTATATGGTAAAAATATGATAATTAAATAAATTATATTAAATTTGAGACCCTCAATTGAGTCCCTTATAGATCCTAGACTATACGCTTATCTACAATATAGTGGATGAGTATATAACATTACTATTATAGTATAAAAAAGAGAATAATTAATGAATAATAAATTAGATTGTTGAAATTTATACAATTCAAGTAGTTTAAAAAAGTCATATGATCATATAATAATCAACATAAATTAAGGGTGTTATAAAAAATGTATGAGTATGAGTAATGGTTGAACAAATAACTTTCTCAGAGTAATATTTGGAAAAGCATAAGTATGTTGTGAAGATTTCATTTGTTCATATATTATGAGGATCACATGAGGAACATTAGTGGATCACCTCCTTTTAAGGGAGAGATAATGCTTGTTGGGTATTTTGGTTTGACACTACTTCACACCCACAAAAAAAGGAGTTACGTCTGAGTTAAACTTAGAGATGAAAGTCTTCTTTCCTTTCTCAACGGTGAAGTAACTCAAGATTATGAGCTTATTATCCAAGGTCAGAACAAGCTGATAGGTCCCCCTTTTTTATGTTTCCATGCTCCCCCCGTATGTCGATATGGAGGCTAAAAAAGGAAGAGAGGGATGGGGTTTCTCTCGCTTTTTGCATAGCAGGCCCCCAGTGGGAGGCTTGTATGATGGGCTATTAGCTCAGTGGTAGAGTGTGCCCTTGATAATTGTGTCATTGTGCATGGGCTATGAGGGCTCTCAGCCACTTGGATAGTTTAATGTGCTCATCGGCGCCTAATCCTGAGATGTGGATCATCTAAGGAACATTAGCATGGCATACTCCTTTTCCAATCATTACATTGAGGAAGTTTTTTGTTCAACCATCGGTCATCCTTATACATTTTTTATGACCACAACCAATATATATGAACTTTTATATACTCATATGACTTGTTTAAACTCCAATAATTTAATTTATTATTAAATAATTATTTATTTTTATATAATATACTAGTAATGTATATATACTCATCCAATATATAATAGACTTAGTATATAGTCTAGAATTTACAGTGGATTCAATCTATGGACTTTAATTGTAATGCCCCAGAAAATCAAAGACTAGACTAGAACCATGCATCAAGTACATGCATGTTAAATCAGTATATTTTAATAGCATATAAGGGGAGTTGGTTGTGTACCAAAGATGACAGACCCACCAAGTCAAAACCTTTATTACCCATCAATTCCTAAGGTAGTGATCAACTTTAAACACATATAACTTCTAGATTTAGACACATTTTTTAGTCCCAAACCTACCAAATGATAGGTATTTGAATTACATTTCCAATGAATACATATTTTCCTTAATCTAACATCAGAGTAGGAATTATGACCTTTTCTAAAAAACACTACTCTGCAGTGAGATACTAAGACACCAACCGCGATTGTTGTTACATTGTACGACCGTACAATGGTCTCATCTGATTGATATAACCCCAACTTTTAAAAGTTGACAAAGTTTACCTCATGACATAACACGGAACCATAGTCTTTCTTTGAAACTATGATCTCAGGTATCATCATGAGTCCCATAGATACCTTGATGTAATCAGTGAACAGACGAACCTAGTTACAACCATAGGCAGAACCACCTATCATACCAAGTCTTGTCTTATCATCTTCATAGAATTCAAAACCAGTTCCCAACCATGATATCAATCCATGATTGGTAGTTGTTCCCAATATTGTGGGAAGGTTTCGTACATTTCTCCCTGTAGTTTTTTTATGGAATTTTAAGGGGAAAATAAGTCTTTTCCTACTCTTTTAATATTAAAGATGCATTATTATGGGAATTCTGAGTGTTATTATTAGTGTTAATAATAACCTAAGCTATCATTACTTAGGATTTTATCCGATACTTAACTTCAAAAGACAAAAAGAGGCGATTCCCTTTCTCTAAGGCAAGCAGGGTTCACCTTCCTTAGATATCCAACTCTGAGGAATTCTTCAAGGTTCTTATATCCAAGTATGTGAGATATTATTAGTGTGTCCTATTTCACCTATTTAGTCCCAAGGTTAACCAAATTTTCCAGTATAATTCCTTATCACAAATCAGGGTTATGGGTATTAATAAATTCATTAATATCTCATTTTTTATGTAATTGGATTATACTTCTTGTTTAGAATGAATTCTAGTGTTGTTATTTAACCTTGATCCTAAACCCTAGTTACATTATGAAATCCATAATTATTGTACTTGAGTCATTGGATTCTCTTAATTTGATTAGTTCATGAATTTGACACTACAGTTGCATTCTCCAGAGATGGTGGGTTATGAACACCCGATGACATAGGATTTCATACATATAAAATGTTATATTATCCTAGTTTAATTATTTCAATGCTTTTAGAGAATACATTTATTTTAGTTATTAGATTATCACCATCTATGAGTATTACATATTATCATTGTCATTCAGTTTGGAGTAGTACTTAGCATCGAGTGGATATAGGGATAAAGGCTCATCTGCCAGTTAGGTTAAGACCTTTAATAAAAGTTCCTAAGACCAGAACTACGGCACCACCATAGGTTCTGAAGGTTCACCCCTTAGATCATACTTAACACCTTAGTCCTTTAGGATAAGATTTTAGTGGATCCATATAAATCAGTGTACGTATCCTTTGTAAGGTACTGAACATCCTTCAAGCTAGGGTTATAGGATAGACTCCAATTATCTCATATTGTGGTTTGTCAATTATTAGTATCTCCCATAACCCACAGTTACAGTTCAAGTTTTAGATTTTTGTATGGCCTTATAATTAATTATTTAGTTTATTATACAACATGTGATTTTTACTTGGTCTTGCACTAGTTATAATGTTAAAATTCCATGATTGACTCTTTCAATTATTTTTCTATCTCACCTCTCAATACATTCAAAGTACTGATTGTAGACTTTCTTTGCACTATATTATCGTATAATATAGGTTCAAATGCTCAACATCTTGATCGAGCTTAGGACGATCTTATCCCATGACAATAATAGTAGTTTTGGTGGGTCCTAATCATTTGAGGACTAGATTCTGCTTTTAATTTCATTTTTTTTGTCGTTCTTAATTCTCAAATATTTAGAGTTAACTGGGGTCTGTCTCAGCAACTCATCTTAGTATAGTCTTTTAGGGCATATAATTAGATGTTCATTTTTGATCTTAGACTTGTTTAGTGGTGATTCGGTTTCATTTGGATATTTATTATATTGCTCAAGTCTAGCTTTTGCAAAATTTTGGTTTTAACTGCTATTTATCTATATTTCTTAGTATTTTGCTAGGCTATGGGTTAGCTTGGAGTCAATTGTGATTCTAAGCACCATGTTTTGACTAGAGGTTAGTCTCACATCATGACAAACTTAGTATCAGAGAAACAATATTAAACTGCCCTAGGGTATCTAAACTCCACATCGAATAGAGTTTTATTCATGGGTGTGAAGCATGCCACATTTATGAGTAAGAGGCTATGAGCGTTTTAAGAAAAGTTTCCTTACTTTCATGATTATGTCATGTGATAAAGTGTGAGATCTATTAAAAACCTTTTCTAAATCATTCTCTACACATTTAAAAAACATGCCTCCAAAGAGGACCAATAGAAGGAGGAGTGTAAATGAAAGAAGGTGGGAGAATCAACCAACACTAGAAAAAACTCTGAATGAACAAGTTTCTCTTGTCGATTTAAGAACACTTTTATAGCCTTAGCCCATTCCATGAATAAACAAAATAACAAACATGTCGTGGCACTCTCCAATTTAAAAGTAAATGTGGTAGGACAAAAGTTTAAGATTTTACTCAAATGAAACCCCCAGTGTTCATTGGGTGCAAGTCGGAGAAGGTTGCATAATAGTTCATGGAAAATATCTAGAAGGTAACAGAGATTATGGGTGTTACCCCAACTAAGAGAACTTATGGTTATCAACTATAAGAGGTAGCTTACACCTAGTATAAGTAATGAAAGGAGGATATGGGTAAGAACAAATAATTGATAGAATGGGCCGAGTTGTGATTGTATTTTTGGATAGGTTCATTCTACTTGAGTTGAGGGAGGCCAAGGTGTAGGATTTAATAAATATGAAGTAGAGTGGCATGAGTATGGAAGTTTATTCCCTTAAATTTACTTAGTTGGCGTGGTATTCTCTGCTTATAGTTATTGATTACAAGGTGTACATAAGCAAGTTTTTGTTTAGTGTTGTAAAGGATGTGTTCAAGGAGCGTAGGACTTCTATGTTGGTGATAAAGATAGTCATCTCAAGATTGATGCCTCATGATTAACATATAGAGGAAGAAGAAGTTAAGGATAAGGAAAGTGAGAATAAGAGGTCTAGAATAGGTAACTTCAATTTCTCTTAACATAGGTTAGATGTTGGAAATCTTTCACAGTTCTCCCAGAATTCTTCATCTCTAGCCCCATCTTCTTCTATTACCTAGTGCAAATGTTCAAGAAGGATCATCATGATGAGACCTTAGCTCTACGTTTTAGGGTAGTTTAAATAATGGTCATACCAACCCAATATTCAAGATATATGGTAGGAACCTCAAGGGTGAGTGTATGGTTGGTGGGTACTTTTGGTGTGGCAATCTAGTCCACACGCTTAGGAAATTTCCAATCGCTTCCTGAAAGGGTAGGGATATCTGTCAGTAAAGCTAGTAAAATTCTTCTACAGCTCCCATAGGTTTTCCTACTTAGCAAGGTTCCTAATCTAGCGTAGTTGGTGAACAACATTTGAACATGTTCTATTCTCTTTAGACTAGATAGGATTAGGTACTAATATGGTCATCGGTACAATATATGTTTTCCATATTTATTTTTATGCATTATTAGATCTTGTAGCTTAACTTTCCATCGTAACATCCTAATAGTAGTATACTTTTGTTTCAATTCTAAAATCTTCTGAGAACCTTTAATGGTCTCTACTCTATTTGGTGACTCAGTCATAACTAAATGGGTATACAAAAATTACGTAGTTATAGTTTCCAAGAAAATTACCTCAAATGATCTAATAGAGTTAGACATGGTAAATTTTGATGTCATTTTTGGTATGGATTAGCTCCATTTTTGTTATGCCTCAGATGATTGTAGAATCAAAGTAGTCCAATTTCAATTTCCAAACAAACCAGTCATAGAGTAGAAGGGTAGTATCTCAGTACCCATAGATTGATTTATCTCTAACCTTAAGACAAGAAATTTGATATCCCAAGGGTATATCTACCATCTTGTCTGGGTTAAGGGTTCAAAATTTAAAACCCCAACTCTTGGGTCCATTCTAGTGGTAAATAAATTTGTATAAGTGTTTCAAGATGACATACCCAGAGGTTCTCTCAAAAGGGAAATTGACTTTAGAATAGATCTCTTTCTAGATACCCAACCTTTTTCTATTCCATCCTATAGAACGGTTCCAGTCAAACCTAAATAATTAAAGGAATAAGTAAAAAAACTCTTAGACAAGGGTTTTATTTAGACCAATATCACTCCATAGGGCGCTCCAATTTTTTTTCATACATAAGAAAGATAGTTCTCTAGGAATATGCATCGACTATATTCAGTTAAACAAGGTCATAATCAAAAATAAGTATCATATCCCTAGGATTGATGACTTATTTAACCAACTACAGGGTGCTAGTTGCTTCTTTAAGATAGACCTTATATTAGTTCATCATTAGCTTAGAGTCAGAGAATGTGACATTCCAAATATCACCTTCAAAACTCAATATGGTCATTTTGAATCTATTATTATGAGTTTTGGACCAAGAAATTCTCTTTTATCTTTTATACATCTGATGAATAAGGTGTTCAAGTAGTCCTTGGACATGTTCATTATAGTTTCCACTGATGATACCCTTATTTATTCTCAAAGTGAGGATGAACACAAATATTATTTGAGGATTGTCTTACAGACTCTGAAGGATCTCCAACTATTTTTCAAATTTAGCAAGGTGAATTCTTTTTAAAATAAGTAACATGCCTTGGTCATAGCATATCCAGTGAAGGCTTTCGAGTTGATCCTTAAAAGAACAAAGCAACGAGAAACTTACTTAGGTCCATAGCTCCAATAGATATTAGGAATTTTTTGTGTTTAAATGATTACTACAGATAGTTTTCTAGGGTATTTTTCTCTATTGCTTATCCGATATCCAGGTTAACTCAAAAGAAAGTCAAATTCTTATAGTCTGATTCTTCTAGATAGAGTTTTTAGGAGTTGTAGACTCAACTCACTACCCCTCTAATTTTTACTTAGCCAAAGGGTTAAGATAGTTTTATGGTTCATTGTGATGCTTCTAGGGTTGGTCTTTGTTATGTATTGATGCAGTCGGAAAAAGTTATAGAATATTCCTTTAGACAGATCAAGCCTTATAAAAAGAATTAACCTACTCCGGTTCTAAAGTTAGCAGTAGTGGGATTTTCCTTTAAGATTTTGACACACTACCTCTATAGGGTTCATATTGTTATGGTTATCAATCATCAATCTCTTGAGTATGTTCTTAGTCAAAAGGATGTAATTCTCCATTTGAGAAGACGACTAGAGTTGCTAAAGAATTATAATGTGAGTGTTTTGCACCATTCAGGCAAGGCCAATATGGTGGTTAATGATATTTGTAGATTATCAATGGGGAGTGTTGCTCATGTATTGGATGAAAAGAAGGAACTAGCTTGCAAAGATCAAAGGTTGGCCAGACTGGGAGTTCGATTGGTTAAATTAGCTGAAGAAAGTATCTTGGTTCAAAATAGTTTAAAATCCTTATTGGTAGATGAGGTAAAGGAAAAGAAATATAGATATTATATACTTCTTAAATTAAAAGAAGCATCCCAGAGTTAAGAGGTTGAGGATTTCTCCCAAGGGGGAGATGGTGTTCTTTGTTATTAGGGCAGACTTTGTTTTTAAGAGATAGATAAATTAAGACAATAGATGCTAGCAGATAAGAGTGGTTATAGGTATTATATCCTCCTAGTATCCACTAAGAAGCAATATAATTTGTAGGAATTCTATTGGTGGAGTGGTATGAAGAAGAATACCGCAGAATTTGTGGCTAAATTCCTAAATTTCTAGCAAGTTAAGGTTGAGCACTAGAGACCTGGTGGCATGCTACAAAACATCAGTATTTCTACTTAGAATTGGGATGTAGTGAAAATTGACTTTGTTTTAGGTTTACCTCATACTCATCGACAACATGACTCTATTTGGATTATTATAGGAAAATGACTAAGTCGGCCCACTTTTTGCTAGTTAACTTTTTAGATTCACGTGAGGACTATTCCAAATTCTACTTGAAGGAATTGGTGAGATTGCATGGAGTCCCCTTGATTATAAATTTAAATAGAGGTACTTAATTTACCTCCTAATTTTGAAAGACATTTTTGAAAGGTCTTGGTACCCAAGTTTATCTCAGTACAACTTTTTGCCTGTAGATAAATGATAAGGTCAAAAGGATCATTAAGACCTTAGAAGATATGTTGGGAACATATGTGATTGATTTCAAAGATAGTTGGGATGGTCGTCAAACTTTTATCAAGTTTGCATATGATAACAATTATCACTCTACTATTCAATTACCTTATTTGAGGCACTTTATGGGAGGAGGGGTAGATCTTTTAGTGGTTAGTTTGAAGTTGGTGAAGCTACATTGATATTACAATATTTGATCCATGAGGATATAGAGAAAGTCCAACTGATTAGAGAGAGGTTGAGGATGGCTTAAAGTCTTTGAAATCCTACATAGATATAAGAAGAAGGGAGCTTAAATTTGTTGTTGGTGATTTGGTATACTTGAAAGTTCCACATGTCTAAGGGGTAAAAAGGTATGGGAAGTAAGTAAATCCCATTCCCTTATTTATTGGTCCTTGAGAGATTGCAGGTCGTTTTGGCAAGGTGGCCTATAAGTGAGATTTGTCAGTGTATTTAGTAGTAGTGCATCCAATCTTTCATGTTTCCTTGATAAAAAAGTTCATTAATGATCCCATATCAGGTTACCCTTAGAAAGGGTTGGCGTGAAAGATAGCCTCTTTTATAAATTAGTTTCTTTAGAAATCCCTGACTGCTAGGTTTGGAGGTTGAGGAATAAAGAAGTCTCTTCGGTAAAGGTTCTTTGGAAAATTACTTAGTTGAGGGAAATACTTAGGAAGCAGAGGCATACATGATGACCAAGTACCATCATCTTTTTCCTTCTAGCTCAGTCTTATATTTAGGCACTAGTTTTCTTTATTTAATTAGTTCTTTCTATTTCATGTCACCCAGCTATTCCTATGACATAACACGTGTCCATAAGTCTGGATCCATCCATATTTTAGTTATCGATCAAGCACCCTACCAATATCCAACTCATAGAAACACGATAAAGGAATTTCAGATACAGATAGTGTAGAAGGGTTCCTATAATATCAGGAGAAATAGTGAAGAAAATATGTGAATCACAGCTCTTTCCCCAAAATTCCAGATTAAATAATTTCTATTCGGGGGCAAATAACCCCAAGGGGGAGATATTGTAATTCCTCAATAAATCTATGCCTATACTAAAACCATGATTTAAGTACATGTAGGGAAAATTACTAAGTTTTAAGAGCATCAAATAGGAATTGGCTATCTAAAAAAGCTCATAGACCCCCCCAGTCCTTAACTAAGCCAAAACTTGTCTTACCCATCCATTCCTAAGGTTATTGATAAGTCATAAATTGATGACTTATGAGCACTTTTTAAGATTGAATTATGATTTTTTTCTAATGATTCCAAGTAATTCTCATGTTATAACGCTCATTTATGTAGGTAAAGGTTTAAAATGAAGTTGAGAAAGTCATATTAGTTAATTGGAGGTCAAAAATGGAAGAAAGGAGCTTAAAAGCTCATTTGGACATGTTGGAGCCACCTCTGCACACACATGCAACACCTTCACAAGCAGGTGTCTAAATTGAAGCAACTAGTGTCATATATATAAGTGAACTGCATACATAGGTCAACCACAAACACTTGCAGGTCACTAGTGTTGTGGTATTTTTGTAATTTCTATAGAACATGAATTTTGGGTTTAAATAAGGTGGTTTTCAGCTTAAAATCTCCATTCTTCTAAATCTTGAAAGATTAGAGTAAGACTCAGAGTGTAAAATTAGTGATTTATTCTTATGTTTTATTAAATTCGAATCTTCCTTATTGAATTAAATTGTGATTCAATGGAACACTTTGTGGAGAATATAGGTAAATCTATTCTTTATCTCCGTTTAAGTAATTGATTTCTTTGCTTTAACTTATGCTTGAATAAGTTTTTATTATTCTATCGGTGTTTTTTATTTGTCTTCCTAATTATCTAATTTAAATAGATTTTCTCCTATTTCATGTTTTAATTTAGAAGATGTTATAAACTCTAATTATCCTTGAACATTGATCATCCTTGACAAAGGGGATGAGGGTGAGAAATGGGTGTAAATAATAAATTTTTTTAAATAGTATAATAGTATCTCTCGGATGTAAGGATACTAATTGATGCTATAAATTTCTCAAATCATCACACTTATGAGGTGTGAAAGAACCCATTTGTGAAATTTTGGTGTTTGATTGACAAATCAACACTAAATATTTGTAATCTTACTTGCCCATTACTTTTAGCTAAACTTAGACAAATATTCAATTACTCGTGCTTGAACCCACACTTATAATGGCATAACCTTATGTCTCATTCTACATTTGGTTAAACTCTAATCATTTCTATCATTGAAATTTTATTTTCACTGCGATAAAATTATTAACTCTAAAAATGTCCAAATAAACCCATTAATTTTACTTTTTGGTTTGATTTTCATCGCATTACAAGTCATCTTATAGTTGGTTATTATACTTAAGATTGAAAACTGAGTTCTTATTCCATGAAGATTCTACCCTAACTCTTTTTGGGTTAACTATATTGACGATGATTACTTATACCTTAGTGGTGTAATTTGAGCATCGTTAAATTTTAGCATTGTTGTTGGGGAGTGAAACATAGTTTTCATTCTTGTAGTGTTACTAGTCATTTTGAGTAGGCCATAATGTTTATTTTACATTATTTATTATTTTTTTCTCAGATGAGGACCGTAGATTATACAATACCATGAGATAATACGATAGCAATACAAGTACTTTTAATGGGCATCTCGAGGATGATAATCACCTCCAAGTTGCAGGTCGAGATAGTGCCATTTGTATACGACCAACGGAAAAAAATAGAGCGTTTCATGTTACTAGAGTGATGCTTCCTTTTCTAACAAATGAAAGGATGATTTAGGGGTTAACCCCATGAGGATGTCAATTTACACTTGAAGAATTTCATTGATGTGTGTCTTTAATTTAACATCGCCCACATATGTCAAGTAACAATCCCTTTGCATCTTTTCTATTCTTATTGATGAAAGAAATAGTCCTATATTAGATGTAGTTACTCGTGGGGTCAATCACTTCATTGGCTGAGATAACAAAAACATTCTTGGATTAATTCTTTTTTCTTTCAAAGATGTTGCAACTAAGGGATAAAATCATTAAATTTTGCTAACTTGATGGTGAACCATTATATGAGGCTTGACAACGATTTAATAAGAAGCTAATACAATGCCTAAATCATAAATGTCTTAGATAAAATGCTTCTTCAAATACTCTATAGGGCTTCGGATTAATTGAACCAGACAATAGCCAATAATACGGTCAGAGGATCTATTATAAAACAATCTTATAGTGTTGTGGCTACTTTATTAGATCAAGTGACCAAGCAAAGTTGATGTTTGCATATAAGAGATATCGAGGTTTCTATGGGGTCTTCTTTTGTTTCTTTTATATGTTAAGAACAAAGGAAATTTGATAAAGAACAAGAGGTGAATATGGCTAAAGTGATGACTCAACTAGATCATCTCACCAAAAAGTAATGAGAGCTCCTCCAAAGGCAGTCAATGGGCATAGCGGCGCCCTCGCCCGGCGCCATTTCCGGACCGAAAGGAGGTTTCCAACCTAATAAAATTCTTAATTATTATAAATAATAATTGGTCCGGGTTCTTTCACTCCTCAATAATTTGATTGACAGTTTGAGCTTACATCAGTAAACTCCCAAGCCTGCCAAGGCGTAAAGGATCATCAACAAGGGCGTTCTAGTGCGTTGTAGATTCTTAAGAGTGTTAAAGCTTATGATGATGATTATGAAGCAGAATCTTTTAATGAGGGAATTTGTTTCTTTTCAAACCAAACAGGGGAGGGGGGTTCCCACCCAACCTATTTAAGGTTAGGTAGGAATCAAAGTTGGAAGAAAAGGGATCATGCATGGAAGGACTGTGATCGAGATAGAGATTGGCATAATACATATCATGATTGGAGAAATAGTGATAGAGACCATGACTAGTATGTTTCTCCACATAATCGAGATAGAGATTGGCATAATACATATCATGATTGAAGTAGGCTATGTTTGGGTAACCCTAAGCCTACTTCAATGAGGTCTTTTAATGTTTGTTTGTTCTATCAAGAAGCTCATGGGTGAGTTTTAGGATGTTCATGTGAAGGTGAACAGTTTTATCTTTTTTACCAACTTTGCCATTCTAGATTGTGAAATTAATCATAAGGTCCCCATCATTCTTCGTAGGCCATTCTTGGATACTGGAGGGGCCTAGCCTTAGTATATGTGGAATATGGTAAAATAAAGTTAAGAAGAACAATGAAGAGGTGTCTTTCCATGTGTTTATGTCCATAAAATAACCTTTGTATTTGAAAGTTATTTTGGTGATTGATGTGATTGATGATGAGGTGACTAATACTATGAGGTGAATCTTGTGAATGACCCCTTGGTGGGTATTTTTTTGAACTTTGGGAGTGATGTTGTTGAAGAATATGATGAGGTAGTTGCTTCATTGATGATTCTTTGCTCTTATACTAAAAATCTTAACAAGTTGGGTCTTGATTTGAAAAATTGTAAAAGTCCACCAGCCAAACCTTCTATTATTAAATCACCTCAACTTGAAGTTAATCCATTGCCTTCACATCTTTGGTATATCTCGTGGGTGAGAATAATACTTTGTTAATCATTGTTTCGGATTATCTATTACCTTAGAAAGTGGGGGCCTTGAATTGCATTGTGAAAAAGTTAGTTTGTGCTATTGGGTGGACCATTATGGAAATCATCAGGATTGCTCCCAAATTTTCTCTTATAAAATCAAATTGGAGGTTAATCATGTTCCTAGTGTTGAAAAAACAAAGAATGCTTAACCCACAAATACAAGAGGTAGTCAAGAAAGAGGTTATCAAATGGCTTGATGTGGGTATTGTCAACCCTATTTCAAATAGTATGTGGGTTAGTCTGGTCCAATGCATTCCCAAAAAGGGCAGTGTGATTGTAGTCCTGAATCAAAATAATGATCTTATGCCCGTTCTTTCGGTCATGAGTTGAAGGGTATATATGGATTATCAAAATTGAAAAAAATCACTTTTCTATGCCTTTTATGAACTAAATATTGGATCGATTAGCTGAGTATGGATGGTATTATTTTCTTGATGGATATTCGAGTTATAATAAAATATGTATTACAATAGAAGATCAAGAAAATACAACATTTACATGTCCCTACGGGACCTTTGCCTTCAAACACATGCCATTTGGGCTATGCAATGCACCCACTACCTTTCAAGGCGTTTGTTGTTGATATTCTCCCATATGGTAGAGGATACCATGAAAGTCTACATGGATGATTTATCCGCGGCTGGTGACTCATTTGAATCTTGCCTCAAATATTTGAGTAAGGTCTTCAAGCATTGTGTGGAGACCAATCTTATTTTGAATTGATAAAAATGTCATTCCATGGTCAAAGAAGGTATCGTATTAGGCAACAAGATTTTGGGTAAAGGCATCCAAGTCGATCAAGAAAAAGTTGAAGTGATTGCTTATTACCTCCACCTACCTTAGTAAGAGGTGTTAGAAGTTTTACTGGTCACATTGGGTTCTATAGGCATTTCATTAATGATTTATCAAAGATTGCTCACCCTTTGTGTAAGCTCCTTAAAAGGAGGTGAAATTTTAATTCAGTGGTAAGTTATTAAGATCTTTTAATTGCCACAAGGTGCTTCTTGTGCCGGGTCCTATTATCGTGGCTTCAGATTTGTCTATGCCTTTTGAAGTAATGTGTGATGCATGTGGTGTTACCTTAGGTGTGATGTTGGGACAAAGAAGAGAAAATTTGTTCCACCTGATTTACTATACTAGCAAATTATTGAATGAGGTGTAATGTAACTATATTTATCGAAAAAGAGCCGCTCGTGGTGGTATATGCTTTTTAAAATTTTAGTCACATTTGTTAGGTACAAAAGTGGTTGTACACATGGACCACACAACTCTTAGATATCTCATGGTGAAGAAAGAGGATAACACTTAATTGATTAGGTGGATATTGCTCCTATAAGAATTTGATTTTGTGGTAAAGGACCAAAATGGGTGTGAAAATGAAGTAGCCGACAATCTCTCTTGCCTTGAATCCAATCATGAGAAGTTGGGTGAGATCTAAATTAATGACCCTTCCCTAATGAGCTAGTCATGTCACTTTCATCTTGAGCCTTGATATGCCGACTATGATAATTACATTGTGAGTGGATTGATTCCTTAATAGTTATCAAAAGAAGAGGTTCTTGTTTAAGGTGAAGAAGTACTTTTGGGATGAACCATACTTGCTTAGAGAGTGTGTTGATGGAATGATTCGTTGGTGTGCCATGGAATCAAAAATGAGGGCCATTCTTGAAGCTTGTAGCTCTTCTGATTTGGTAGACCTAATGATGGGATTGTGATGGTTGCAAATGCTTTCAAAGTAGATACTATTGACCTACTATCATGACCCCAACCAAAGCCTAGATTTAATGGGCATCCCAAGTCCAACCAGGACTGGGGACCACCCCCTGTTACCAAACCTAACCACCTATATCCAACCTTATATGGGCTGAATTTTTAGCATATAACAAGATAGTATAAATTCTCTGATGAAGACTCTGGGATAGGGTCACAACTATGACTAACCAAACTGAGTCTGACTGTACAAAACTAACCATCCAACCATACAAAACTAAACCAAAAGCCATAAACCAGTCTATAACAAAAAGGAATACCAAAACATAAATGATAATCAATCCCAAAATTTTATAAGATGAAACAACGAAAAATATCATCCAAGGGTGTAAGTGCCAAAACCAAAATCAATGCGAATCCAAACACTAATATCGATCCCGCACATACCAACCCCAAGAAGTACCACAAAGCCTCTACCCAAAAGAGTAAGAATATCTAATTGGGACATTCCCCCAACCATGGAAAAAATCAATATCCATAATAAAATAAAAATGTCCAAAGATGACTATAACATAAAATAGAGCCTTTCAAAAGGATGAAAGCTCACCATTTCAGTCCAAATGCAGATACCAAATCCGCATGCTAAACAGAAGGAGTAGAATGGGTGGATCCTACATAGAGTAGGTTTACAGTTGCTAGTAGATGGGATAGCCAGTAATCTCTACCATGAAATTAGGATAAGGATAAAGTAATGTCATTTATAAAACCAAGTAAAACCTTCCATGATGCATACAACCATACATTTATAAGTGTCGGGAAAGAAAACCGGATTTAGAATGAATTTAAACCATTACCTGGGTTATGTAGCTTTGTTGTGCTAAAGCATCCACGGGTAATATGGGTTAAGCTCCTTCTGCTGAAAATTCCCTAGTGCATGTAGCTGCACGTCTAGGGAAGTATCTCATTGCGATGACTAGTATATCCCCCAATATGAGATGTGACATCATGCATACTATCCACCAAGACGAACCTCATACCGGAAAATATGAGTTTCCAGTTTCTGTCTCTCAGGACCTCCACCTTCCATAACTAGCTACACCTCCCCCTTTAATACCCAATTGAAAACTGTTTCCAAAAAATCCAGTTACAATTTATTAACCAAGGCCATTTAGTGGTGGTATCATCGTACCAACCATACTTGCAAGAACTATTCATAGCCAACCACATGTAGGTATAGGGGATCTTAGGTGCCCTTCCAATTACCATATTAAATCAACTTGGGGGAATCCATACCCTACAAGTGTAACCATTTAGCCTTACCTTTCCAAACCATTTAATCTATGCTTAAATCCTTTACCAAGTTTAAAACAAGCAAGATTTTCATTTAAAAGAAGTCAATGCAATGAACATATCTTTATAAGCATTTTGTGAAACACATTGGAGGCATAATATATATTCAAAACCAATTCCAATTACCAACAACAATTCCCATATAAACCAACTATCCAAAACTACCTTTAATGAATAGAAAAGCATAATTAAAATAATGAGAAACCACAACCATCCATTCATAAACAAAACCCCAAAATCATATTTGAAAACCCAAAAGCATTCAACAATAAAATCATGAAAACCAATAGTAAAATTATACCTTTAGTTGGAACTAACAACGAGGGAAGAGAACATGCCTTATACCAAATAATTGATGCAAAGAAATCACTAAAGCAAGGCCAAAATTAGTCCTAAAGATGAAACCCTAGCTTTCTTGCCCCAAAGTTTTTGAAAAGATTTTAGATTTTTTAGGAGTAGTTTTTAAGTGTTAAACTGAGAAATAATAAAGTAAATAGCCTCCTAAATAGGCTACAAGTTGTGTGATCCTATTAGGGTAAGTAGGGAAATATCCAGATTACCCCTACTTAAGTTGCATAAAAATCCCGTCGCAGGGATATGACTGACCCATAAAAGTCATACTCTTCCGATATGAGTGGTACCCTCAACTCGTATCCTACCCCAATCCTTGGACCCAACACAGTCCAACATACGAATCATCCAACCAAGTCGTATCAAAAGAACACGATCCGTACCTTACATCCGTATCCCTGGCTGAATTGAATACCAACAGGATTGAAATTGTCCCCTATACGAGTACTAGATATGACTCGTACCCAACCATACGAGTCTTATTGCCCAAGTTGTATCAATTCCAGTAACCCATCCATCGCACCAATCAACACTGGTCAACATACGATAGGAACATACCACTCGTACCCCAACATACGGCTCATACCCTGGAGTCGTACTGTGTCCAGAGAATGGAGTTTTAAGAAAAATTCTAAGGGCTAAAACTTAGGATGTAACATTCTCTCCCACTTTGAACATTCATCCTGGAATGACAGATAAGGTAGGGGTAACCACATACAGAGTCATTTGAATTATCAAACATATTCCTAATCTTCATCATAGTTTGAAAAAAAGAGACAAATATATGAATCTTCCCTTTAACAAACTCAGAAAATAAAGATGTGTTCAAGAACACATACCTTCTGCACGGACCTTGGGAGCAGAAAATAACAATAGATATTTGCACTTTATGTCCTCCTTCTCTTCCTAAGTAGCTTCTTTCACATTATGGTTCTGCCAAAGAACCTTAAACGAAGACACACCCTTGTCCACAACCGAAGAACCTACCTGTTAATCATATCCCACTTCCATTCAAAAAACTTAATTTCTTGATGTAATCTACCAAGCTTCATGTGCTCAACCTTTACCTACTGTCACACCATGCACTTGGCTACGAAATCAACCACATCTTTCTTCATACTATTCCACCAATAAATCTCCTTAAGATCATTATACATCTTTCTCAGGCAGGGATGAACAACATAGCATGACTCATACACCTCAGCCAAAATCCTATCTTAAACTATCGACATTAGGAATACACAAACTCCCTTGGTACCGCAAAGTACCATCACCATAAATCTCAAACACCGCCACTTTTTTCCCGCCAATATCACTCTTGATTCTCATCAAGACAGGATCCAACACTTGCTTATCCTTAATCTCTACACCAAGAGATGATTGAACCATTTCTTACACCATCATACCATAATCCTTAGAGTCCAAGAGACAAACCTCAAGATTGGCCAAGCGGTGAATATCAATCACCAATTCCAGCTTTCCTACCATTCATATGAACCAAACTTTTCATAGAAAACCTGCTAAGAGCATTAGCAACCATGTTAGTATTACCTGGGTGGTAGTGAAGACTCACATCATAGTCCTTGAGAAACTCAAGCCATTTTCTTTGCCTGATTTTAATCTCCTTCTGTATGAATACATATTGTAGACTCTTATGATCAGAAAAGATATCCACGTGAACAACATAAAGATAATGGCACCATATTTTTAAAGAAAAAACAACTGCCAATAGCTTCAAATCATGAGTAGGATAATTTCTCTCATGCACCTTTAACTACCTAGAAGAATAGACAATCACCTTCCCATGCTACATCAAAACACAATAAAGCCCTACCCGAGATACATCATAGTAAACCAGAAATCCATCATTGCCTTCCGACAAAGTCAGAATTTGAGCCAAAGTGAGCTTATTCTTTAACTTCTCAAAAATCCCCTCACAAGCATCCGACCAAGAAAACTTAGTCTTCTTCTTAGTCAACTTAGTCAAGGAAGCCACTATCGATGAGAAGCTTTACACAAACCACCTATAATACCCAGCTAAATGCAAGAAACTCCAAATGTCAAATGGAGTCGTGGGCCTAGACCACTCTTTCACTATAACAACTTTTTGAAGATCAACCATTATCCCCTCACTAGAGATAGTATGACCCAAGAAAGTCACGACATTCAACCAATGCACACACTTAGAGAATTGGCTTATTATCATTGTTGTTTTAAGGTAAGCAACACCACATAGAGGTGATTATAATGATCCATCTTACTCTTCGAATAAACTAGAATATGATCTATAAATACAATGATGAAGAGATCTAAATACTGCCTCCAAACTCTATTCATCAGATCCATAAATGCCATTGGGGCATTAGTAAATCCAAATGACATCACCATGAACTTGAAATGCCCATACCGAGTAAGAAAAGCCATCTTAGGTATGTCCACCTCCCTAATCTTAAGCTAATGGTACCTCAACCGAAGATCTATCTAAGAAAATAACTTAGCACTTTGTAACTGATAAAAAAAATTATCTATCCTCAGGAGAGGATACTTGTTCTTGACCTTTACCTTATTCAACTGCATGTAGTCAATGCACATCTGAAGGGAACCACCCTTCTTGCACACAAACAACACCGTTGCACCCCACAAAGAAACACTAGAATGAATAAAACCCTTATCCGGAAGATTCTTAAGTTACTCCTTGAGTTCCCTTAACTTACTCGAAGCCATTCTACATGGAGGAATAGATATTGGATGAGTGTCCAAAAGCAAATTAATACCAAACTCTATTTCTCTATCCAAAGGAACACCAGGAAGATCATCCAAAAAGACCTCTAGAAACTTATTAACCACAGGAACTAACTGTAAAGAAGGACCTTCCGAGTTAGAATTTTTAACCCAGACCAAGTGATAAAGACACCCCTTGGAAATTAAGCTCCAATCTCTAAGATAAGAAATAAATCTTCCTCGGGGAGCTAAAGAACCACCCTCCCATTCTATAACCAGTTCACTAGGAAACTTAATGATAACCTTTTGGGATCGACAATCTAAATATGCATAAAAGGAGTGTAACCATTCCATACCTAATAAGACACCAAAATCCACCATCCTCAACTTAAATAGGTCCACCAAAGTTTACTTGTTACCAACAGACCCCACACACCCTCTATAGACCTTTTTGGCTATAATCGAGTCTCCTACCATAGTCAAAAAATAAAAAAGACCCTAAATCACTTCAGGATCAAAACCAAAAGATACATCCATATAAGGAGTCATATCAGAAAGAAGGGACCCTAGATCAAGCAAATAATATACGTCATAGGAAAAGAGCTATAATGTACCAGTAAGGACATTATTTGATGCCTCAGATTCCTGTTGGGATTACAAAGAATACAACCTATTTCGACCAACACTAGAACAAAGAGCAGTAACAAAAGCCGATGCAGCACCACCAGGTGTAGGAGCAAAAGATGAAACCACAAGAACCTTGTTTTCCCTCGTAGCCACCTTATTAACTGGAAAATCCCTAAGTCGACAACCTAGTTGGACATACCTAAAGTATTTGTCCCTCCCTTCTTCATAATAATCCTAATGGATTTGACCATAAAATTAAGAAGAAGTGCATGAAGAAACTGACTGACCTCTGCTTGCCTGAGATTAAGCACCCTGTGCTCAAGAATTGTCACTACCCCGATGATGCCTGTCTCCTGACTGCTTCAGGTAGGGGGCACTGGCAGTATAGAAAGAACCCAAGCTTCCCTACTTCTTCTTCTGTGACTTGCCACCATCTTGACCACCTTTGGACTGCGCACCTCCCTCATAAAAAAATCTGCCCCTTTTTCCCTACCTATCTTCAAACTTCGCCTACCTCCTTTTCTCATTCTCCACATGCTGCATAAGGATAGTCAACTGAGAAATATCAATATCCTTAATAAGAAAATCAGTCTTTCTCTCTATGATCAAATTTCTATTTCACCCAGAAGAAAACATCCTCATTCTTATTCTCATATTAGCCACCCAGTTAGGAGCATACCTCAATAGCTGATGGAACTTCAAGGCATAGTGCTTGACAGTAATTCTCTCTTTCTTAAGATTCACAAACCCTTCTATCTTAGCTTCCCTAAGCTCTTGAAGAATGAAATGATCCAATAAGGCATTAGAGAAGGCCTCTCATAATTCAGATTCTTCCACATCACCACTATCTCTATCCCATTCTTTATATCACTGCTAGGCAACATCTTTAAGCTGATAAGATGTATAGTTCACCCCTTCATATTGGTAACCTGTACCACCAAAAATATCTTCTCTATTTTATCCAAGAATCCTTAGGGATCCTCCTCTACCTGCACTCCAGTAAAAGTAAGAGAACCCATCATTATAAATTGGCCAACCATTATGGTCTCAGAAGACAACCCAATAGATTTATCCTATTCAGCCTAAGAAGTAACTAAATGAGCAATAACATGAATAGATTAATGGAATTCTACATTCATCATATTTCCTTGAGGGACCTGAGGAGAACTAGTAGGATTAAGAGGAACTCGAGTACCATAAAAAATAGGACCATGAGAGCAAAGATGTACCCCCATCGTAGGACGTACCCCTTTAGCATCATCCCCAAATAGGACAAAAGAATTTCCTTGGTTTTAAGATCTACGAGGCATGATCTAAAGACAAACAAACAAGAAATAGAGAAGATTTTTGGACTTTAGACTCCAAGCTTTAAAATAGAATCTGAAGAAAGTGAAAAATTCCAAAATCTCTTGCAGCCTCTATCTTATGAGTGTGGCGCACTACATACCTCTAAAAGAGACTCTACTCTATAAGACTTGGTGGACTTCCCAGTTGACCAAGAACCTAAATCATACCAATTTTTCACGACCCAAATAGGGGCTAGACGTAATGGGCATGCCAATCCAACAATGATCAGGGACTACAACTTTCCCCTATTACCCAACCCAACCACCTATATCAAGCCTTATATGGGTTAAATTTCGATCATATAGCTAGATAGCGTAAATGCTCTCATGAAGACACTAGAATAGGGTCAGAACCATGACTGAACCAACCGAGTCTAACCATACCAAACCAACCTTCCAACCATATGAAACTAAACAAAGGGCCATAATGTAGGTCGTAACCAAAGGGAATACCAAAACATAATATGATAATCAATCCCAAAATATAATATGATGGAACAACCAATAATATTGTCTAAGGTTATAAGCCCCAACACCAATATCAATTCCAAGGTAAACACCAATACCGATCCCACCCATACCAAACCCCAAAAGTACCATAACATCTCTATCCAAAAGAGTAAGAATATCTGGTTGGGATATGCCCCCAACCACGACCAAAACCAATATCCACAATAAAATAAAAAAGTCCAAAGATGACCATAATATGAAATGAAGCCTTCAAAAATGATGGAAGCTGCCCACTTTAGTCCAAATATAAATACCAAATCCGCGTGCTAAACAGAAAGAGTAGAATGGCTGGTTCCTGCATAGCATAGGTATACAACCACCAGTAGATGGTTTGGTGAGTGATCGCTAGCATGAACTTAGGATAAGGATAACATAATTCCTTTTATAAAATAAAGTAAAACCATCCATGATGCATAAAACCATATATATATAAGTTTTGGGAAAGGGAACCAGGTTTAGCATGCATTTAAAGCATTACTCGGGCTATGTAACTTTGCTGTCCTAAAGCACCCACGGTAAATATGTGTTAAGCTCCCCCTTCTAAAATGGCCCAGTATGGGTAGCCACATGACCACAGAATTATCCCATTAAGATGTCTTGTACATCTCTATATATGAGGTATGACATCATGAATATGGTCCACCCAGACCAACCTCATACCATCAAATATGAGTTTTCAGTTTTGGTTCCCCTATGATCTCCACCTTCCACAGCTTAGCTATATATCCCCCTTTAATGCCCAGTTAAAAATAATTTCCAAACAACCCATTTACCATTTATTAATGAAGGCCATTTAGTGGTGGTATCATCATACCAACCATACTTGCAAGTACTATCGATAGCCAACCACACGTAGGTATAAGGGAACTTAGGTGCCCTTCCAATTACCATATTAAATCTAGTTGGGGGAGGGGCGGTTAATGTAACAACTTAGATTTTTGCCTCTAAAAATGTCTTGACTTTTGTGCTCACTGCCTAGGTAATGACTCACCCAACGTGTTATAATGACTCATTATGAGTTGTAGGACCGTAATCGTAACCTGACCAGAGTAAATGCCAAAGTTACTAGTCTGATTATGACCTCTACCTTATGAGTCCTAACGTGTGGTCACGAGTCGTATGGATGGACTCATGACCAAACTAGTGGATTAGCAAATGATTCTGTCCTGAGTATGACTAAGACCCTACGACTCTTAATGTCATATTACGAGTCGTATTGCACACTCATAAGTTCAAAAGTAAGGATTCCTGAGTCACTACCTAGACTATGAGTCCAAGAAACAACTCGTACCCAGATATCACGACTCGTGACGTGACCCTTAGTGACTAGGGACAGTTTTTTCTACACATTCTCATTAAGGGAAAATCGGTCTTTTCTCCCATCCAACTTCTATCCCATAACTTAAAACACTCTTGTAGACCTATTATAATCAACTTATCATAACATAAGAACTATTTTTCTCTCTCAAATCCCCAAGGTAAGAATAACTAGGGTTTCTAGGGATTTGACTTCTAGAGTTCTACTTAGTGATTTTCCTCTAAAACTCTCAATACTTTTAGGAATGTATCTCTTCCCTACAAACTTGTGTTTTATTCATGGCATGCAATGTTGATATTTATATGGTTTTAAATGTCGATTTTGGAACTTGGGTTGAGGGTTTTGGATGATTGTTGCTTGAATGGTGTTCCCATGATTTTATACTTTATTGATTATTTTTAAACTAATTAGGTGACAGGGCATGGTAATATTGAATGGGGGTCCTGGAATTCCCTCAAATTAATGATTTAAGGTATGGGAATTGGTTTAGAAATTGAGTAACCTCAACCCATTTGCGTAATAGCTTGAAACATGGTTAATCACATGGTTTGGCTTACTATCCTGAACTATTGCATTGCATATAAAGATAAATAGACTACAAATAATTGTTTTTGAAGACCTCGATGGCCATGTATTGACTTAATTTAAACTACTGGGGCGAGGCATTCCTCCAAGCTGATTTTTATAAACTAGTGGGTCAAGGCATTTCCCCAAAATTTGACTTGATAAATAATAGGGGTCGGGGAATTCCCCCAAGGTGATGATTAATTAGAATGGCATAATAATATTAGCTTGCAAGTGTAATTGGTATGATATTACTAATAGTATATACCATAATGGATGATTCTTGATTAATAAATAGGAATGAGTAAACTATTTTAATTGAGCATAATGGGGGGGGGGGGGGGGGGGGGAGTGTAACTTACTATCAGGGTATAAGTACTAAGGAGGATGAACAGGTTTGTCAGCATGGGGGCATTAACGACAGTTTGCATAGTTCACACTTATATATATTCATGTATCATGGAATGATGTGGGGTCGATTTATTCCCTGGTCTTCCTTGGATACCTCTGGTTTATGTCTCTAAGACAGGATAGGTCCCTTTTAATAACAGAAGTTTTACCCATATAGCCCGTGGGTTCCTAGACGACGAGATGGATACACAGTCCAACTTAATACTTTAAATTTCATGCTAAACCTTATTCCCCATCTCGACATTTTCTATATATATGCATATGATTGTATGTATATTATTTTGAATGATATTTGTTTGACTTGATCATGGCATTATTTTTTCCCTTCCCTAAATTACATGCTAGTGCTCACCTTGCTAACTTTCCTCGAACGCTGTATCCCCATGCGATGCATGGTTCAGAGACTCATCTTCTTTTCCTCCATAGTTCAGTTGAATCGTTCAACATCATGTGATGCGAGCATAATGTTGCTCAAGGCCCTTGTTTCATGATCTTGTCTTGATTTTTGTTTAGACTTTTTAGGAGGTTATTTTGCCATAGTCGGGGGCATGTATCGACTTTGGTTGATGTTTAGTTTCTTAAAGGCTTTTGTGGACCAAGTATGGGTTGATTGTGTTATTAATTCTTAGATCCCTCTTGATATAGATTTCTCTATCTGGTTATGTGTTTGAAACTCAAATCTATCTAGTTATATATTTAGAACTCAGTTATATCTTGTTAAATATTCTGAAATCATCTCTATCTTGTTAATTGTTTAGAACTCAGCTCTATCTTGTTATTTGTTGAGAATTCATCCACTGCTAGTCATTGTGTTCTGGTTTGCTTGGCTAATGGTGGTGATCTCCAGTCCTCAGTGGACATGAGATGCCCATCACAACTAGGTTCAGGTTTGGATCATGACAAATCTGATGGTTGACCTCTTTATGCACCACCTTTTTTCAACATTGCTTCACCCTCATAGCCTACCTGCCCACCGCAGTCTTCCACGATCACATTTGCCAAAGTTGTTTCTATGAATTTGTAATACAACAGTGATATTACCTGGTTATTTTTTGACAATCCTCAGTTTATTCAGGCCATTATTGAGAGGAGACTTGCACCTCTACGCGTCCAAATGATGGAGCATTAGAAAAGATTAGCTGCAATAAAGTCTAGAGGTAATTGAGTGCGAGTTTATTCTTTGAGGGCACCGAACATGACCACACTTCGCACGATTTGACCCCTAACATAACCACTCATACATTTTACAAAGATAGAAAAAAGAAGCTAATATTACATATACCTTAAGCATGATTTTCAAGAATAGGGAATAGGAATGGATACTTGGACTTCATGTCCTCTTTAGCTTCCTAAGTAGCTTCCACAAACTTTTGGTTCCTCCAAAGAACCTTTACTGAATCCACATCCTTTGTCCGCAACCAACGGATATGCCTATCAAAAATCTCAATTGGGACTTTCTCATAAGACAAGGAATCCAAAATGCCCTCATTTCCCAAAGGAACAACCGTTGAAGGATCACCCACACACTTTTTCAACATCGAAACGTGGAAGACCGGATTAACGGGGTTCAAACTAGAAGGCAAATCCTATTCATATGAAATATTTATAACCCTATTTAAGACCAAATATAGACCAAAATAATAGTGGTTGAGCTTCTCCTTCCTTCCAAACCGCATCACTGCCTTCATGGGAGACACCTTCAAGAACACCTAATCATCAACATTAAATTCCAATTTCTTTCTCATCATATTCGTATAGGACTTTTTGCAGTCTTAAGCTTATCCTGAATAACCTTCACCTTCTCTATGGCTTGGTGAACCAAATCAAGTCCAAATAACTTATTTTCACCCATATCAAACCACCTAATAGGTGACCTACACTTCCTACAAAACAAATCCTCAAATAGAGCCATACTAATGCTAGAGTGATAATTGTTGTTATAGGTAAATTGTATGAGAGGTAACTAGTCAACCCAACAACCACCATAATCAAATATACAAGCTCAAAGAATATCTTGAAGGACCTAAATTGTCCTTTTTATTTACCCATCAGTCTATGGGTGGAAAACGGTACTAAGGGTTACCTTAGTCCCCAAACCTCACTAGACCGACCTTAAAAAGTGAAATGAGAATTGAGAAGAGAGTGGAAAACAATACTAAGGTCCCAAACCTCGTTGGAGCAACCTCAAAAATTCATATGAGAATAGAGTTCCATGATCAGAAAGGATAGAAATTAGAGCACCATACAACTTTACAATCTCCTTAATAAACAACTTGGCATAATCCTCAAAAGAGAAATTAGTCCTTACTGGCGAGAAGTGCGCAAACTTTTTTATCCAAGTGCGCAAACTTTGTTATCCTATCCAAGATAACCCTGATCGAATCAAATTTCTGGATAGACTATGAAAGAATGGTAACAAAATCCATCTTAATTATTTACCATTTCCACACCGGCTGCTCAATCTCTTGAGTCAACCCACCGGGCTTCAATTGCTCCACCTTCACTTGATGACACACCTTGCAATTAGCAAAAAACTTGGCCATATCCTGCTTCATATTATTCAACCAAGAAATCTCCTATATATCATGATACATTTTTGTCCAACTAGGATAAACCATATAACGCGATCGTGAACTTCAACAAAAATTCATTCACGCAACCCATTAACAACGGGAACACATAATCTACCTTCATACCTCAAGATACTAATAACGCTTACCTTAAACATAAATTTAAGTGAAAGGCGATCATTCCCAATATATTTAAAACACTTTAGAGTCGGGGTTGAATCCACGAGGAACAATGTGTGTGGCGACTAAATTAGTTTGAAATGATACATACTAGCTAAATTCAAAGAAATAGTACAAAATTGTAGTCTTTGAAAACTATCACACTTAATATTACCTTTTAGGTTTTTCGAGTACAAATTTGGGGCTACAAATACATAGAGTCTAAGAAATTAGGCAAGGATCTTGGGATTATGCTTTCCTAGGGGCAAAATATGCATGGAGACATGTTAATTTGGTGCATGTTCTAATTGATGATGATGTGGTAGGCTAGGTTACAAGTCCTTGGGGCCTAGTTTGTCAACATAGACTGAAAGATTTCACTAATTGACCCTTTCATGTGCCTAACAAGTATGTCAAATAAAGCCACCCAATACCTCAATTAGGCATCCCTATTTCTAGGATAATAACCAAGGAATAGTCAACTTCACAATCACTCTTATATTTGAGATATTAAAAATTTAGAAAACTACTCTAACATGTGTCTACTATTTCTTTGGCTCCCACATCCCCCTTTCAAGGATGATGTTGGTTCCTAATGTTCACCCAAACCGTTCTATCAAAGATAGATTGAGCTTTCAAGAGATTGGGATTTTCACCCACAAACCTATTTGAGTATTTGGGGTTTTCACCTATAAATCTCATCCAATTTAATCAAGCAATAATAGAACCCATCAATCAACACATTAACATATGCACAAATAAATCACAACCCACATGCAATTGCACCTTATTCTAGAATAATCCCATGAGGAAAAACTATCTACTCATCAGATAAATAAGTGAAGATTTTACCCAAAATTTCCATTGATTTGATTTGAGAAAATCTAAGTGAATGTTACTTCAAACTATCAGATCTAGAAAATCTTCAATGGGAGTTCACTAATTCTTCACTTGGACGTAACACCAAAGTATTCTTCACTCAAAATATATACAATATTGTCTTCTCCAGAAATGGAGGCTATAACCCTAAAACAATATTTAAAAATTTACGAAGATGGAATGAATGAGAATGACTAGGATTTGTATCTTCATTTTATCAAATTTAGGGTATGCCACGTGTATTTACATTTCTGCCCTTGGGCTATATTTTTCTGCTAGGACACGATCTCATAGGCTTAACCATAACTGTGGCTACCATAATTAGCTCACGCAAACGTAGTAGGTTGACCTTATTGATTAATTTCTATCATGGTCCTCAGACTGCGACCATGGGAACTGAGGTCCAATCTGCATCTTTCAATCTCATCAATAATGTTTCTATAAAATGCGGATATTAGTGCATTAAATCATAACTATGTCTCATTATTCATTGAAAACATGGTAACATGCATGAATGTTGAGTGCAAATAAGTGGTAAAATCACCACTCATCAACACCACAACTTAAAGATTTTCTTGTCCTCAAGCAACACTACCCCTTATCATGAGACATTACACTTTTATGCCCAAGTTTCATGCCTCAAAGATCAGAATGACTTCAAGCTTAGTCACTACCACAAGTAGCTTATTGCATGTGGCTAAGCTATTCTTACTACACTCTTCATCATAAAATGTAATATCTAAGGATGCACTAGACTTTCAAGAGAACCAAGCAAAAACTACCAATACTCTAAAAGTGACTCACTTTTGATCAAAACTAAGCTATACTCTATTTTCCTCGTTGCCTAGAAGATTAAAAATCACCTACATAAACTTGTTCACATGCCTCCTTACAAGAAAGAAAATTTCACACACCAAACTACCAAATATGCAACAAGGAATTTAAGTACAAAAACTCTCTCCCTCACAAAAGAACTCTCTATGTCAAAAAGTGTTATACCATAGGATTGCCCATATTTTAAATCGTCACTACAAAGAAAGTAAATGGTTGATGATCTCTAAGGACTTTTTGAACTTGTAATGTAGGTTCTGGTTAGGGTAGGAAATCATTTAGGAACAACATAATTACACCCTTCCTTGAACATCTACATCAAACTAATTAATCCGTCTTTTCTACTATAGGTCACACCTCTTTGATCTCTTCTTTTTTTATATGCCTATTTTTTTCTTCCATTGTTCACCCATTTTCTTCTATATCTCTTTCTTGTAATTTTCATGAAATTTTTTCCTTTGTTTGACCCTTTTTTTAATTCATTTATTTTCAATAATTGGGCACTTAGGTATTTCACTTACCACTTTATGACCCTACACTTACTTCCATCAATCATCACCACCCCCAACATAGGATTATAGCCTCAAGTTGAATTTTTAAGTTCAAGAAGGGTATGGTTCAAAACACAAATAAAAATAAGGGTTCGCGACTTATAATGTGTGTGCCAAAGAAAGGCCCAAAGGCTCAAAGTGGGTAACTAGGGATTATACTCATGCATGGATAGGCTTTTTAGGCTAGAGTGGGCTTCCAATATCTCAAAGATAGCCTAAGATCATTTATTCAACCAAATACAAGACTAACGGGGCAAGTTCTAGATAACATAAGTATACAAGAGATGAATGCAAATGGCTCACCATACATAGCGTGAGAAATTTTCCAAAGAGGCTGAATTGCCCGTCCCGTCAGAGACAAAATTGATGTATCTATTAGTATTAACAAGTCAAACATTTGTGGAGTCATAAAAAGAGAATGATTTTTGTTACAGGGTTGCTCAGGTCCATGCCCTTGATTTTTGAAAATTTTTTAGATTGAGGGGGTGTTTTTTTTTGCATTTGCACCATGCACAATTTGCTAACTTACTGCTACAACCAAAGCCTTAGCCTCGCATTTTGTCTTAATATGGGTAAACCAACCATATGGCTATTGAGACTTTGCCAATGATGCACAATGGGATCCCAATTTACAATGCCACAGGTATTAAGACTTCTCTTGCACTAATGACTTAGATGGCACAGGTACTTAGAATTCCCCTATATATATGGCTCAAACCCCAAAAACGACGCTTTACCCTTAAGAATGTTGTCGCTTAATCTATCATAGGTCAGGGCTCATCATGCATCATCATAATCAAAATAAAACTAATGTAAAAAAGAATAACTAAAAGTAAAACTACACGATAATCCATGAAATGTGGGCTCAATCAGAGTGCCTGAATATTGCATCCTAAAACAAAATTAAAAAAACATCTACAACATTATCAAGATAACATAAAAATATCGAAAAACACATCAAAATAATACAAATACGGGGAAAGAAACCCCAACTGAAAGGAAAGTAGTGTCCCTACTACCTAATTAATAAAAGCATAGACAAAAGGTAAGGGTCCTCTGTGAATCTGCATAAGGAGATACTCTCTTCCGTTGACTCGTCACCATCTCCACTAACAACATTAACTTACCCATCCTTAGGGGACTTATCATCACTCTCCAACCTAGGCAAAGGTAGTCGATCATTGGGTTTGAACACCTTAAAGATGACCTTTACCCCTTTCCATGGTTGTTTGGAGAATTTATCTCTCTTCTTCTCTCTCTTCATCATCTTTTCATAAGAATCCTTGAGGTCCCTTTGTGATGCAGCCAAGGCTGAATAAGCTCTCTCTTAGCTGGCAACTATGGCTCCTTTAATCTTCTAATTCTCCCAGTATATCTCATAATATGACTGGGCTACACATCATTGGCAAACAGTGAAGGACTCTTCCAGTCCCTGAGGTAATCTGGACAATAGCTACCTAACCACCCATATCTGACTAGAGATGTCATCGAAGGGGTTGGCTGACAAAGGTCTGTAAGAGTTTGTGTACTCCTAGGTAGACTTGCCTATCTCCACCTTCCTTTTCTTACTCTAACCAGGGGCACCCTCACCCAAGAATTTGAGTAGAAAGATGCAAGGGACTGGGTGTACCCAGGTATCTGTAGCATACTCCTCCACCTCTACCCTCTAGTAAAGCTTAGTGATAAGGAAAGAAAAGAGAAGAAGTATACCTACATGGTTCATGAAGTTACACCACTCTGAGAGCATAATTTTGCCTACGTTCAGAGTAATGCTAGAGAGAATGCCAGCCACCATCCGCACTCATAAATTTATAGTAATAGTCATATGAGTTCATGGTGATACTCTACGGTAGATAATATTCAGCCAAAGACTGGCCTCAAGTGTGAAGTCATTTATCAAAATATCTCTCTTAGAATTGGCCTAGAGAACTTCTTTGCCTTTACATAATATGTTTGACATCAAGGTCCCTAGCTCATATGCTTCTTCTTGGAATGGATCCATGTCAGTAGCCAGGAGCCCATATATCTCATTAATCTGCTCTGCTCCAAACTTCACTTGCTTACCCCAAAATTTCATTACTGGGTTTGTAAGAGAAAATATGCTAAGGTTCATGTAGAACTCATGTACATAATGCTTATTGGCATAGTAGGGGTCCGTGGCAAAACCCATTCACACGGTAGCAGTGAGTTGGACATAGAATGCTGAAAGCTTCTCCTCCACTATATCAAGGCAAATATCCCTTTCCGGGAGGAATTCTATCTTTGGCAGATCATGGTAGTAGAGGTTTTGCCATTTCACAGCAATAAACCTGGTGTTGTCAAAATATCCTATCCTTGCGGCTTAGTACCAGTAAAAATTACAATACAGATCATTATCACATCAAAATCATGCTAGATTAATCATGTAAACTCATGTGGTAGTGTTGTAGATGGTTTTGGGGAGAGAAATGGATATGCAAAAATTTTGGCTGTTGCAGACGACTGCCCCTAGGTATGGCTATCGCAAAGCAATGACTGTGATTACATTGCCATAATCAAGGTCATCGGGATAGAATTTGTCGTACCTGAGACCATGGTCAACAGTTCTGTACGCCATTCAAAACATATAATTTTAACCCCAAATTGGTATTCCAACTTTGGCACATAAATATCATAATCGGGGAATTTAAGCCTAGAATGCATGATTGTAACCCCAAACATGAAGAAATTAACATTAAATTCTTTGGGGCATCGAATCGAACACATGGTGTACACATTAAGACTTCCCCATTGGTGTGTACACCAACTACAATAATTAAAAAAAGCATAGATTTAGTGTGAAAAACACTATTTCAAGCCATTCTCTAAACTATAAGTTCTAAGCATATAATTACATTAAAAATAAGGGAGTAGAGACAACATAATAAGTTAGAGCATGAAATTAGACTGAAATAAATACTTGGATACTCTACACAATGCCAAATTTTGAGATAATTTTTGAGAATTTGAGATAGGTGCATGTCCAAAATGGCAGTCGGATGGTCATTTAAACTGGTTCAATTGCAATCGCAACATCCTCCATGATCGAGGAGGTACGGGTTGTAGTTGTAGTTACTGAGACTAAAATTGAGGTCTCCTGCACTACCCTATTCAGTCCAAACATGACAATTTCACAGTTAACTTTTTCAATTTCAATCAGTGTTCCTCATATCACTACCTTTTCATGGTTATGCATAAATAAATGCAAAAATAAAATCTACTTTATCATGTATAAAATAAAAGGATATGGTCCATATTTCATAGAGGGATGGGTTTCTCCCATCTTTTGTGGTGAACCACCTTACCCACTATCATTTGTGTTTCCATTTATAAGATTTGAGTCACCGTCCCAACTTTCGCTCGCTATGGATTAAGCGACAGAGGGACAAAAGATTCAAATCCAATATGAAGCTAGATAGAGGTAAGGACATGATATGATGATTCTATTTATCCACATTGAAGATTTGAACCTTTTACCCAACTTCACATTGAATTTTTGTTTTGGCTCATTAGGTAAAAGTGAGCACAACAATAGGCCACTAGTTGCATATCGGAGATTAAGGTCATTGTCCGTTAATGGTAGGGCTCCTATATGCTCTTTTGGAGTATCAAATCCCAAAATATAGGGATGGTCCTCCTTCTCCCCATAATCTATCATTTTCCTAGGTAGATGGATTCTCATCACATCCTCTTAGCATAATGTTAAAAAATGGTTTAAATGAGGTCTATCCCCTAATTTTAGGGTTGCCTCCTCCGAAGAACCTTCACCTCAAAATAAACTAGAGTCTTCATAATAGATGTAATTTGGTTCTTCTTTTGAATCTAGTACCATTTCCTTTATTTTGAGATATTCAACATCATTTGACTTAGTTGATGGGGAAATCACTGAGGATTCTTATCTACAAAGTTCATCATCATAGATTGGTTTTTCTTCTTGATCAACCTCTTTTTGGGAAATGGGAAAGGTAGTGGTATTTTCAAGTTTTGATTCCTTTCTCATTTCCTCTGTCTTGACAATTTCCCTTCCGAATGCCTCATTGGATTGATGTATGTCTTGCATGTTCTCCCCCGTTTTAGTGACCCGATCCAAAATGGTTTGAAGAATTGCCTCAAAATTATTAGATATGGTATGTTTCTCTTCCTTCATCTCATCATAAGACCTATCAAACTCATAATAAGAACTATCAACTCAGTTAGCATAATAAGGGAAGGGGCATTTGGACAATCACTCCAATGTCCATCTTGACCACCACATAAAGAACACCCATACTCCCAATATGATTGAGATGGTTATTTTATCTCTCTCCAGGAAATATATTTACAGTCTCTTCCAAAGTTGGGTCCATAACAATATGGAAATGGATCGTTATGATAGGACTTCCAACTAGCAAAATCATATTTGTCGAAAGATGCCATAAAGTAAAGTGAAATAAAATAAAAATCTACGTAACACAAGAAACAAAATAAAATCACGAACAAAAACATTCAAGTTTGAAATCAAGCAAGTAAGCTAAAATTTCAAACTAACTTAATTTAAGTGCAAGGCAGTAATTGTCAATATATTTACCCAACTTTGGAGTTGGGGTCGATTCCACGAGGAACAATGTGAGTGGTGGCTATATTACTTTGAAATGATAGATACTAGCTAAATTTAAACCAATAGTACAAAAAAAGAAAATTGGGGTATTTGAAATGTATCACACTTATTATTTCTTTTTGGGTTTGTTGAGTACAAATTAAGGGATACGAATACTTAGAGTCTAAAAAATTCGGCACAAAGGTTGGGATTATGCTTTCCTAGGGGGAAAATATACATGCAGATCTGATAATTCTGTGTATGTTCTAATTGATGATGATGTGGTAGACTAGGTTGTAAGTCCTTGGGGATAGGTTGTCAACATAGCCTCGAAGATTTCACTCATTGACCCTTTCAAGTACCTATAGAGTGTGTCAAATAAATCCACCCAATACCTTAATTAGGAATCCCCATTTCTCGGATGATAACCATGGAATAGTCAACTTCACAATCACTCTTATGTCTAAGATAATGAACATTTAGAAAACTATGCCAACAATTGTCTACTATTACTTTGGTTCCCATATTCCTCTTTCAAGGATGATGTTGGTTCCTAATGTTCACCCAAACCCTTCTTTCAAAGATATATTGAGCTTTCAAGAGCTTTGGATTTTCACCCACAAACCCATTTAAGTATTTGGGGTTTGCAGCCACAAATACCATCCAATTTAATCAAGAAAAAATAGAACCCATCAATCAACACATTAACATAGGCACAAATAAATGACAACCCAAATGCAATTGCACCCTATTCTAGCATAACCCCAATATGAAAACTAGCTACTCATAAGATAAATAAACAAATACTTTACCCAAATATCCATTGATTTGATTTGAGAAAATCTAAGTAAATGTTACCACAAACAATGAGATCCAACAAATCTTCGATGGGAGTTCACTAATTCTTTACTTGGAAGTAACTCCAAAGTATTCTTCACCCAAAATTTATACAATATTGTCTTCTCCAAAAATAGAGGCTATAACCTTACCAAAATCTCTAAAAATATGGGAGGATGGAATGAATGAATTATTAGGGTTTGAGTCTTCCTTTTTTGTCAAATTTGGGGCAAGCCACGTGCATTTATATTTTTGCCCCTGGGCTGCATTTTTCAGCTAGGCCGCGATTGTATAGGCTTGGCTATGACTGTAGCTACCTAGACTATGATTAGCTCATGCAATCACGGTAGGTTGACCTTATTTATTAACCGCGATCGCGGCCTTCAGACTGCACTGTGACAATTGAGGTTGTGTCTTTACAGGTCTTTTGCTGCACTTCTTTGCTTCCTTTGATCCTTTTTAGGTCTAATACATATCTTTAAATCTCATCAATAATATGCTTGCAAAATATGGATATTAGTACATTTAATCACAATTATGTCTCATTTATTCACTCAAAACATGGTAATTTAAATGAATGTTGAGTGTAAATGAGTGGTAAAATCACCACTCATCAGATAACATTACCACCAATCTTGAAAACCATCACCTTCTTTCTACCCATATCATTCTTGATTTGCATCAAGATAGGGTGCAACATTTTCTTCTCTTTAACCTCAGCACCAAGAGATGACTTCACTACCTCCAAAACAATCACTCCACGATCTTCTGAATCTAAGAGATGGACTCATAGATTAGCCAAATGATGAATGTACGTCACTAAATCCCGCTTCTCTTTGTCCACATGAGATAAGTTCTCCATTGTCAACCTGCTAAGAGAATCAGCAAACAACCTGCTAAGAGCATCAACAACCTCTTTATCTTTACCTGGGTGGCAGTGGAGACTAATGTCATAGTACTTTAGCAACTCAGGTGACCTCTTTTGCCTAAGATTTAGATCTTTCTAAGTGAATATGTATTGCAGGATCTTATGATCAGAATAAATATCTACATGGACCCCATACAAATAATGTTGTTAGATCTTCAACGAAAACACCACAGCTTATAATTCCAAATCATGAGTCAAATACTTCTTCTCATGAACTTTCAGCTGTCTAGAAGTGTAGGCAACCACCTTTCTATGTTGTATCAACAAAAAACCTAGGTAGCGTCAAGATCGTGGCCAAAGTTAACTTACCCTTCAACTTCTTGAAACTACCCTCAAAAACATCAGACCACAAGAACTTTACCTTTTTTGAGTTAACTTAGTTAATAGGCCAGCAATAAAAGAAAAACATTCCAAAAACCTTCTACAATACCAAGCTAAACCAAATAAACTTTGAATGTCTATTGTAGTTGTGGGTCTAGACCACTTCTCAATCACCACATTTTTCTATAGATCTACCATGATCTCTTTACTATAAACAATATGACATAGATAAGTCACAACTTTTAACTAGAACTCATGCTTTAAGAACTTAGCATAAAATCATTCATCTTTAAAAGTTTACAACACAAGGTGGAGATGATTTTCATGATCCATCTCACTCTTCAAATACACCAAATATCTTCAATAAATACAATGGCAATCAAGTCAAGAAATTGACAGAAAACCCAATTCATAAGATCCATAAATGTCGTTGGGGAATTAGTTAAACCAAAGGACATCACTAAAAACTCAACATGACCATACCGAGTACGAAAAACAGTCTTAGGGATATCCGCCTCCCTAATTTTTAAAAGATTATACCTAGATCGAAGATCAATATTAGAAATGTACTTAGCAACTTGAAGATAATCAAAGAGATCATCAATCCTTGAAAGTGAATGCTTATTCATCATGGTCACCTTATTTAATTAGAAGTAATCAGTACTCATCTGAATGGAAAAATCTTTCTTATGAATGAAGAGCATAGGAGCACTCCACGGAGACATAGTAGGAAAGATAAAAACCTTATCTTGAAGAATTGTCAACTGCTTCTTGAGTTCCTTCAACTCAGTCGGAGCCAATCTATAAGGAGGTATAGAAATAGGACATGTGTCCAGAAGAATATCAATCCCAAAATCAATTTCCTTATTGGGAGAAATACAAGGAAGACCATCAGGGAAATTACAGACAACAAGGAAAGTCTGCAAACTAGGACCTTTGGATCTAGAATCCTTAACATGCATTAAGTGATAAAGAAACCGTTTAGAAACCAATTTTTAGGCTCTAAGATAAGAAATTAACCTTCCCTTAGGTACTAGGGAACTACCTTCCCGCTGATTACTTACTCATCTGGGAAATTGAAACTGACCCTTTGGGTTAAATAATTAAGCAACCTATCCATCCCAAAAATCATATCAAAGTGTAACATGTGCAACCCTATCAGATCCACCCAGGTCTCCCTACCATAGACCAATATGACACAACCCCTATAGAACCTTTTTGCCATAATAGAGTTACCCACCAGGGTGGACACAGAGAAATTATTTGGAATACACATAGGATCAAAGACAAAATGAATAGCCACATAAGGGGTCACCTAAGAGAGAGTAGAGTTAAGATAAAGTAGATAATATACATCACGAGATAAAAGTTTGACCATATATGTAA
The DNA here is from genome assembly GCF_002878395.1 of Capsicum annuum. NCBI lineage: Eukaryota > Viridiplantae > Streptophyta > Magnoliopsida > Solanales > Solanaceae > Capsicum > Capsicum annuum. Next base: position 69,887,307 of record NC_061115.1, read on the forward strand.
CAACATCGGGGGATTCCTCAGAAGCTTGGCAGCTGGTAAGAGCGTACAAATGGTTCTTTCTAATGCCAGAGCAAGAAGCAGAAGTATCACCCTTTGATGCAGAATCTCACTACAATATTTTGGTCCTAAGGTTACACTAAATCTAGAAAAAGTTTGTAAAGTTTTGCCTATAATATTTTTCGACATGCTTTAAAGATATAGCTTTAAGTTTTAGCTTTAAGCCAAATTAATTTTGATAATGCTTGTAAAGCGTGTTCTTTAATACGATAGGCTACATTTTGTAAGTGTTATCATATCTCTGTATCATCGGCAACACCTTTTACAAATATGGTTACACTTCTAAAATGTAGCTATTTTTATTATTTCAAAACAACAATTTATAAATGTTGTCTTATAAATTTTTATAAAATTTACACCACAATATGACATTTCCTCTTTTATTTTTACCACTAAAATTATATTCCCTCGAATATATTTTATTCCCTCCCATTTCTAATTACCTAAAAAAATAATCACAAAACATAATAATATTGAGGTAAAATATTCCCTAGGGTTTATCCTCATTCGTGAATTAGAGAATTTGGAGAATTGAAGTTGCAATTTACTTTTATCACTTTCGATGTTGCCTAGGGTTTATTCATTCTTGAATTAAAGAAATTAGGGCATTGAAGAAGAAATTTACTTTTACACGTTTGGATACAATTGGGGAATTAGGAATTAGAGGCAAATATTCATCCACAAAGTCTCATCTGTGATATTAATATTCTGTAAGTTCAAATTGACCTTACAAATTTTTGATAAATTAGAGGTCAAATATAATAAAAAAGGTGGTATCAAAGAGATCAAATTCATCAAACTTATATATGGTGAACATATTTCTGTAAGTTCTCTTTGTAGTCTGTTAAGAATTGGAGGTCAAATTTTTAAAAACCTCATCTGTCGTCACTTTCGCAAAATCTAAGAGGCAATTTCCTAGATTGTATACACGTTTCTATAAGGTAAGTTCATAGCTTGAGATTGAATTTCATGTATTTTTGAGGTATAACATTAACTATGACGACTAAGACACACTAGCACTCTAGATTGATAATAATAGAATTTTTTTGACTTTACAATATTGCAGTGAGACCAAAGCCCAATAAGATGCAATCAAAAGGAACTTTTTCTGATCCAATCAAGTATGCTATTTTTTTAAAACTTTTATATTAGATATTTATAATTTGTCTTATCCCTTATCATGAAAAAAAGTACTGCGAATGGTGGTTTATCCCTTATCTTGAAAACAAAGTATTGTGAAGGGTGGTTAATAGGATTGAGTTGTATTATGCTAGATATTACTTTGCCTAAACATTTTATGTATTGTATTAACCTTTTGAAAGTTATAAAGTTTAACAGTTTCTTGGTAGAATCTACATAGTTTTTATTTCTGTGTTGGTTGTAAGTTTCTTCTGAAAGTGAAGGGTGGTTTCCTGTGTCTTTTGTAGGGCTTATTTATTTCCCTCTATTGTAGGAAAATATTTCCTAGAATGTGTGTAATTCGTCTATCTGATTCATGTCAGGATTTTAAGTTTTAAATGGTCACTTTGATTTTTGATTTTTGAATGTCACTTTCTTCAATTTTAAAATTCAACATTTTCTTTAAGAAGGGTTTATTGGTTATTTCTATTATTCAATTCATCTCTACAAAGCATTGATCACACTTCAAGAATGCACCTAGGAGGCTTGAGTTTTTTCTCTTGAAGCAAATTGCCTAACAACTGTTGTATCTGATAGGCCAATGTATAGTCGAGGATCTACAAATGCCAAGTACATTATATGATGAATCATATAGTAATTGAATGCACTTTGTACCAAAACAAAAAGTTGCTACTTACAGAGACTGCAATTCATGATTCCTTGTACAAAGACTGGTTCTCTCTCCTATTCTGTAAGAAACATAGCACGCCTTGCCAAAGTGTGAAATTAGTAACAACTGTCATACAAACATGAACATTAATCTATCAACCATAAAGTGAAACAACACTAACCTATCTTATCATGTCCTAGTAGCCTCGACAACTTGCAATGACTATGTCCCACATCTTACATCTTATGTCTTATGTAAAATTCATGAATTCTTCATCCTTCGCCTTCCTTAACTCCTAAGGAATTAAGATATCAAGAAAAGAACTAGAAGTTTTCCTACAAAGTAGACTTAATATCATCACCCCTAATATGCTCCCACTCATCATACCATTGATACGCCACATCCTTCAATTGATAGGCAGCAAACTCCACACCTTCTATATCCATAGCATGCATCACAGGAAAAATCTTTTCCATATCATCAATAAAATTTTAAGGATCTTTCTCAACTTTATAATAAGTGAAAGTTGAAGGATTCAACCTCATAAATTGGACAACTCTAGAAACCTCAAAGGATGGAGCGACAGAAGCAACATACTCAGTCTGATAGGCCACCAATTGGGTAAGCAAATGAACCGATTGGTGAAATCCAGCATTAGCCACATCAACTTGAGGTGCCTGAGGAGCGATAGGGTCACCGATGGAGCTCTATTAGGGAATTCAAATGCAACAACCCTAGACCAACACTAAACTCTTGGAGTAGGATCTGCTCTATCCATATTATCTTCAGACGGTATAGAAGAGTTTTCCTTAGTATCAGAGCTTCTAGTAGGCATGGTTTTAAAAGTGACATACAGGAATTAAAGGAGATTCAATACCTTAGAATCTATAGCTTGAAATAAAACAACCAGAAAGAAGAATATTTCTAAATACCTCATAGCCTCTCTATTATAACTGTGGTGCACTACACACCTATAAAAAAGACTATTTGACATGGCTTTGTGGACACCCAATGACACCAAACCAAGTCTCTGATACGAACTTTGGCACCACTCGAACTAGGGCCTAGCCGTGACTAGTATCTCAAGTCCTATATGTACGATAGACCACCCCCTATGCCTAACCAAGTGAACACAACATCCCAAATATTGGATTAATTTCAATGATATAACAAGATAGCATAAGAATAAGCTTAATGATATTTAAATAATGTCTATAACTGATAATCGGTAATCGGCCAAACAACCTACCAATATCACCCAAGTCACCAGTAATCCAACAAAGCCTTCTAATAAAAGAATAAAAAACCAGATTTGGTCAATACATGTCCCTGAATCTGACAGTGACAATGATAATGAAAACTCTTAATTCTAATCTAGAATAAGAACTGGCAAAATGTCTAAGACTTTTGAAGAGTGGAGGCTCAGCACTTCACCACAACGAATCGATGAACCAAGCCAATCTACCTAACTTTACACGGGAAAAGTAAAAGTTTCTTTGGTGCCTGTATTGCGTGGGGATAAAACATCCGAAGATGGTTAGTAAGGTGAATAATATCATGTAACTTTGGGACAAGGATAACATAATTTCATGATCAATAATTCAAAATTATTCAAATCCAATGCACAAATTCAAATGGATATACATATATATATATATATCACACGCCGAGATTGGGAACAAGGCTTAACATGCACGTTAAAAATTTATCTTGGATTATGTAGTTCAATCGGCATAACATAAGAAGCCACCAACTGGCTATATTGGCTAAGCTCTTCCCTAGCTGGTAGGGTCCCAGTATGTGTGGCAGCACGAACATGAGGGTATACATATGCACTATGGGGGACTCGATCCTCCCAATTTATCAAGGTGAAACAACCACCCAATAATGTAATATAATATATGGGACTCGAACCTCTCAATCATATGATAATAATAAGAGGGACTCAACCACCCGTTCATATAAACCCCCATTTCTACAATTGCAATTTCCAGTATTGGTCCCTCATGACCTTTACTTTTAGGACTCACCTACACAACCCTCATAAAAGCCCAATTAAATAATTTTTCACATATTTCTATTCGTTGATCCATGAAACATTTAGGCATACATTGTTGATATCGTCATACCAACTATACTTGAAAGGTAACATCAACATGCCAAAACAACATCACTTTTTGGGGAAATTCATGGCCCCCTGGTTCAATTATATATTATCTTAGGGAATTAGATAATCCATAAGATTTAATACAAAATCATTATGCTTCAATAACCTTTTACATCATATGGTAGTTCAAGAGTATGTCAATGTACATATTTTTCATGCTCAAAACTAATTTCACAATAAGGGGTTGAGGTCATAACTACTTTTAAAGTCACAAGTTTGAGAAAATTATTATCTCCTAGTTCATTCACCATGCTCGTGCACCCCACAGGTTTAAAAATCATATTTAAAGCATCAAAAATCATGTATAAACGATGAAAAAACATTTTTCAAAAGAAAACATTAAAAACCCTCAACCTGTGTTTCAAACCCAATATCAATACTATATGAACAACATTTAAAACATATCCTTTTAAAAAATTAGCAATTAGAGAAGAGTAACATGCCTGAAATACCAAATTTCATGAAAAGAATTCAACCTTTGAGCCCTTAGATGACCGACTTCTTTGAAACCCTAAGTATCTTGGTTGAGAGGATTTAGATAGAATAAAGAGAGTCTTTGATATGTTAAAGTGTGGAAAGAATACCCCAAATGGTGTTTTATGAAAGTGGGGTCCAAGTGGTTAAAGTGGGAAATGCACAAAGTGCCATCAACTTATCAGCTAGAAAAGTGTCACCAGTGACTATGGGTTACATGGAAATTCATAACAACACCTTACGAATCATCACCATGATCATAACAAAAGAAGTGTCATGGGGAACTCATACTTTTGACCCTACGGCTTACATCATATGACTCATATCATAACCCTATGACTCGTAAGGGCCAAGTCATATTCTAAACAAAACCACTTGGGCTTTCACTATTCACTCTATCATTTACACCAAATGACTCATAACTAATCGTCATGACTCGTAGTGAGCCACTCGTACTCTGAATAGAAATTATCCACACACACACCATTTAGTTTTTTATTGGGTCCCTAGGACCCGTCAAGACTCCTTATGATTCGTAAAGAGGAGTCATAATCAGTGTAGTGAGGATAAAATATCAAATATTTTCAAGGATCAAAATTTAGGGTGTTACAGTACTGAAAGGGAGGAGGAGGTGAACAAGAAACAATTAGGTAGTTCAAATCAAATTGAGTTAACGTTAATAATTTATTGGCCAGCTGAAGTATATTATGTAATATGTTAAAAATGCAGAAATAATCTTTTGCTCCTCTGTTTTCTTATTTGTTATTGGGTGTGTAATTCCTTAGATTAATATTATTTATAACCATACTTTGA